>NW_005361201.1:1553123-1591135 GCF_000412655.1 Myotis brandtii
GGTGGGGGGGTCCCCACTGGGGTGCCTGGCCAGTCTGGGTGAGGGGCTGAGGGCCGTTTTCAGGCTGGCCAAGCCCCCCGGTGATGGAAGCTCCCAGCCTCTCCATTTTTTCTTTTTCTTTTTTATTCTGGGATTTATTTACCTTCTATAATTGAAACTTTGTTGCCTTCAGTGGAGCTCAGAGCCGGCTGCGGCAGGTGGGAAGCTTGGCTTCCTCCATCACTGGAGCAACCAAGCCTCCTGCTTGTTCCAGCTCGGCCGCCATCTTGGTTGGGTTAATTTGCATATAGTCGCTCTGATTGGCTGGTGGGCGTGGCTTAAGGCGTAGCGAAGGTATGGTTAATTTACATGTTTGTCTTTTATTAGATTAGATTCTTTATTGATCAAAGTATTGTATATGTCTCCCTTTTCCCCTATTGACCTCTCCCCGGCCACTCCCAACCCCCAGAACATGCCCTTACCCCACTACTGTCTTTATCCATTGGTTATGCTTATATGCATGCATACAAGTCCTTTGGTTGATCTCTTACCTCCCCTCCTCCCTGCCTTCTTACTGAGGTTTGATGGTCTACTCGATGCTTCTCTATCTCTGAATCTATTTTTGTTCATCAGTTTATGTTGTTCATTATATTCCACAAATGAGTGATATCATGTGATATTTGTCTTTCTCCAACTGGGTTATTTCGCTTAGCATAATGCTCTCCATGTCCATCCATGCTGTTACCAATGGTAAGCGTTCCTTCTTTTTTTTACAGCAGCATAGTATTCCATTGTGTAGATGTACCACCATTTTTTAATCCATTCATCTACTAATGGGCACTTAGGCTATTTCCAAATCTTAGCTATTGTAAATTGTGCTACTATGAACATAGAGGTGCATATATCTTTTCTGATTTCTTGATATATATTCTTAGAAGTGGAATTACTTGGTCAAATGGGAGTTTCATTTTTAAATTTTCGAGGAAACTCCTTACTGTTTTCCACAGTGGCTTCACCAGTCTGCATCCCCATTAGAAGTGAGGGAGAGTTCCTTTTCTTCTACATATCCTTGCCAGCACTTATCATCTGTTGATTTGTTGATGATAACCATTCTGACAGGTGTGAGATGCTATCTCATTGTCGTTTTGACTTGCATCTCTCAGATGATTAGTGACTTTGAGCAGGTTTTCATATGTCTCTTGTCCTTCTACTAGGTATATGTCCTCTTTCAAAAAGTGTCTATTTAGGTCCTTTGCCCATTTTTGATTGGATTATCTTTCTTTGGTTAAGTTGTATGAGTTCCCTGTAAATTTTGGAGATTAAACCCTTATCAGAGATAACATTGGCAAATATGTTTTCCCATGCAGTGGGCTTTCTTGTTGTTTTGTCGATGGTTTCTTTTGCTGTGCAGAAGCTTTTTATTTTGATGTAGTCCCATTTGTTTATTTTCTCCTTAGTTTCCATTGTCCTAGAAGTTGTATCGGTAAAGATATTGCTACGACATATGTCTGATATTTTGTTGCCTGTGGATTCCTCTAAGATTTTTTTGGTTTCCGGACTTACATTTAAGTCCTTTACCCATTTTGAGTTTATTTTTGTGTATGGGATAAGTTAGTGATCTACTTTCATTTTTTTGCATGTATCTGTCCAATTTTCCGAACACCATTTATTGAAGAGACTCCATTGTATGCTCTTGCTCCTTTATCAAATATTAATTGAGCATAATGGCTTGGGTTGATTTCTGGGTTCTCTGTTCTGTTCCATTGGTCTATATGTCTGTTCTTGTGCCAGGCAGTTTTGAGAACAGTGGCTTTGTAATATATCTTAATATTGAGATCCCTCCTACTTTGTTCTTCTTTCTCAGGATTGCTGCAGAAGTTTTCTTTTGAAAAGCATGTTCTAAATACCATTTGGCCTTCACTTGGGTTAAACACATCCTTTAGCAATCATGTCCACCTCTCTTTGCTAACAGTACTTACAATATCATCTGAATAATCCCAAACATACTTACATGAACATGGTAGGATTATTGTCCAAATGTATTGTACTGTATAGGACTTAGACCCCCGAACACATGTATATATTCCTCATGTCCCATGGACCTATTTTTGGATACTGGGCCCTACTGCTCTGCTCTTGAGCTCACAGGAAAGACAGGGTCTTGGAGGCAATGGAACAGTGGCTAGGAAAATAAATATTCACAGGGATTAATGAATTTAGTCATGCTCTGGAGCCATATCTATGATAGAGTCAGCAGTGGTCTTAGTCCAAATAGTTTAAACCAATGCCAAAAGCTGAGCCTGGAGAACTCAGAAGTCTCAGCACCAGGGGCCTGAAATGAAATCTGCTCTGGAGACACGGCTTCCTCAGTGCAGCTGCCTTTCTTTCATTTCTTGTTGGTGAGCGCTAGTTCTGTGCCATGCAGGCCTGGGGGACATGTGGGTGATGGTGCTTGAAAACATCTGGTGAGAGGTGAATGAGAGGGCAGGTGACTATTGCTGACACACATTCCAAGCCATGTGTTCAACACCATTGGAATGAATTTTATACTAGTAGTATTTGGCTCATCACCATGGCAGTAGCATGGATGACACAGGTCAAGCTTTGTGAGATTTTATTTCATTGAAATACACTACCCTACTAGCATATTTAGTGAAGCAATATGCGTTTTGGTAAATTGAGGACCCAGAAATAATAGTGCATGGATGCAGCTTTTGAAATTCTCATAAGCACACTGAGAGTTGCTTATGGGGCTATGAATAATTCATCAAGGAGGAAATGGGACATGACTATGAAAAATTTTATCTTTTCCAAAGAGCTAAAGATGGTTGCAAAAATTTCAGTAGCACTATTTGGGGTAAGAGTAGTGTATAGGAAAAAAGAGTACTCTGTTCATTCACCAACTTAAACAATATGTGACTTTGTGTGATCACTACACAATTAAATATACAGATGATGTATTATAGAGTTGTATATGTGAAACCTATCTACTATTATTAAGCAATGTCACCCTAATAAAATAAAAAAAAATATTTATTGTGAACCTGCAATGGCCAAGCATCCCTGCTCATTGCAGAGGATGCAACAGTAAAGAGATTGACAAGGCCTGGCTCTGAATTTGTGAAAGTTGCATTTTGGTGTGGCAGATGGATATTACATGAGAAAACAAAGAAATAAAATGGGAAAGTGTCTTTTGCTTAGAGAAATAGGGGGAAAGGAGCACATTATGAAATTGAGGAGGCCAGCAGAGTCCATATTTTGAAGGGGTTGGGAGCTATGTTAAGTACTTTTAAATTTTTTATTAGTGTGAGGATTTACTAATAAAGATCCCAAGCAGAGGCAGAACATGTGACCTAGATTTTTATATGATCCAGTGGCTGTTCATAAAAAATGCATTGGAGGAGGCCACAGTGGAGCAAGGACTCCAGAGAACCACCCTAGGCAGAGGATGGTGATTATGTGGGATCAGTGAAGGTGGAGAAAAAGTGAGATACATTTAAATAGGTAATACTCACAGATAGATTGAATATAGTGGAATAAAATAAAAGAAGGTGTCAAGGATGATCACAACATTTCTGGCTTTGGTAATTGTGTGGTTGATGGTTTCATTTTGAAGAGGGGGCATTCAAGCATTCTATTGGAGATATCTGTGAAATATTTAAGTGAAGACAAGTAGTAGGAGGTTGGACATATGAATATCAAGTTCAAAGGAGAAGTCCACACCAGAGATATAAATTTGGGAGTTATCAAGATGTAAGTGATATTTTAAGTCATAAAAATGGTTGTGATCATCAAGAAAGAATGATATGGGCTTAGTCCAAATCCTGGGGACTATTGAAGATTTGAGTTTGGGTGGAGATGGAGGAGCCAGCAAAGGAGACTGATAAATGGTGCCCAGTGATATAGAAGGCACCTTTGATGAGAAGGCAGAAGCCTAGGAAAGGGTTTTAAAGAGGAGTTATTTCTGTCACATGCTGCCAGGAAACATTAGGGGATCAGAAATGTACCTATTTGATTTGACAAAAGGTCGGTTGTTGGGGATTTTGTCAAAGAGCAGTTTCCTTGGGAGTGGTTGGGGCAGAATTAAAAGTAAGATTGTGGAGAAGCACATGCAGGCAACTCTTTTGAGATTTAAAGGATAACAGAAAAATGGATTGGTGGCAGAGGACAGATCAGGGAACAGGTGAAGTTTGTTTTGTTGTATAAACATATGTTCATTTTTTAAGCTGAGAGGTATCAGAGCATGTACAAACATGGATGGGAAAGATACGATAGAGGAGAGATTTGTGATGTCCAAGAAATGGGATCTTCTAGGGGGTAAGTGGTATGGCATCTAGACGGTAAGTAGAAAAACTGCCCATTGGTGGGGGCCATTCATTTTTTTCTTAACACAAAGTTGAAAGATAGGTGTCAGATGGAGTGTCAGTTGATGGCGGAAAGATGAGAGTGTTTCTATATGAGGCAATTTGTTTTATCTGTGGAAGGAGAAGTGGAGTTATCAGATGAGAGCTGCTGGGTAGATATAATCTGGAAGAGGAGAAGTTTTGACTAGTCTTCTCAGAGGTGAGGAAGAGAGGCTAAAAGGAATGTGTAGGAATGTCCTTTTGATGCTTCCTAAAATTGGTTGTGGGAATTTGATTTGTTTGAAACTTTCAATTGATTGTGTGAAGGCAAAGAAAAGTGGAGAATTGATTTCATAAGTTTTAGGGCTTTGCCTAAACAAGTATATAGAGGAACAGATGGCCACGGGGGGCGGGGGCGGGGTGTGTGTGGAGTGAGGTTAAGGGAATGATTGAAAAGAAGACATGGATGAGTAGTATTCCACTGTAACTGAGCCATAAGAAAAGATAAAATACTGACATTTGCAACAACATGAATGGATTTTGAGAATATCATGCTAAGCAAAATAAGTCAGACAGGAAAAGTCAAGAACCTTATGATTTCACTCATGGGTGGGATATAAAACTGAAAGCAACACATGAACAGACAAGAAAAACAAAATCTCATAGACCCAGACAAAAGTGGTTACCGGAGGGAATAGGGGTTTGGGTGTAGTGAAGGGTAAATGGGGTCAAATATAGGGTGTCACCCCAAAATGAATAAACATATTGAATAATTTTAAAGGCAGTTTTATTAAAATACATTTTATTTTCAAAATTGAGCTGTTAAAGTGTGTATATATTTGTTTGGGACAACCTGTATTTGGTGACAGAAGAGTATTAGACTTTGGGTGGTGGCACGCAATGCAATATACAGATGATGTATCACAATTGCACACTTGAATCCTACATAATTTAATTAATCAAGTCACCCCAATAAATTTAATTAAAAAAAGACACAGAATTTAAGCTATACAGGGTAAGTGAAGAGAGGGGAGAGGCTAATGAACAGTGAGAACGTGGATAGTAGATTAAGGATTGGCAGCCCCCATGAGGTAGAAGGATGTGGCAGAAGTAAGCAATGCAAGTGAGTCAAAAGCATGAGAGAGTGGTTTGAATTGAATATAAGAGGCTTGAAATGAGATTGTTGGAGGTAGTATGGTTTCTGTTGATGAGGAGTCCAGGGTATGATTAATGGTGTGAATGGCTAAAGTGGATTGAGGGAAAAGAGTTGAAGGTGCAGAGGTCAAGAAACTGAGAGTCCAGGAGGCTCTTTCATTTGTAGTGTTTTAAGCATTTCTCAAACTGTGCTTTATGTTGTACTGGAGATGTATAGGGACTGTTTTATAGAGAAGTGTTTTTTGGTTGTTTGTCTGTTTAAATACACTTGGTAAATGCTACATGCCTTTCAATAACTCCTCTTTCCCAGAAACAGACAGAAGTAGAAGACTCCAGGAAGTTCTGGTAGAAAGATACTTGTTTAATTAAATTAATTACCTTTAGTTCTATCTTGTAACTTTTTTCCTGACCACATCTTCCTTTCTTACTTTTTGTGAGACTTTCTTAACTATTCTCACCATTTTATTTTTCCTACTCCTACATGGTCACACTTCAGTAATAATTCTGTGTGGACTTTAATTGAATTGAATTAAACCTATAATTAAATTTCAGAATAATTGCTTTTTAAACATTATTTAGTTTTATTCCAAATGCTGTTCCATTTATTCAGGTACTCTTGAGTTTCTAGGTTAAGTTTTATAATCTTCCCCCCGCCCCACCACCAAACATATGTCCTGACTTAATATTTCTTCTTAATGTTATTTCTCATTATCTTTTGTTGTGCTTCTAATATGGTGATTATCTTTTTCTATTATATTTTTTACCATTTTATTGCTGGTGCTTAAGCATGCTATTGATTTTGGTATATTCACTTTGTATCTGTCTTTATCACCAAACTTTTTTATTAGTGTTAAAGGCATTTTAATTGATTGTCTAAGGCCATGTTTCTTAAATTTCAGTAAGATCTGGACCAGTTTTTAAAGAAAAAAAAATATTTTGAACAACTTGTGATGGTTTAAATTTAATTTTTTGAGGATAATTAGAATAACAGTTCTAAAATAGAAACACCTATAACTAAAAATGCACTTTTCATTCTGGTAGCTCTTAATCATAAATCACAAAACTAATAATTGTCAAATTAACAGCATTCATTGTATGTTATTATACATTATCTTACTGCATTCAAAAGTGTGCTTGAGATGTGACAGCGTCCTTATTGCCTTACCCAGGGTTGCTGGGCTCAGCATGCCTCATACGTCAAGTTCATTGTGAAGGCTCATTCTCTCCCCACTTTTCATTGTTCCCATCACCTGATGAAAATGAAAAACTTATATGTTGTCTGACTTTGTTTATTTCTTATGAGGACTTAAAAATTAAAGCAGTAGTACTTGGGGACAATTGTGACCAAAGTATGTGGTTATTCACAATTATAATCATCTATGTCCTGCAGGCCAAATCTAGCCTTACCCATTCATCCATTGTAGATTTTTAAAAAGCTTATATTTATATTTCAGATGATCAGAGATATAAAAATATAAATACAAAACCACTATTGAGAACTGGAGTTTCCTGAGAATGTACCTGTGAACCTTTAGGGTCCTATGAACCCAATTGATTTTGGGAAATCTAGGTAAAATAAAACAAATCACTCCATGTAGTTTATATTTTATGCAAAATGTTACCAAGTATACCTTTTCCTTTTCAGTTGATATTTGTGAGTTTACTGGCCCATGGTAATTAATGTTTAAAAAAATGATAGTGAAAATAAAAAGATAGTAGACATCTTGTTTTTGAAATTTGGTTGATTTTAATGGGAATTCCCCTAGTATTTCACAATAATCTGTTGTCAAATTTTATCATGTTTATTTCAGGCATTTATTATTTGATCCTATTGGTTATTAATAGATGAATTCATGATCTCATATAGTATATTAATAGATTTTCTAATATTAAGCCATTCTTGCATTACTCAATGCATATCATTTTAATAGTTGTATGTAATTTAACATTCAGGTTTAAAATTTCTAGAATTTCTAAATTTCTAAAATAACTACTTTCTAGTAGTTTATAAATTTGTACTTTAATAAACTTGGCTTTTATCTTGGAACTGTTTTTCTAATTGTTAGTGTTGTAATATCAAGGTTTGTTAATAAAATGCATTAGGGAGAGAGTTTAGCTAGATGCTGAGGGGTGATTTAGGTTGCAGCTCAGTTCAAGATTGTTTTACTTATTTGTCTACCAAACCAGTTAACATGTAGTCTAAAGGTTATACAATAGCTGAGGATAGAGGTGAATGGATATAGTCCCCAATACCTCTCTAGGTCTCTCTCTTACCATCTAGGGCTTGCTCTATCATACTTAGGTTCTTTTGTGTTCTGTATTTTACTTTTTCATCAGCCCTAGTCAGGTCAGGAAACATCTACTCCCCCTCCCCACCCCGTTACATAGCATAGGGATTATTGATAACTTTGAAGTCTGAAACATTTGCTGGTGAAAGTAGGTCTGAAAGCTTTTTTGAAAATCACTATTGGATGCCTTTACATTTTTTATGTACTTTTTGATCTAGATTAATTTATACTTCTGAATTAATCTGTGCTTATGTGTTTCCCAGAAAGCAGTCTATTTCTTTAAAATGTTTATATTAACAAAAATGTCAAAACATTTCTAAATATTTTTGAATATTTGGAACACAGAATTCTCATTAGAATACCAATAAAAACAAACAAACAGACACACACACAGGATGCCCACTATCATTTTTTAAAACATTAGTTGCCATTAGAAAGTTCTGCTGGTAACTAACATAGAGAAAATTCCCACAGAAAATTCCCAAGTAACTTGCAGACATTCAGGTCATTAGATTCTCATTTGCATGCCTAACTGTGAAGGTTTGTGCCTCATTCAGTCTGCTGACCTCTCCTGCCTCTTCAGTCCTCTCTTGGACAACAGGACTGCACTCTCCTATTCTGCCCCTCTCCCTTCAGGGAAAGGAGGTTTACTTGTTTTTAATTTATTTTATTTTATTTTTTTAATTTTCTAGCTACTGCGACTTAGGGTTGACCTTTGAATGTTGTGGCCAAACATGTTTCTTGCTTTCTCTGCGCTATACAAACCATGGGACACAGTCACAGGGGGGTTTAGCACTGTTTACCGACTACTTTTAATTCCTTGGGATTCTTCCCTTTTTATGAACTTCTAGAATACCATGCTTCTGATGGCTTCTTGTCATTTTCCTTGCCTGCCACCATCCTGTTGGGTGATGGAAACTTCCTCAACCACTGCCCGTTATTATTCCCATCTGCCAAGGCAGTGCTCCTGGGAGTGTCTTTGATCCAGTTCCCCCCAAAGCATAGAGACTGGTATGCAGGAGTTTTATTGGTGAGTGCTCCCAGGATCAGCGCCTGTGAAGAAAGGAAGGAAGCGGGATGGGAAAAGGAGGAAGTTGAACTGATATGCAGTTGCAGGAAAAACCTCCACCAATTCCATGGACAGCTATGGTGTTGGATGGCTTAGCAGAATTGTCCTACATGAGAATAACAGGATTGTATCAACTGGGCAGGGCAGGGACCAGTCACTGGATGTGACCTTGTGCAATGTAATGAAGGAGCCTTGACCTTGGGAAAGGGAGCCCTCAGCTGAGAGAAATTCCTAGAGAGAGAGAGAGACTCAACTACAACGCTCTTCCGGAGAGGGACTGGGCAGTGTAGCCCCTACAGGCATTACAGGAAGTCTCAGTGTTACCATTTCCAACACTCCCTTTTGTTGATGAAACTTCTGAGCAACCATTCCTGCCTCAGATGTTTTCAAATGTTATCCCTATGCTACCTCTCACTCCCCAAATGGCTTTATTTGGCTTCTAGGTCAGTGGTTCTCAACCTCTGGCCCTTTAAATACAGTTCCTCATGTTGTGACCGAACCATAAAATTATTTTCGTTGCTACTTCATAACTGTAATGTTGCTACTGTTATGAATCGTAATGTAAATATCTGATATGCAGGATGGTCTTAAGCGACCCCTGTGAAAGGGTCGTTTGACCACTAAAGGGGACGCGACCCACAGGTTGAGAACCGCTGTTCTAGGTGATGCCAGAAACTAGCGACTTGAAGTGTTCATGATTCAAACATAAAGCATATTCCCTTAAGATCTGAGTTAGGGAGTGTTAGATTAAAATGTCTAGTGTTGCACATAAATGGATTCTTTGCTAACCTGGGCCACTATCATGGGACATCTTTGGAGTTTCAACTGCTTTAAAGTACTGACTCAATTATTTTTTGTTAAGTGACAAACTGCCCTGAAACTTACTGTCATATAACAAAATATGTATAATTTATGTTTCTTTAGGTCAAGGGATAGATTAGGACAGTGATTTTCAACCTTCTTCATCTCATGGCACACATAAACTAATTACTAAAATTCTGCAGCATACCAAAAAAAAATTTTTTTTTGTCCATCTGACCAAAAAAAATAGGTGTAATTTTGATTCATTTACACCAGGTGGCTATTATTGTGTTGGCTGTTGTCATTTTTTAAAATTTGACAATCTAAGAGAAAGATGAGTGGTCCTGACTAAATAGTCATGTTTTAAAAATTCTTGTAGCACACTGGTTGAAAATCACTGGCCGGGAACATCCCACTCAGATCACTGGAAATTGGCTTAATGTCAGGTGGGGCAATGGGGTGAATTAGCGGAGTATCTGCCATTCTCCAGTGTCTTGGGCTTCCTCACATGGTGGTGCTTTCAGAGTTCCCAAGAGAAGGCAAGCCCCAACACATAAGCACTTGTGATGTGTCCATTTTTGTGATGGTTGCTATCATCCTATTAGTTAAAGTAAGTCATATGGCCGAGATTAGAATTCATGTAGCAGGGGGCTACCCAGAGGCCTGGCGATATGGAGGAGAATTATTAGGGGCATTTTTGCTAACAATTTACCACAGGTACCATCCTCAGAGGATGAGACAGACCTCTTCCTTCTTTGTTCAAGAATCTGGAGTTGTGATGTCCTGGAGCAAAATTACAAGGCTCTGAGTCCCCTCCCTGTTTTTCCCTTGTGCCAACAGGAAACTTGGAGTCCAAGGTGGTTCTGCACATTGGATATGGTTTCTTGGTAATGTAGAACTCTTACCTATTCAACTTTATCCTCTGATTCTCCAACACCTAGGAAAATGTGGGCTGTCAGTAAATGTGGAACTAATAAATGGATGAAGGGAATAAGTTGAATGAAGGACATTACTGATAGATAGCAGTACTTGTTTTTTATTTTTAAGATTTTTATTTATTTTTTAAAATATATTTTTTAATTGATTTCAGAGAGGAAGGGAGAGAGATAAATAGAAACATCAATGATGAGAGAGTATCATTGATTGGCATTGATTGGCTGCCTCCTGCACACCCCACACGGGATTGAACCCGCAACCTGGGCATGTGCCCTGACAGGGAATTGAACAGTGACCTCCAAGTTCATAGGTCGATGCTCAACCACTGAGCCACACCAGCTGGGCTGCAAGTACTTGTTTTTTGTTTTTGTTTTTTAAATTTTTTTTATGGGAAAGCACACAGTCCTTGTTCTTGCCCTTTGGGTATGTTCCCAATGGTTTAAAAATGTCAGTATCTTGATTCTGATAATAGAAAGTAGGGAAGTGATGAGGGAGGTTAGCAGGGAAAAGGGGAAGGGGTTGCATAACTCTAGGAGCACTATTCACATGGAATATGGGAATATCCTGGGAATGGTGCTGTCTGAAGGTGTGCTGTGTAGGTGGGCCCAGACCACATTGTACATCTATGGTGGTCTCTTCTTCCTATTCATTGTCTTCCGCACTGAAGTGAACTGTGTTTAAGCTCTCTGAGCTGCATTTTCAGGCTATAACTATAAATACCTTGCTTCCTAAGTGTTTTCCTGCTAAGGCATCAGATGAGGGAAACTGATTAGGGCTGGATATCCACTCACTGGCATCACTTTCAGGCCTTCCCCGCAGCGTGGTGGTCTCAGAACATACAGATCCATCCCAACAAAGATCTCAGCTCTGTGTTGCTGCCTATGAGCTAAGTATTTTGAAGACCCACACAGCTTCGCAGTTCATGGCAGCTCTTCATTGCAGGCCTGAACCCAATGCATTAAAAGTTAAATGGAAAAAAATAAAGTATATGTTGATGCAATGTTAGTTTGACAACTGATGCCGCAAGCAAACACAGATGTTGATGTCAGTCACTGGCGCTGGCTCTGCTGCATTTTAAATACTTTCAGAGCCAATGAATAAAAATAAGATATTGCCTGCCTTTGTCGCAGTATTGTTAGCTTGACTTGCCCCACCCCCTCCCATCACTAGATAATATGTTTGGTTTTATTTAGCATTGCTGTATCAGGGATAGATGGGAAAATGAAAAGATCTGCAAATTTTTCTATTTATCCTTTTCCAGCTTGCTTCTGTCTCTCTTCTGTAGACTAATAATTTTAATTAGATTCTTGGAAGTGACAATCTGAATAGAGATTACTTAAAACTCATAAATTATATAGATGTAAGTTTTGAGACAGTCTGTTTTAAATTGGCTTTTTCTTAGGAAGTTGATTTAATAAGGTGTCGCGTGCATGTTAGATAGCACAGACTCTGAAAGGACTTCCTGAATTAAAATGTGCAGTGTTATCTGACTTCGACCAGAGGAATTATTTCTGAACCTGCGGTGACACATCAGTATGCACACCTACACCCTGATCAGCTTACACGGCTCAGCTTAGGGTCAACAAGAGCCTCTTTCTGGTGTAAACGATTTCTTTAAAGTTTTCTCTAATGATTGTTGTCTCCTGTAACTGGGATTAGGAAATACCAGGGTGACCTCAGAGTCTGTCAACTTCTATGGGACTTAGTTTTCTCATCTGTTAAGTGAGGGGGTAGGACTCTGGGACACTAAGATGCCATGCGACTTTGTCATTCTATGAGCCTCAGGTCTATTCTAGCAGACACGTGACTAGGTCTCTGTAGACTCGGGGTTCAGGGAGCTACTCCTAAAGAGCCGCCATCCTGGTTCTCCAGGGCTGTCACTGCTGCTGAGGGCCAGGTCCTGTTGATGAACAGGGGTCCCAGTGACAAGAGTCTCTAGGAGGAGCTTCTTTCACCTTCTGGACTCTGTACCCAATGAGATCCAGTGGTTGCATTTTATTAGTGGACATTGGAACAGGGGCCATTGGAGTAATTGTCAGGCCTTGGAAGCTTCCCTAATTGTTTGGCAAAATTGCTTTTCTTTGTATTGCTTTGTGTGTTGCATTTTTTGTGTGGTTACAATGGGTTTCATTTGGGCTACTGAGTGCCTTACTTGAGTGAATGTGTCTCTCTGATAAACAAGATTCTTTGTCAAAATCAATTGCTGTTTATGAAATCTAAATAATAGGAATACCAACAGCAATACAATACTTAATGTGGCTTTTTTGTCCCTGTGATCTATGTATTTTGTAGGTACTTTTTATATCTCCTTCAAGATATGATTTCTATCCCTGATTTTAAAAGTACATGCATTCTTTGGTATCCATGGGGGATTAGGTTCCAGAACCTCCTGCGATACCAAAATCCTCAGATGCTCAAGTCCCTTATATAAAAGGGTGTGCTCATAACCTACACATATCCTCCTGTCATCTCTATATTACTTATAATGCCTAATAATGTGAATGCTTTGTGAACAGTTGTTATACTGTACAGTTTAGGGAATACTGACAAGAAACTAGAGTCTCTACATGTTTAATACAGACTCAGCCTCCAGGCCTAGTTACATAGTACACGTCAGCAACCATGTAACATTAAAAACAATAACTTTGCTCTGTGGTTGGTTGAATCCATGGATGTGGAACACAAGGATACAGAGGTCTGACTGGAGTACATTTTCATTTCATAAAACTTGAAATATAGAAAAATCTCAAAAGACAAAAATAAAACCATCCATAATCCTGTTACCTAGAGATAAACCACATTTAATATTTTGATATGCACTTCTCTAATTTCTGCCTCCCTGTCTTTGTCTCTTTCTTTTTGTGTTTCTATCTCTTTCTCTCTTTAATGTGAATACTTTCATTTACTATGTGGTGAAATACTTTTCTATTTAATAATATATTCTTCAACCCTAAATATTCAAGACCATAAGTTTAAATGGCTTCTTACATTATACCTTCTGTGAATTATAATTCTCTAAGCCTTACTATTTTTAAAATAATTGTTGTGTTGACTATATACACATTTTTGTAAATATATCTATTTTTCTTAAACATATAGAATTGTTAAATATAAAAGATACTACTGTGTTATGGTTCTTGTGAAATATTGCTAAATAGTCCTCAAAAATTGTGTGACTGTTCAAACCTCATAGTGTATATAAGTGCTTTTAGCCCAAGCAGATCATCTTTAAGATATTAGAATTTTGAGTCCTTTTAATTTGGTGGGTAAATAATCCTTCTCTGTTGTTTTAATTTACATGATTCTTATTACTATGTGTTAAATGTTTTCCATATGCATATTGTACATGTGCATGTCTTCTTTTGTGAGTTGCAAATTTATTCTCTTTGCCCATTTTTTATTAATGTACTAGAGGCCTGGTACACAAAAATTTGTGCACTTGGGAGGGTCCCTCAGCCCAGCCTGTGCCCTCTCACAGTCTGGGACCCCTCGGGGAATGACCACCTGCCGGCTTAGGCCCGCTCCCCGGGAGATTGGGCCTAAGCTGGCAGTCAGACATCCCTCTGTCAGCCCGGGAGCCCTCGGTTGATGTCCACTTGCCAATGGGGAGCAGGCCTAGCTGCAGTCAGACATCTTTAGCACTGCTGAGGAGGCAGGAGAGGCTCCCACCACCACCGCTGTACTGGCAGCCATCAGCCTGGCTTGTGGCTGAGCAGAGCTCCCCCTGTGGGAGCACACTGACCACCACGGGGCAGCTCCTGCATTGAGCGTCTGCTCCCTGGTGGTCAGTGTGTGTCACAGTGACCAGTGATTCCCAGTTGCTCTGCTGTTAGGGTCAATTTTCACATTTCCCTTTTATTATATAGGATAGAGGCCTGGTGCATGGATGGGGGCCGGCTGGTTTGCCCTGAAGGGTGTCCCAGATCAGGGTGGAGTCCCGCTGGGGTGCCTGGCCAACCTGGGTGAGGGGCTGATGGCTGTTTTCAAGCTGCCCGCACCCCCTTCAGGGTAGGGGTCTGCGCTGGGGTGCCTGGCCAGCCTGGGTGAGGGACTGATGGCTGTTTTCAGGCTGGCTAAGCCCCCTTGCAGGGACACTCACCCCATGAGGGTGTGGCCATCCTGGGTGAGTGGGTGATGGCTGTTTGCAGGCTGGCCACAGCCCCTTCAGAGTAGGGGTCCCCGCTGGGGTGCCTGGCCAGCCTGGGTGAGGGGTTGATGGCTGTTTGCAGGCTGGCCACAGCCCCCAGCCATCCAAGCTCCCAGTGGAGGCTGGCTGGAAGCAGGTATCTGGGATTTATTTAGCTTCTATAATTGAAATTTTGTTGCCTTTTGCGGAGGCCACAGCCTGCCAGAGCAGGCGGGAAGCTTGGCTTTCTCCATCGCCGGGGCAACCTAGCTTCCTGCTTGCTCCAGGTCTATGGCTGCCCGCTGCCATCTTGGTTGGGTTAATTTGCATACAATCGCTCTTGGCTGGTGGGTGTGGCTTGGGCGTAGCAAAGGTAAGGTCAATTAGCATCTTTGTCTTTTATTAGTGTAGATTCATCTTTATCTTTAAAATTTTTAGGGCTTAAGAAACTGTTCAGTTATTTTCCAAGTGTGTCATTTACCTTTTAACTTTGTTTACAGTGTTCCAGGGTTGACAGAAGATTATTGATTAATATCAGATCTTTAAAACCTTCATCATCACTGCTTTTTGTTTCTTTATTTTTCCCCCCATCACCATTTATCCATCCCCCTACACCCTCTCCCACCCACCTTATCTGCCCTCTGCAATCAACACTATTGTCCGTGTCCATGGGTTCTTTCTCTCTCTCTCTTTTTCCTTTTTCCTGTTTTGCTCTATGCCTTTGCTTTTGTGATTAGAAAAGCATTCCTCACTGGTGGACTATTTTAATTTCTACATTGTTTTACAATTTAATTTTAAGCAATTATTTATTTGTGCTTTAACTCACCTTATGGTGTGAGGTAGGGGTCTAATGTTATTTTTTTTCTTCAAATAGTTGATCAAATGTACCAGAACTCTTTACTTAATAATCCCCATTTTATTGCTAATTTAAAATGCTTTTTATCATAAGAAAAAACTACTTATATTTAAGTCAGTAGTTCAGTTTTTGTAGTTTTGCACTATGCTTTCAACATCAGGCTATACAAATTTTGAACTGATCATTGTCTTTTTTTTTTCTTCTTTAAACATTGCTTGACTCTTCTTCCTTATCGATTTTTTCAAAGGTGTTTCTATTAATTATATCAAATTTCAAAGATGTGTTTTTCACTGGAATTGCATTACATTTATAAGTAAGTAATTTTGAGAGCATTGGTATCTTCACAAGAATATAGTATCTCTCTTTTGCAAGTCAACTTTCATATACCTTAATAAAATTTTTACGTTTATTTTCTTCTTATAGGCCTTATATATTTCTTTGTAAATCTGTTACTGTGTATTTAATTATATGGTTCCCTATTATGAGTAGAAACTTCACTTAACTTTTCTAACTGGTCCTATTTAGGAAGGAGATTGATCTATGGCTTTATTTTTTAACTGCTTTCATATTAAGTGTAGGACATACTGAGGAGGGATTGTTTAAGTGGCCCAGATGGGAACAGTGGATCATGGATGCCTCTTGTAAGAGGAAACAATTGGACATGGATCCTTTCTCTTTTATCGCTGTTTCTTACACCGCTCAGCATCATTCCGAACACCCCATAGAAACTCAGTAAAAACTTTTGTAAAAAGTGCTTGTTGGTTATTCAAATAATCCCTTTTGACTTGAGACTTGGAAAAGAGGGATAGAGGAAAATACTGCTTTCCACTCCATACACTTTGGAATATTGTAATATCTAAATCTCAATAGTTTGAACCCCTAACATTGAACGAGCACTATCAACTCCCTGGGCTTTGGGCCAAGCACTGAGCATGCATGAATGCATTTAATCTTCACAACACTGTTATGAGTAGGTACTTCATTTTCTCCATTTTGAGGATAGGAAAGCCAAAGTGAGAGAAGTCCAGCTACTTGCCCAGGTCACTGTGACAGTAGAGGTGGAGCCAGCCAGTGCAGTTCCATAGCCCTTGCCTCTAAGTGCTGAGCTGAATTACATGGATTCTTGTGTATATCCAAGAAACTCCCTTCCAGTGAATCGTATGACATTATATTGGCCATGGCAGTATGACATGACATTGGTAAATAATATGACCTTATTTGCTAATTTTCAAAAGTTGAACTTTTAATAGTTGGGATCGAAGGCTAAAGGTGTACTGAAGCAGAAGAATTCCCCTCAGAGGAAAGGAGGTTTGGGTCCCCGTTCAAGGTTTCCTATGACTCCCTATGTGACTTATTAGTCGGCTTCCCTGTCTGCCTCAGGGTCATCATATGAGAGAGAGGTGGGTTATGTAAACTTCAGGGAACTTCTCTGGAACTCTAACAACCTGTGATTATAACATAGCCTTCTGGGGGACCCCTTTTCAAATGGGCATTCATTTGAGACCAACTAGATTTTCATGCTGAGCAGAAAGTACATGCTTTTAATAAGTCAGTTGCTTTAGCAAGCTTTTCTCTTCATTAAATTCCATTTTATTTTTATTAGATTTAAAAATAAATTCTCCTCTAAAACCAGATGCACACAAAATGAAAATTTCAGTATTTGCCAATTCATTGAATCATTGACTTTTAGAAGAAGAAAGGATATTAGAAATTGTCTAGCACAGATATGGAAACTGAAATGCAGGGATGGTGAATTACTTCCTGAGGTTACACAAAGACTAGATGATAAAAATGTTATTTAAAACAATAATTGGCATCTAGCTATAGCCTAAATAATGTCAGTGATTTTCATGGTAAAAATATTTGGGTAGCAATGGTCTGAAAAATTGAAGAAATGTCTAGGAAAAAGGGCAAGAAAGGGAGGGTTGTGAATTTCAAAGTTTGAAGGTTTTAAGAGTGAAGTCCAAAAAACAGATTTGTAATACATATGCCTGAGTATATTTTAGTATATGAAGACCGTGTCGTGTCAAATTAATAAGGAAAAAGATCAATGTGAAATTTAAATATAACACAAAACAAAACATTTAAAAAGGCATTTCATAGAAGAGCACAGTCCATTAAAAACTGTTAAACTTTTCTGATAATCAAATTCATGCCAATTAAAATCATTAGATGCCATTTTTCAATTTTGCGAACATATCAAGATTAAAGTACAGAGCATGAAGGGGGAAAGACACCTCATACTTTTTTTGCGGGGGTGGGGTGGGGACATGGATGGGCACTACTTTTTCAGCATAGCAATTTGTCAGTGTTCATCAAGTCTTAAAGTATTTCATGTTCTGTGAGCCAGCAATTTTCACTCCTGGAATTTATCTTTAGGATACCACATCAATCTCTATATATAAAAGCCTAAGTGATTGTTCGACCCTTTGACCATTTGACTAGTCACTATGATGCGCACTGACCACCAGGGGGCAGATGCTCAATGCAGAAGCTGTCCTCTGGTGGTCAGTGCACTCCCACAGCAGGAGTGCCGCTCAGCTGACCAGCGGGCACCAGATGCAGGGCTCATGGCTGGCTGCTGCAGCCCAGAGACTGCAGCAGAGTAGCAGCGAGCCTACCAAGCAGCAGCAGTGGCAGGTGCAGCGGGGCCAGGATGAGCAGATGCGGCAGGCAGGAACGGCAAGTGTCGTTGGACTGCCGGTTTTGGCCCTATTTCTGCAGGCCACCCTGAAGGACCCACCGGTGCACCAGGCCTCTAGTATATTGTTTTTATCCACTTGTTTAAAATAGAGGAAGATTAAAATGAACAATGTCCAGTTACAAGAAACTGGTCACATTTAATTAGTGTATAATCATATAGTTAAAAACGTAGATTTTGAAATAATATTGTAGAAAATATGCAATAAAAGAGAAATAAATAGTTGATATATTATTCTCATGTATAAGAGCAAGCTGCAAATGAGGTGTTCAATAAGATTTTCCTCTTTTGAAAAATTATAAAAATATTTGGAATTTTACTTCCTTTACTGGCTATCCTATATAATAAAAGCCCAGCGGTAGAATGGTGGAATGACCAGAATGACCAGTCAACCAGTCACTATGACACACAGTGACCACCAGGGGGCAAACACTCAATGCTGGAGCTGCCCCTTGGTGGTCCCATAGTGGGAGCACTGCTTGGCTGACCATGATGAGTGGTGCCTCCCACAGCGGGCCAATCCCCACAGGCCACCCCCCACCAGTGCACGAATCCCGTGCACCAGGACTCTAGTAGAATATAAATGATTTATAAATTTTTACCTATCTATATTTATTTTTCTATAATGATCATATATTATTTTCATAATCCAGAAAAAAGTTATATGAATTATTCCCAAAGACATATAAATGGTTTAACACGTTAAGCGCCCAGCCTGTTTTGTCTTCCGGACAGAAAGTATAGTGTCAGTCACTGGTGACTGATTGGGTGCTTAAGGTGTTAAAGAGACTATAATTATTTTTCCTTATACCTTCTTTTATATGCAGAGAGTTTGTTGATTAAAACCTTCTATGTCACTTTGCCATCTTCTAGTTAAAGGAAATTGAGTTTGAGTTCAAATCTAGGGTATAGATAGACGATCCCAGAGTTCAAGCAACATGATTGTGTATAAGGACAAGTCCTCTCTCCAAGGAGATTTTAACACCAATGGGCATAGCTCCCATAAGATGAAACTGATGGACTTGTGGGCAGAGAAGCAACTGTATGGGTATGAGTCCATGGATATTATATGCAGCAAATTTGTACAAGGCTGTCTCTGGTTTAGGCTTAGAAATTTATAAGTTCATTATAAAAAATTTTTTAAAGGCACTCAAATACATTTTGATTAACTTAATCCAAAATTGTATTATCTTTACATGTTCCTATCTTCTATTATAATAAAATAGTTTGGGTCTGACAGTCATCTCCTGAAATGAAAACATGATTTAATGAAATGGCATTTTCCAAGCTTTAAAGGAAGCCAGTGTTTGGATTAGCCTGTTTAAATTAGATTGTTGCTTCCTTTTGCTTTTCTCAGTAAGCACACCCGTGTCATTTCTTGCTTCACTGCACTGTGCGTTGAGATTTGTTTTGGAAGTGGCATGAGCGGCTTCTCAGCATTTTACCCTGATCTCACAGTGACACCGAGGCCTCTAATTGCTGACACCCTAGTGGTGATCTTTGTGCTGATCCTGTACTAGGAAAGCAAGGTGATCTCATATGAACAACAAGCAATTCGTAATCACTCTGATGGAAAATTTTATTTCATCAAGAAAAAGAAAAAATGATATTTAACAACTCAGGGAAATAAGTGTCTCCTACTTTCTGTTGTACACTAGGGTCTGAATAATTAACATGATATGTCTGGCATCTCATATCTCGGGGACAGTCGTTATCTCTTCTTTGCTCTGAGACCCAGGGAAAGACAGAGCATGAAGATGAATCAATAGGTCTGCTTTCTACTAATGATTCTTCCATTGCTGCAGGGAGTGATTTGTGAAGATGTCCTGAGATGAACTAAGTGGAGTAAGCTATTGCTGGATTAGAAGTTGCACCTGTAGTCTTACATTTAAACAATTAGTTCATTTATGACATCTTCAAGAGTCCACCTGCATTGGGCCCAGCAGTCCAACAGCAGTGAAGAATGTTTTATGCCAATGAAAACCACATGGGGTTAGGCACACTAAGAAGGTGAACAGCACCTAGTGATGTCTCTGCCTCTTCCTGAGCTGGGAGGTCTATCTTCTGCTGTTGGATGTTGGATCTCCTGGTTCTCAGGCCTTCAGACTCTAGGATTTAATACCAGTGACCCCCAGGTTCTCAGGCTTTCCACCTTGGCTTGGGAATTACACCATTGGCTCCCCTGGTTCCCAAGCCTTTGGGATTGAACTGAATTATATCATCAGCTTTCCTGTTTCTCCATCTTGTAGATGGTAGATGGTGGGTCTTCCCAGCCTCCATAATTGTATGAGCCAACACCTACTAGTATAATGAATCTCCTGTTATCTCTATCTCCATATATCCTATTGGTTCTGTTTCACTGGATAGCCCTAATACAACTTCTGTATAATGGAAATGATATTATTTATTTCATCACAATTTTTGAGGATTAAATTATATAATACATGTTAAAACCTTGGGAACTGTAAACACTTAAAAATATTAGCTATTATTCTTAACTGATAAGTTATGCCATTTGGTTTCCTGTAACTGTGGTTTAGCTACACCTTCATTATATGGGGGATGGTCTTTGCATGCACATGTGTTTTTATGTAACATTAGAGGCCCAGTGTATGAATTCATGCACCAGTGGTGTCCCTCAGCCTGGCCTGTGGGATCAGGCCGAAACTGGCTCTCTGACATCCCCTGAGGGGTCCCGGATTGTGAGAGGTCGCAGGCCAGGCCAAGGGACCCCACCAGTGCATGATCAGGGAGGGAAATGGGAGGTTGGCCAGCCTTTGAAGGACCACGGGAGGGCTCCAGGGCATGTCTGGCCCATCTTGCTCAGTCCTGATCTGCTGAACCCCAGTAGCAAGCTAACCTACTGGTCGGAGCGTCTGCCTCCTGGTGATCAGTGCACATCATAGCAAGCAATTGAGCAGCCTTAGCATATCATTAGCATATTACACTTTGATTGGTTGAATGGCCGACCGGTAGACCGGACACTTAGCATATTAGGCTTTTATTATAGGATATCACCCCAATAAATTCAATTTAAAAAAGTAAAAGCTATGTAACTAACAAACTTCTTTCCAACACCGGTTCTCTGTTGAATCTCTTATGTTTCTCAACAATGGCATTTTCCTCATAAATAGTCCAGATTACTATTTAAGTGTCAACAGAGACACAACAGAACATAAACAGTGTCCTTGGTTCCCTAGAATATCAGCTCAAAACCCATGGCTTCTGCTGTGCAACAGCGGGACTCACCTTGGCTTTCAGTTCATCTCCAAAGTTGGGGTCACTGAAATCCACAAAGTGAAAAAACAGGGCACGTTTTTGAGCAATGCTATAATTTTTGGGAATCTCTTCCTCCATATACTCTTTTAAGAATGTCATGTTGCAGAGAAAACGACCAGTAAAGGCTCGGAGCAGCTGGAACAGCAATTCTATGTCTCCATAATTCCTTCTGAAGGGTCGAATAAGAATATAGGTTAAATTGTGGAAAACTTCCTAACTTGTTTTAAACAGCTAAGTCATAACCATTCTCTATATCAATGAACCACACTATACGCAAATAAGTAAACACTGCTTATTGGATAAATTAAGTCACTTGATATAAAGCACAACATGTGTACCCACTTGCAATAATTCAGCAGACAATAGGCCAGCAGCTTGGGCTCCTTCCAGTTTGTGGCAGCCATGTTCTCCTTACGGTGTCTTTCTTGAAAGGTTTCACTGATCCACACGCGTCTCAGCTGGCTCACCAGAGAATGCTGATTGGCCAGCCAGGAGTCATTGTTTTTAACTATAATACTTATGATCTGTCAAAGAAGAGACAATTAGGGAACTGGCAGGGTTCTCTGTGTTTCAACTTTTAAGATTTCAGGTGTCTAATGAAGAGACACTACCTTGATGGCCTGAAACTGAAGATCCAGGCGCATTGTGCTGGTGCTGGGCGAGCCAGGGCGCATGGCAGTCTGAGCGCCGCCAGGCAGCAGCAGAGTGATGAACCTGTTGGGGTTAGCAGCCAGCACATCTCGAAGAGGTCTGGCATCTTTGTGTTTTAAAAAACTCTAAAAACAAAATAAAACAAGCTGTTCTAAGCTAATAAAAAAAAAATCACAAAAGATTTAGGTATTAACTCTAAGGTTCTTTCTAAATCTTTCTAGGCAGGCTAAAAAAACAACACTGTAAATACCCTTTTTTAAAAAAAAATACTTTTTGGTGCGAGCTCTCCCTCCCAGCACACTGTGCACCTTTCCCCTCCCACAGGCATGCATTTCCTAAACTTGCATCCAAGGGAGGAATAGGCCACAGCAGTTCATCCCAGGCAAACCCCCTGACCCTGTCCCCTAGACCCCCTTTTCTCTGACTTCTTAGTGAGCCAAAGCAGCCCAGCCTAGGCTCATTTCCCCACCTAGTCCCTCTCCTGCTGCTTCTTCCATCCTAGACCCTTCCTTGTTTCACTGTCCCCAGCTTTTAATAAATGTACTCTAAAATTTTTTAAAATGCTTTTTTACCAGTAATTACACTTTATGATTATGATTCTGATAATCCTATCAGCTCATTCATTTGTTACCACCACCAAAATCTACAGAGAGGGATTCCTGGACTTGAGCTCTTTATATACACAACAGTGATGTTTCTAATATTCAAATATATTAGAGAAAATGAAAGCCTGACAGTGAACAATGAGATATGAATTTCAGATTCTGAAAGTACACTGGCTGACAAAAATTTGCAGGGACACCCAACTCCAGCTCCTCGCACTCCTACCATAAACATTCTGCTCCACTGAGGATCATTCAATGTTGCCTCCATCATGAACAGCTCCACTGTCTGGGAAGGGTGCCGAGTCAGGAACTTGATCAGAGGCTCTCTGAAGGGACTGCCAGCCTAGAAAATACATGATTAAAACATCTTCTCAGGGCTTGAGGCTTCTGTTGGTCTACCAACCTAACATGGTAGGAGTATACATTTCTTTTCTTTTTTGGGGGAGGCAGGGGTCTCCCTCTGTAAATGCCTAGGCTTTTATTATATAGGATTTCAATCTAATTCTTGCTATACGTTGACATCTGGTAAAACATTATATTATTGATTTCAGAATCCTATTATGTACCGAATAATGAACCAGAGTGTAGGGAAGAGTGAAATATAAAAGAAGAAAAAACTTGAATTATCTACTAGGACTCCCTCCCTTATCTTCATTGAAAATAGTGGAGTTTGTGGACCTCTCTCTTTTTTATCCCTAAAGAGACTTTGACATCACAAAATCTAATAATGGGCCAGACACTGCTGATGGGGTTTTTAGTTCTTCCTGTTGCAGGCATACCTTGGGTATATTGCAGGTTTGTTTTCAGACCACAGCAATGAAGTGAGTCATAATTGTCTTTTTGCTGGTGGAGGGACTTACCTTCAATTTGTAAAAAAATACATCTGTGACGCACAGTAAAGCAAAGCACAGGAAAACAAGATATCTGTACATGCAGGAATCACGGATTTAAACCCTGAGGATACAATAGTTAGTAAGACAGAAAAGGTGGTCTTTGCTCTCATGGAATTATGTTCTCTTGGAGGCATATAGTGAACAAATATATGGCATATGTATGTGTGTGTGTGTGTGTGTGTGTGTGTGTGTGTGTGAGTGAAAATTTTGAGTCATGATTAGACACTAACAAAATCAACCTGAGTAATAAATGATTGGGCCGGAGTTGGAGTGAGATCTACTTTAGCAAGGAGATCACAGAAGGCTTCAAAGAAGAATTGATGTTTCAGTTGTGCTTTGAGGGGTGCACAGGAGCTGGCCACATGAAAATAAGGGGAGAGCTCTTACATTGTAGAATTTTAGTAGCAAGTTAGACTTTGGAGTTAAAGATCTGGTATCCAAATTCAATTATTACTGGCTGGCCGTAGACAAGTTATTTAATTTCACTATGCCTAAGTCTCCTTATCTGAAAAAGAGATTTGTTGTAAAGATTGTGAAATATGTTTCTTAAATTGCTTGATAGGGTGCCTTGCTCAAGAAACATTAGCTGTCATTGACATTTGCAAAGGCTTTACAATGAGAGAAAGGGAAAAAATCATCCATATCCTTGATTTACTGTGGGCCATAGAGAAGCAAAGTTTTCTTTTATCCCCTCTCTAGAGAAATCAAGGTCCTGGGGTTTCTCATGCTTCCCAACTACCCCTCGTATTTGACTGTTGGGATTTCCAGACATTCACTGGGCCATAGTTCACTAGTAGAGGCTAGATTTATCCTCTGTTCTGCACGGATGGGCTGTGCTCTTTTGAATTGGCCAACACCC
This sequence comes from Myotis brandtii, assembly GCF_000412655.1. NCBI lineage: Eukaryota > Metazoa > Chordata > Mammalia > Chiroptera > Vespertilionidae > Myotis > Myotis brandtii. The sequence goes on from NW_005361201.1 coordinate 1,577,665, forward strand.
CTCCATCCTCAAGTGTGCTATAAACAGATTTTGATCAATTAGTGTGAAAATATCTCGATAATTTTTATATTACTTTTTGGGATAATATTTTGGACAAATTGAGTTAAGTCAAACACATAATTAAAATTAACTTTACCTTTACTTTTTAAAAAGTGGTTACTAAAAAAATGAAAATTATATAGGTGGCTCAGATTTTAGGTTCATTTTACATTTTCTTTGGATAGTGCTGGTCTAGAAGTATGAGGAGAGTAGGAGATTCCATTTACCCTTAGATCTAAGCCATAGTCTTCAATCAGTTATGAATGAATCTATTACTTTGATTCCTTTTGAGTAATGCTTCTTCTTTGTTTTCTAGACTAGTTAAAAACCAAACGCAGAAGAGTGAACTTCAGGCTGCTTCTCTCCATTTTGTTTGAGGGACATCTACTGACATCAAGTGTATTGTAATTCAGTTCTGGCACTAACCATCTCGAATTAGCACAGTTTCAAAGGCACAGTTCACAACACAATGCCCTCACTTCAGACCAACTGGCTACAAATCTGCTCTGTGTGTGTGTGTGTGTGTGTGTGTGTGTGTGTGTGTGTGTAATTGATTTCAGAGAGGAAGGGAGAAGGAAGGAGAGAGAGATTGAAACATCAATGATGAGGGAGAATCATTGATGGCTGCCTCCTGCACGCCCCCTACTGGGGATCGAGCCCCCAACCTGGGCATGTTCCCTGACCTGTAATCAAAGCCTGACTTGGTTCATAAACTGATGCTCAACACTGAGCCACACTGGTTGGGCCATACCTGGGGGTTTTATGGCCTTCTTTGAGTTTAATAATTCACTAGAACACATAACAGAACTCAGAAAAAAATTTATCATTGTAGTAGTTGTATTATAAAGGAACAGACAAGACACACATAGTGGGAAGTTTGAGAGAATCCAAGACCCAAAGTGTCCATGCCCTCTCCTTGTGGAGTCAGGGTGTGCCACCCTCCTGCTACCAGGAAGGTCCACTGAACTTGGTGGCCAGAGTTTTTATTGGGGTTTTATTATGTAGGCATGAATGACCGAATCATTGGCTATGTGAGTGAACTTAAAATGCAGCCCACCTTTCTCTGGAAGTCAGGTTGGCTCCAAGCTCTAACCTCCTAATCACATGGTTGGTTTTGTGACTAGGCCCCATCCTGAAATTGTCTAAGCCAGTGGTTCTCAACCTTCTGGCCCTTTAAATACAGTTCCTCATGTTGTGACCCAACCATAAAATTATTTTTGTTGCTACTTCATAACTGTAATGTTGCTACTGTTATGAATCGTAATGTAAATATCTGATATGCAGGATGGTCTTAGGCGAGCCCTGTGAAAGGGTCGTTCGACCACCAAAGGGGTCGCGACCCACAGGTTGAGAACCGCTGGTCTAGGGAACCACCAAGTATCACCTCATTAGCATAAACTCAGTTATGATCCAGGGGCTCATGAATAACAGAGACGCTTCTGTTACTTGGGAAATCCCAAGAGTTTTAGAACTCTTGTGTTAGGAACCCAGGACAAAGATCAGGCACCTTGTTTGTTATACAGCAGACTGAAAGTCCAGTGCTCAAAGAGTAAAGAGACTGATTCAACATCCAACCTGTATTTTTTGAGCTGCCAGGTATTGGTCTAGAAGCATGAAATATATTATGAACACCTAACATCCCTGCCCTCTTGAAACTTATATTCTAGTAGGGGTAGAGACAAACACTAACCGAACAAAAAAACACCCTAATAAATAAATCAACTATAGAAGATATTAGAACGTGGTGTAATGAGAGAAAGCAAAAATAGGGCAGGGATTGCCAGACTGAAGTGGTGGGAGTGGCAATGCTGGGTTGTAATTTGTCACATGGTGGTCAGAGTCAGTTTTGGAAGAGAGTGGCATTGAATCAAAGACTTGAAGGAAGTGAGGCAGTTGGTTCTGCAAATGTCTTGAGGAAGAACGTTTCTGACCTAGAAAGCCAGTGCAAAGGCCTAAAAGCAGAAATGTTCCTGGTCTGATCAGGACACAGCCAGGAGAAAAGCAGGGGTAGCAAGGGGCCAGATCATGGAGGGCTGTGTAGACCATTGTGTGGCCTTTGGGTTTTATTCTGAGCGAACTCTTCCACTCGAGAATTTTGAGTAGAGAATTTAACACGAACTGACTTCTTTTTAAATAGATTCACTCAGGTTGTGTTGGTAAAAACTGACTATGGCCAGCAGGATAGAAGAAGAGACACTTGCTATGAGGCAATCCTCATTAAGTCAGGAGATGATGGTTGTGCAGAGTAGGGTGGAGCAGGTGGTGACAATGGTCAGACTGTGGATATGTTTTGAAGTTAGAATTAATAGGATTCCCTCAAACAGTGGACAGTGAGGGACTGAGTTGCTGAGGTGAGACTGGGCACTGGGTGTCTTCTTGGCTATGGGGAAGAGTTTGGATTTTATCCTGAGCACTGTGTGAAGCCACTCCTGAGTATAAGCAGATGAGTTCCCAGTCTAGTATTTTACAGACATCACTCTGGAGGAAGGGTGGGAAAGGGGAAGAGAGTGGAGGATGCTGGGGGTGGGGTGGCCATGTAAACTCCTTGTACGTGTTAAGTGCTCATACTTGGAGGACCCAAACCAATTCATGTTGAATAAATTGAAACACCCCCACACGCTCTATTCAGTAGCGCTTTTTACTATACAAATTTTAAAGGAGTTTATTAGTTTAACTTTTGAAGTCATTTGGCTTAGGTTACACATTTAATTCATGAGTTATTTTGATTTCTCAGCACTCACAATGAATACCCAGGGTAAGTGAGAAAAATCGAAGAATGTGATTATATTTTTACAGATGTACATTTTTATAGTTTAAGAAATTGATATAATGGTACATTTTGTAGACAAATCAACACATAATGTTGATTGTGTAGTTTTCTTTTTGTATTTTTGAGGACATACCTTTTTTTTTTACATCTTAAAGATTTTTATAGACTTCTAAAAAGCTTATAGGCTCATAAGCCTAATGGATTAAATGACCCTTGATGCCAGGATAACTGGAAGCTGTTATCTGAGAGGACCTTTTAAGAGGATCTGGTTCATGCTGGCTTCATGAAAGCAGGATTTTAGGGAAGTATAGACAGTGTCCTAGCTTTTGTTATATAATTTCTACTTCTTCTTCTTCTTCTTTTTTTTTTAACAAAAGTCACCTTGTGTCTCTTGGACACACTGATCTTGGATTTGCTGGGAGTCGACGAGTCTGCCTCTTGACTGAATTTGTTACAACATAATATGTTCATGTCACTATGGAACTGTTTTGCACCCTGATTCAGCAAGAATGTGTAGAGAGTTATTAGGAGGCTTCAGAAAAATACAAAGCATTGATTTTGTTTTTTACCACCTTTTTGTTTTCCTGGTAACCTGGCATTGGATTACATGTATTGAATTCAAAGAGATCTCTAGTCCTAGCTATATTATATAGGGCCAGATGTTAACTGTGAAGTAAATAATTTTAAAGGGACACTGCTCATTTTAACTTTGAAAACACTTTCAGTTATTATAAAAAGGGGCTAGAGGTTTTACAGTGAATCTGGGAAGAAATGTCTTTCCCCTAGTCAACTGAATAAGTGCTTATGTGATTAAATGTTCTGATATTCTGTGTGCACAGAAGAAAGAAAATATCAGTTGAAAAATCAAACTAGCAATCTCTAAAGATCAAATATTTTCCCATTATTGTCAGCCTTCTCTGGCTAGGACCATTTATAAACACTTAATTCCTTTGCAGGGAAACTCGTCCATGTCTGCCTTAGGTGTCCTTAATTCATTTAAACTTTTGAATATTTCAATTTATCTGATTTGTAGCCCTTTCCTGAGTGGGATGCCTTGTTCCACTTTTAAATGAATACAGTTCATCAAATTTGATTGTTCTCTTGTGCTCATTTGCTCTGGAGTCCTCGCTAGTAACGAAACCAAAGGCTTTGCAGGCTGGGTATCTGGATGACAAACGATGACACCTTTTTCTTTCTTACCTTGCTTTTAGCTGCCAGCCTCTTCACAAAGACGTTCTCTCTCCCAGTTCTTCTGGGACAGCACTTTTATAGCTTAACAGTCGGCACTGGAATTGCGCTCATTGTCTGATCATCTCGCATTTTGCATTGACAGTTGTCCATAACAAGTGTTTTACGTTCTTCACTTAAAATATTAAAAAGGATGATTTTTTGCTTTTGCTTTGGTATTTAATGCACCATAAAAATGGGCAACAAGAGATAGTGGGTAAAATATGGGCAGTGGATTTAGAATTTCAATCTGTAGCTTTTCCCTCCTCTGGGTACTTTGGGCAAGTTAATTTATTTCTCTTTGTCTTCATGAGCGTACTGGTCTGTAAGTGACAAGTTGCTATTATTTAGTCATTCAATGTGTATTTATTGAGAACTGTGTGCCAGGCAGTGTTCTAGGCACTGGGCATATAAGATAGTAAAAAGTCTTCCACCCTTGCATTCTCCCTTATAGTAAGTCTTGAATGAAAGAGACAGGTCCTGAGACTGTCTGGTACATAATAGTTCCTAAATACAATGCTGCTTCCTTCCCTTCACAGGAAGGGATTTGCTTAGTGAAGGTATATTTTTAATTCTCTTACTATTTTATTTTTTGTTTGTTTGTTGGTTTGCTCTCAAGTCTTGTAGGGGCATTTGTGGTGACATCATAGTTTTTAAACCTGAGAGTCCATAACAAGTACAAGGAGAGCAAATGATCAAGGGAGATTTCTGGGCAGCATGTTAAGTCAGATGCCATAGATCCTAACTGCTTGCGAGAGAGCTGAAACCTGCATCTGCAGGCGAGATGTTTTCTGAAAGTCTCGTGTTTTGAAGTTGTGCTCCGTCTCCCTGGCGTGGGCTGGGATGAAACACTCTACCTCTAATTAGAGTAAGGCTTGCTCTGCCGAGACCTTCCATCTATTGCTCAGGGCACCATCTTCAGCCATGTCTTCGACCAAGGGGAAAAAAGTGACAGAGAAGTTTTGCAGAGAGAGGATCTGCTTTGAGGCAAAGTACGTTAACTAAGGAGTTGGGGGATGAATGAGAGGCAAATGCAAATGCTTAGGGAAGCTTTGCTTTGGCATATGCCATAAATAAGATATATTTCTAAAACTCCACAATCTATATTCTTTTTCTCCCATTCTGTCACTTTCTTATTGTAAGTAAGTCCTTTTCCTAGTCTGGTGTCTGGTGGACTTTGGGTGTATTCTGGACCCGTCATCAGCATAAACGCAAGCAGCAAGGGCCCTGCTTTATAGAACGGAGGAATGGTGTGAATGATGGCTGACATTCTGGAGTGCTACCATGTGGGATTTTCTGTTGTTTACCTTTTACATTTATTACCTTATCTAATCCTCACAATAAATAGTTTCCCTGTTTAAGACAGAAATAGAGAGGTTAACTAATTTGCCCAAGGCTATTGAGCCAATAAATAGAGCCAGGATTAAAAGCAGCCCAGTCTGAGTCCAGAGGCTACTTTTCCCACTCCATGAGATAAGCAGTGGCTAGTTCAGTAAGAATTAGAACCACTGACTGACTTAGAATGGATGTAGAAGTTCTGTATGGGTTTTACTCTCAACACGCACGCACACACACACACACACACACACACACACACACACACACACGCACGAACATTAAAACACGTTTTCTAGAGTTTTGATTACTCATCAGCTGAAGATAAACGGGTATAGCCAGTGGCTGGGGCTGCTGAGAGAACAATCCAAATCTCAACCTTGAAGAGTTGAAAGAAGGAAAAAAGATGAGCCATTCTTCCGGCAATAGAGACAACCTGCTGTTGACCAACAGATTCTGCACCACAGATGTACGGTTTGGCCGGAGGCAAAATGACCAAAACAGTCTTGGGGCTGGATGAATTGTGCCGGACTGCCTTTAGGAGACCTTATGTTTGCCTGAGGGGAAATCCCCAGGGTCCCTTAAAGTGCTTGATGTTTATTAAATAAGGCTTTTGAGTCCCTGTGAGCCCCTGAACGAAGGCCGTGGCATTAGTTGGATTAGTTGTAAATGCACATATGTACAGGTATGTGCACATGCCTTTGGGGTCCTGAGGGACCTCAATCCTGCAGAACAGAAGCAGACACTGCCTTTCATTCAGAATTTTCTTTCTCGTGGAAACACTCCATTTGGCTCTGTGTGGAGTTGAAAACAGGGAATATCTCTGTCGACTTGGCAAGAATAGAAGGCCTTAGAATGTGGAAACAGATGTGTTTGTTTTTCAAGCCCTTTGAATGGTTTGCTGCATGGAAAGTTCTTACACACCGTACCTTTCAGTTGTGGTGAGGGCTTCTAGAGGCTGTCAGCACCACTTAAAGATCTCAAGGAGTGAAGTTGGCACCTCGCTCTAATGGTGCTACTCTGGGAGGAGGAGCCAGGAGGGAGACTACTTGGAGAGTAAAATCTATATATTTAGTCTGGCAAGTCCTAACCTTTCACAAAGTTGTGTAACCCGATGTTATTTAATTAGCCGGTTCTTCTGCACAAAGGGTTGCATGGCAGATGTTTATTATGAAAGGTTTTAAAATTAGATTTTTGTTTGCAGTATTACTTGGAGAGTTTTAGACTCTTTCTTCAAATGACTGTGATACTGTAGGCTGGGACTCACTGGTTAAGGGCCAGAGACTATATTGGGAAATATGGGCTTTGGAGATAGAAAATCAGGGTTTCATCTCAACTTGACTACTTTCTGTCTGTGTGACCCTGTTTGGGAAAGTGATTTAATCTTTATGAGCTTCTTTCAGGTCATTGTACATTTTCAAAAGATGAACTATGTGGGCACAATGCCTAACACAGGTTTAGTGCTCTCTCTAGAGTCACTTTCTCCCCTTTTCTTGGATATGTAGGTACTAAAAAATAGTTATGGTGTTGTCAGGGACAACCTGGTCAATTAAATTGAAGGGACAAAATCATTTTTCTGCTCAAAGTAGCATGTTCATCTCACACCCCAAGGAGCTTACTTACACCTGGTCACTCCCCAGCTGTTTTATTGAAGCAGCCTGATACCAAGGGTATACTGATAGTTATTCCAATATACAGCATTGTGCTAAGTTAAATAAGAAGAAAACTCAAAGGAAACTGGCTCTACACTAATATTTGTGCATATGATTTTTCCTCTTGGGCTTTCTTATTTAACAGAGATGGCAAATTTCCAGAGTTTAAGAAGCCCTTGTAAACAGAGGTAGGTTTTAGAATTGGTAGACTTGGTGTTTGAGGATATTGGATGAACTTTAGAGTTCTTTCTTCTTTTCAAATGGAGTTATGAGGTTGAGTTCTCAGAGGCTACAGTTAGAAGCAAAAGAATTACAAAGCGACACAGTGGGGCGGATCCAAGAGCAGTGAGTCTATTATTGCTGCTTCAGGGGCTCCATAAGGATTCTGCTACTAAAATGGATTGATATTGATCTTTTCCTAATTTGCGTAAAAGTATACTAATAAGCAGAATGTGTTTATGTGGAAGATTTGCTTCCATTTGTTTTCTTAATGTTGGCACCTGCTATTTCTTATCTTATATGGAGCCTGGTATTCAGCACAGTGTGATTTGACTATAATGTCTCAGTAGTTTGTGATGAGTTTTAAGGGGCCTATGACATTAAGATTTGCTTCTGGAGGTATTTGAAAATCGTTGTCCCATATCTGAGCCCGAAGGTGCCTTAAACAGCACCTCCAAGTAGGAGAGATTCTTAGCACTATCTCACTTGCCCCATGGATAATACCAGGCAGATTTTTTCTCTTTGCTCATTCTGACAACTGGAAGCCGTACTTATCCTGCTTGCTTAAAAGCTGACAAACATGTCTCCCATTGTAAAGACACTAAGTACTCGAAAAGCTAACCTTATTTTCAGACCTCCCATCTTATGTAGTCCAGGTTTGCCTCGGATCTTAGAACATCAGTAGGGTTAAAAGGTTGAGAGTGTGGCTTGAAATTAGAGTGCCTTGGTTTTATTTATTTAGTTAATTTTTTAAAATCTTTATTGTTGAAACTATTACATATGTCCCCTATTTCCCCCATTGACCTCTCCCTGCCTGCACCCGCCTCCCATCTCCCATGCCAGGCCTTCACCACCTTATTGTCTGTGTCCATGGGTTATGCATATATGCATACAAGTTCATTAGTTGTTCTCTTCCTACCTGCCCACCCTCCCCTGCCTTCGCTCTGAGGTTTGGCAGTCTGTTCGGTGCTTCTATGTCTCTGGATCTATATTTGTTCATATGTTGTTCATTAGATTTTACATTTGAGTGAGATCATGTGATATGTTGTTCATTAGATTTTACATATGAGTGAGATCATGTATACTTATCTTTCTCTGACTGGCTTATTTTGCTTAGCATAATGCTCTCCAGATCCATCCATGCTGTTACAAATGGTAAGAGTTCTTTCTTTTTTACAGCTGCGTAGTATTCCATTTAGAGTGCCTTGGTTTTTAAATCCTGCCCCATCACTTATTCTCTGTGCAATTTCATTATTTGCAAAATACAAATAATAATACCTATCTAGTAAGTTTGTTGTGAATATTGAGTAAATACACTAAGAAATGAGCATGTATGCTCTCTCTGGGGAAGGGATTGAGTCTGATTTGAACATTGCTATAACCTCAGTGCCCATAGCAGATACTCAATAAATATTACTTATGGGAATTAATGAATAATATGTGTTAATCAATATATCTGGCATGTATTGATCTTTCAATAAAAGATGTAAGGAGGGTAGTAATGATAATAGTTGTATCATTAGCATTAAGTTACTGCATTTGCCCAAATAACAACTACAAAGAACATTTTGTAGCAGAAAGGAGGACCGGATACATTTAAAATGGCATCTCCCAAAGCATCCTCCTATCATCCAAAGGCCTTTTCTATCACCAGTGTGGCTTTGGATAGGTCTCTGGCCAACTGTTATTTTATCAGGCAGAAACTTGAGGATGACCTGACTTCTACTATCTCTTTAGCCTCATGTTTCAGACTGTTGAGGATGGCTCTTGGAAGCAGCAGGTTGGTTGCAGCAGGTAGCGGGTGAATTCAGACGTCTGGATTCAAAGCTTGATTTTAAGAGGGGAGAAGATGGGAAGCTGTTAGCGTCCCTCAGCTCAATAGGTGCCTGAATGAGGTGATCACTCAGAGAGCATTTCTGTTTTCTTCCTTGTAGAATGGGTATCTTCGAATGAAACTATTTGGCCCTCTTTCAGGACTGGCGCCTTTGATGTCTGGATAGGGTTTCTCTTATCCCTGATAGCTCAGTTTATTTCACCACGACAAACAGGTGTTCATCATGCTGCCCAATTGGATAGCAGAAGCCGATGGGAAGCAAAGACAATTGGAAGCCATAGTCTTCTCATTATCAGGAGAATAGGATTGCCTTGTTGGCTATATAGACAGACGTGAATGAATTTAAACTGGCAGCTAAGGTACCTTTATCAAGGCTTGGTCTATTAACTTGTTTAGCTTCGTACTGGAAGCCATTAGAGTCTCTACCATGGCAGATGATGAACTTCTGGATAGCTGATGCGGCTAATAGCCAAATGGCATACAATAATCGAGTCAATAAATGTGGGATTTATTAAACACAAGTGTAATGGCCTGGAATAGAAACTCTGAATGCTTGTAAATTACTCCAGTGTTACTTGAAGGAAAGAACAATATAAGTTGAAATATTGAACTTGATACATCACCGTTCTCTCACTATGATTATCCTATATAGAACAACATCTGGATTTGATGTAAAATTCTTAGCTCAATTGCATCCTCCCCTTCCCCTCCTCCCCCTCCCCAGCTCCAGAACTCTAACTAGTATCCTGTTTTCTTTGTAAACATCAATAGTTTATTGTGTAAGAGCATTCTTGGGCCTGAAAGTCCTTGGCGTTTTCTATGAGGAATATAACACAGTGACAATTCTTTATATGGTTGGGAGATATAAAAAATGACAGACTAAAGATAGGTGGTTAAGTTGTAACAAAACCCAGCACATAAAGCTTGGCAAAGATTTATACAGAGAAACAGAAGTACTGTTCACGCCAGAGAAATCAGTAAAGAGGAGCTGGAAGAGGAATGAGGAACGTATGCTTCAGAGCTGTAATGAGACATGGCTGCCTCCGGCAACATCAGGAAGGAATAGCATGCCCTAATTTTGTTGTTTCAGAAGCAAAACATTTCTTTTTCTGTTGATTATTCAGAATATGTGCCATTAGCCATATGTGTACATCTTTAGTCAGCAGTAAGGCTGTAGCCCACATTTCATTAACATGTGTTTTACTTTCTGCTGAAATACACAATACCCGAAAATATGTCCCTGACCATTTTATCTGGCTTGCTCTTTCTTTATTTCCACATCTTCCATTTAGAACATTTTCTTGCATTTATAACATCAAAGCTTTCAGAACCCTCTCTTCTGAGGCATTCTCCCTCTCTTTATCTCTCTACTGTTGACATTGTAGGCTGCTCTCTGCCAGTTTGGTAGAAGATGATTTGGAGCCTTTCAACACCTGGCGGTTATGTTAAAAGCATGTCTGGTCTCATCACCTTGGAGGCAGATAACAAACCGTAATTAGCTCCAGCACTTGGCAAATAATTTTTGGTAATCATCACAAGAATCTTTGAATGGATTACTCAGGGATGATCTGGAGACTGAATGTCTTGAGATTTTCAAAGAGGGAATCAGAGGGTGTAATTTCCAGCATGGGTTGGGTCTGTTTCTTGAATGGAAGAGAGAAAAGTGCAGATAGGAACTAATTTTGGTCTATTGCAGCTTGAAAATTTTGGGAATCTGTGGCTGGATACACATGAATGTCAATAAGTGCAATTCATCTAATGAGGGAGGTGATGATTTTCAGGTTGAGTCCTTGTGTAACTGTTCAGTGTTGAGCCAAAGGAGATGCCAGCTCCTCAGATCTCAAGCCTTAGTGGATAAGGTCAGACCTTGATGCATAAAGCCAATGCATAGCATCACAGCTATGTGCTATCAAGGGCTACCCAATGGGGTCGGAAGGTAATACACTAACTCACAGACGGAATGCTTATTATGAGTAAACACAGTCAAGGAAGATTTTCTGGGGGAAGTAGCATTTAATCTGAGGTTTGAAAACAATAACACTATTTCAGTTGTCCTATTGCTTCACATTTTAGTAATATATTTCTATAAAGTGATTCTGTAGCTAGGTTCAACCAATTAATCTAGGTGCTATTGAATAGGGAATAAGTAAATCTCTATTACCTGTTATGAAATATAAAAAGAGAGTGAAGGTAATTTTAAAGAGGCTTCTTTTAGGCAAAACAGAAAAAAATCTGAGCTGGGGAAAATGTGGAACTACCTCCTTCCAGTAGCTGTTGGATTTAAAGTAGTCAGGGATCTAAATAGCAAATCGTTGGAATCATAGATTAGAGGATGCGAGCAAGGCTGGGAAAGCCAGTCATTAAGCCTTAGAAGTTGAGGGTGAGTTTTGTGAGGGTTGGCATTTCTAGGAGATCAGAACCTAGCTGCTCAAAGTGTGGTCTTGGACAGGTGGGATCAGCATCATCTGGGAGTTCAGTAGAAATGCAGAATCTTAGGGACCTTCCATACCTCCTGAAGAAGATGGCACATTAACAAGACTCTCAGGTCGTTTGTTGGCACTTCAACATTTGAGAAGCACTGCTGCATGAGGTAGCAGCATTCTCAGGTGGGCAGGACATTGCAATGCAGTGATACCCAACCGACTGACAATCATCAGAATTAAAGTCACCTGGATTATATATTTTTAGAGCAGTAACTCAGATCGGGTGAAATAGAAGTTGGCTGGTGGGATGCTGGGAGGTTGTAGAGATACCCTACGGTGTCTACATTTCAGACATTCTGATAATTCAGGTTTGGATGCTATTGATGGTTGTGAGACCACAGCAATAATTCTTAACCCTGACAGTTCATTAGAATCCCTTGTAGTGTTTCTTAAAAAAAAAATTCCAATGCTAGGGCCAGAGATACTAATTGGTTTGGGTTGAAGTTTATACATGAGTATTTTTTAAACAGCATTATTAATATATAACTTACGGTCCACAAAGTTCATCCATTCATGATTATTTTTTAAAGTTGATTCTAATGTGCAGCCAGGCTTGAGAGCCCTTGGAAGAAGGCTGGCTGGAGGCTGTTACACTCTCCAGATGGAAGACACAAGAGAATTGGAATTTGGCAGAGTCTGAGTGAAGATGTGTGTGGATATATGAGGCAGCGATGCAGGGAGAGTTTAGAGAATTCTCTGAGGCTGAAGTAACAGGATTTAATGATTAATTTGGCACGGGGTAGACAAGTAATTCAGGACAAGTTTAGGATTATGTCAATTTTATTTGACGGGCTGGGTAGATACACCTGTAGACTCCCTTACTTCTTTCCTATATGGCGTCGCTTTTAAACCAGCAATTAGGGAGACAACATGATGTATGGAGTATTTAGACCTGTATGTCAGCTGCAGTATGACTAAATTCAACAGGAGCAACAACAGTTATACCATCCCAAAGAAATTCCTGAACACATGAGCTTAGTACCGTTTAAAGCTGCAATTAAAGATAATCTCCTTTCTTATCTATCCATTGTGTGTTGTATAAAACCTTCCAAGTACCTCCTTGTACCTTCCCTCAAGGTGAGTTAAGATGTCTAGTACCTGTGCTGTTCCTGTGTGAGAGCTCATTTACATATTCCTGTTTTTATTATAATGTCATGAGCAAGAGGAGGGAGCTTAGTCTTTGCCAAGGTCTCAACTCTACAGTATTTTGGCTCACTTTACTCTTAAGCTCCTAGCAATCTGAATTTCCTGCTGTGTTCTCCTGATCTAACTAATTTCCTATGATGGTTCATCTCCTACAGAGTTCAGAAGAAACATGGTTATTGAGAACTGAGAGGAGAGAAGCCTGATCCTAGAACAAATTGGGATCTATTAGGTTCCGTGATCGTATCTTTCTTGGGTTCTTACTGATTCTTGATGAGGTTTCATGAACACAGAAACAACTGAACTCTTAAACAGTTAACTTCAGATGACAAAACAGTTTTCCAGAGTCTAGAGGAAATTTTATTGACTCCTTATGGGCCTGGCTTGTGGGAACAGCCCTTTATTCTCTGTATGTGATCATCACAGCTAACAGGTAGAAGTTTGGAAGCAACCTCAACTCATCCCCACTTTTAGCCTCAAGCGTGGATGTATATACTCCATCAACCAGAAATGGGCTGACCCTACATGACAGGATATCATATTCTGAGCTGGATCTAGTTGAGTTTTTTCCTCAGCTGCCCTTCATTGGCTCCCAGATACTTTAATGATACAGTAAACAAGGTGTGGGACACTGGTTATTTCACACCTGCTGCAGTAGGCAGGGGCTCATGCATAAGAGGACCTGGAAATGGTATATGTGCTAGGAAGCATGGTTTTTCATAGGCTGAATTACATTGTAGAAAGACAACAAACCTCTCAGCTTCTTGGG
>NW_005361201.1:1591174-1612961 GCF_000412655.1 Myotis brandtii
GCAGGAGCGATAAGAGAAGACACTGTCTCACGCCAGGAAGAGCTTTGTGTTAGCAGAAGCTGGACTATGTTTGGTCCATGTTAGCCTGCCTTCCAGTTTTAAATACGGAAGGACAAAGAACAAGTACACAAGAGATTAAAAGTGGTGATGGAAAGAGTGCCTTACACCCAGTAGTCACTAGTTCTGACTTATTCTCTGTTCATTTAAAGAGGGAAAGAGACTTTGCTTGGGGCAATGGATGCACGCTGCTATGTGCAGACAATGTTTTATTGAGTTGTACACTTAAAATCTGTATGGCTTTGCAAACCAGGGTCACTCCAATAACTTCAATGAAAAAAGATGTATATAGAGGAAAGTAAATGAGCTTATTTAAAAATTCGCCAGAATAGCATAGACAGTATTATTCTAAAGACATAGAAGACATGCACATCTTGTAGATGAGGCAGCATAGGAAACAAAAAGCAATTTTAGATGATATCTCATTAAGATAGGAAGTAAAAGTATGTCATCACAAGGAGATGTCAGAATGCTATAAAAAGCTGAAGTGCTATCCAGGATGCTAGAAATATTAATTGAGAGGGCAAACTGCTACAAGAATACTGAAAATTTAAGAACAGAATTAAAATTTTCATACTGTAACAGAAGTGAATGCCGTGGTAGAAAATAGCAATGGATGATATTCCAAACTTGAGAAGTTGACTTAGAAAACAGAGGGAAAGAACAACAAAAAGATGGGTCAGAATGTAGTAGATAAGATGTAACCATAATCGTGCTTCTCAAATGAAATATTGAAAATAGCATAGATTAGTAAATTATGTAGTAAACATTTATAAGATTAAAGCATATATTCATTCATAGAACAAAAGACTCCAGGTGAAAATAAAATAAACAGTTGTACACTTAAATATATTTCGATGATTTTTTCCCCAAAGACAAATAATTTAAAAATTCTATAGAACCCTATAGAGGACAAGATGAAGATGATAATAAAAGTATAGACTCAAAGAAACAAAAATCTGGTGGGTCCCAGACTTTTCCTCTGCAAAACAAATTATCAAAGGATAAAAGAAAAATTCTGTTGGGTTTTGATGGAGAAAATTATGTGATCCAAAAAATGCCTCTCTAGTCAAATTGTTCTTTATATATGATGACGCATAATGTCTAAGGGCTCAACATTCATATGTTGTAAGAGGCATGCCACATAACCAGGAAGTGATTGAAAATAAGGAGCTTGGGAATGGAGTAATCATTTTATTTTTTTAAAAAAGAAATGAGTATCAAAGCTGATTCTGCTTAGGAGAAAACAGATCATTTTTATATAACTCATTTGATAAGGAAGTACATAGTTGCAATATATAACCCAAAGAGAGAAAGGTTCCATAAAAACGGAAGTGAAAGCAAACTAAATTTTATATTTCACATGTGACTCTGAAGAATGTCCTTCTTCTCCCCTGACCCCTTCATTCCTCTCCCCCATTCACTTTTCTCCTCCCTCCCCTTCGTATACCCCCCTCTCTACACACTTACTACACACACATATGAGTTAGTGGGAGAAGGATATGATTCTGGTTTCGAAAATCTTAGAAGTGAATTCTAGTGGAATTAAAGATGGAGGGTCAGTCTTCCAAATCACCACAGAGGGTACAAGCAAACTAATCACAATCATCTTAATAAAATGAACAGACATGTAAATGGCAAGGGAGCCTAAAACACAGAAAGTCACACATAAGATAACAAAAGATTAAGCATATTTTATAAATTAAACAAAAATGGTTAAGGCAAAAATTAAGCATATATTATAAATTAAACATAAATGGTTAAGGCAAAAATTCTGCACTTGTGTTTTGAAAATCACCAATGTTCAGAGCTATAACTAAAAATAAATAATAAAATTCCAGAATTGGGCCAAGGTATAGCAAACAAATCTGAACAGAAAGAATGCAGGGGATGCAATATTAATATCAATTGAAATAAAATTCAAGGGGAAATGCATTAAAAGAAATGAGAATAGTCACTTAATAGTGGTGAAAGGTAAAACTCATAATAAACACATCATAGATATGAATCCGTGTTTAGTAATAAAGCATCAAATCAAAATACATAAAGCAAAATCTGTTGGACAAGCAAGGAGTAATTGACAGAAACATAATTATAGTGGCAGTGTTTAATGTGCTACTCTTTGAGGCTAATAAAACAGAAAAGATGTGCATAAGGTTTAAACAATAAAGGTGAAACCATAGATATAGCTAAAAATGTGCAGTCTGTAGAGAATATACCTATTTTTCAAATCTTCATGGAGCAGTTCTAGTGATGATAATAGAAAAACATCAGTAAAGTCCCTAACCCAGAAATTTGCTAGGCTATACTTCTTGACATTTGGCACAGTAAAACTCGCAAAGAATGACAGTAGTTCTAAAAACCTCAACTACCCAGGAATATATATTACAAATAATTTCTTAAATAGCTATTTGCTAAAAGAAGAATTAAAATTTTAAGCAACAACTTATTTAAAATTATTAAAATGTGGAAAATACAGCACTGCATGCTAGATTGATGCTGTGTGAGCTCACCTTATTTTGATGTAAAGTAATACCTCTACATACTTTTGTTATTCTAGGGAAGGTAGCCCATAGGACTGATTAGAGCAAAAGGTATGCTATGGGGAGTAAAGATGAAGAAAACTGAAGGGGTCAGTTTTCAATTGTTAAAAAGCTATAAATTCTGGTTAGATAAGGGAAATATTAGGTTTTTTAATAGTGGGGAGGGTGGCACCTTTTGAAAGTGATTTCTGGATGAGGAGGGGAAAAGATGACTGGTGGAGAAAATGACGATCTTGGTTTTGGATATATTGGCTTCTGATTTATTACTACAATATAAAATATTATAGCAGTAAATATTTTTATTATGAGCTTGGTGCTAAATGATTTACAAATATTTCCTCAATCAATCCTCATCATCCTATATAATAAAAGTATAATATGCAAATAGACCAAATGGCCCAACAGTGTCCGGATGACCATCCAGATGACCATCTGGGACCACGCTATGACACCCACTGGCACCAGGCCAGCCAAGGCAGGTGCGATGCAATTGGTCGGGGACCCGGCCATTGCCCCCTGATCACCCCGCAGAGGGAGGCCCAGGCCACCAGCTGTCAGGGTGATCAATTGGGAGGCTCCATGATTGCCCCAAAAAGGGAAGCCAGGCAACTGACTGGCAGGCTGTGGTGGGTGGGCGTGGCCTCCCTCTGTGAGGGAAGCCTGGGTCCTGGGTCCCGGGTGCCAGCGGCCAGAGGGAAGCCTGGGTTCTGGGTGCCGGAGGGAAGCCGGTTCTGACAGCCAGGGGAAGGAAGGCCTACTCTTGCATGAATTTTGTGCATCGGGCCTCTAGTACTTTTATAACTAGAAAGTGGGTAATTGTCTCCATCTTATTTTGTTCTTTTTAAATAAAATGTAATGGTTTTATTTTCCAAAAGAGTAATATGGTACATCATTAAAAATTCAACGTTTCTAAGAAAATATTGAATGAAATGTACATCTCCCTCTTGCCTCTCTTAGAATCAATTCCCTCCTGCCTCTCAGACTCAACAATCCTTCTTACAGATAACCACTTTTCCTGTTTCTTGGGTGCCCTTCAGTGATGTGGCATGCATATTTAGGAAAATATGTATGTGAATATTTGTGCATCTATCCCTTTTTATTTATACAAATGGAATCATGTTACATATAGTAAGTGCCTCTTTTCTACTTTACTGTATACATTGGATACAGTTCCATGTTGGTAATGTGAAGAATCACCTATTCTTTTCTGTCTACATCATATTCGTTGACGCAGGTCTGACATGCTTTATTTAACTAGACCAGTGGTCGGCAAACTGCGGCTTGCCAGCCACATGCGGCTCTTTGGCCCCTTGAGTGTGGCTCTTCCACAAAATACCACGTGTGGGTGTGCACATGCAGTATGATTGAAACTTCGTGGCCCATGCGCAGAAGTCGGTATTTTGTGGAAGAGCCACACTCAAGGGGCCAAAGAGCTGCATGTGGCTCGCGAGCCGCAGTTTGCCAACCACTGAACTAGACCATGGATAGTGAATATTTCAGCTGTTTCCAGGTTTGCTTTTACAAACAATCTATACTAATAAAAGAGTAATATGCTAATTAGACCGGACATCTTCCGTACGTCCTTCTGGACAAAGCCACAATGGCGGGGCCGAGGCAGAGGCAGTTAGAGCTGATCAGGCTGGCAGGGGAGAGCAGTTAGGGGGATCAGACCGGCTGGGGAAGGCAGTTAGGCTGATCAGGCCGGCAGGGGAGAGCAGTTAGAGTGACCAGGCAGAGGTGGTTAGGGGTAATCAGCTAGGCAGGCAGAGGTGGTTAGGGGTGATCAAGCAGGCAGGGCAGCAGTTAGGGGCATCAGGCAGGCAGGCAAAGTGGTTAGGGGCAATCAGGCAGCAGGCAGGTGAGTGCTTAGGAGCCAGAAGTCCCGGATTGCTAGAGGATGTCCAACTGGCGGTTTAGGGATCAGGCCTTAACCAGCAGTTGGACATCCCCTGAGGGGTCTCAGATTGGAGAGGGTGCAGGCCAGGCTGAGGGACACCCCCTCCCCCATGCACAAATTTCGTGCACCAGGCCTCTAGTCTATATACATAAAAGGCTAATATGCAAAGTGTCCCCTTGGGAGTTCGACTGGGAAACTGGGAGTTCAATTGCTTGCTATGATGTGCGCTGACCACCAGGGGGCAGCATGAAATGAAGGAAGGCCCGGGCCGGCAGCCAGCAGCCACAGAAGGGAGGCCCCAGTCAGCAGCCGGCAGCCAGGGAAGGGAGGCCATGGCTGGCAGCCAGAAGGAAGGCCCCTGCTGGCAGCCAGGAGGGCCCGATTGGCTGATTGGCCCTGATCACCAGCCAGGCCTAGGGACTCTACCCATGCACAAATTTTGTGCACCGGGCCTCTAGTATTTGCATTTGTATCTTTGTGCACATGGTACATGCCTATGTTCATTTGTAGGAAAAAATCTTATATGTGGATTATATCAAAGGTATGTGCATTTCAAATTTTGGTAGATATCGGTAACTTCCCTTCTAAAGAGTTTATAACAAAAGTCTCTCTCATCTTAGGGATCCACACTATCTGACTATACCAACCTCTCCCTGCTTTTGCTGCTGTCTCTGATATAATTTCTCCTTATATCAGATGAATATAAGGGTAAATTATTCATGGAACTTCTTATTCACTGTCCTTTAAATGACGATTCTCATTATTATTTCTTTGTTTATCGATTTGAGAGATAGAGGAAGGGAGAGAATGAGAGAGAGAGAGAGAGAGAGAGAGAGAGAGAGAGAGAGAACCATTGATGATTTGTTGTTCCACTTATTTATGCATTCATTGGTTGATTCTTGTATGTGCCCTGACTGGGGATTGAACCCAGAACCTTGGCATATCGGAACAATGCTCTAACCAACTGAGCTACTACTTCATCATCTCCTTGGATGAACCTATCCAGCATGTTGACATCTCAGTTTCGTGAACTTCTTATCTCATTCGACCCTTATGCCCCTTCTCATGGTTTCAGCAATATTTTTATGCTGATGGTTTCCATGGTCATGCCTGAAAATTTATCATCAGAAAGGGCAACACCTCTGAAATGTTAAATCATTTCATTCTTTAGGCAGAAAAATCTCTCTCCGTCTTCCTTGCTCAACGACTCCCATAGCAAAAAATGTTGTTTTTTTTTTAAATTATTTTACTTCACTGAAATGTTTAATCTATTGCTTCCACCTTTCCATGATTCTTAGGTCCTTCCGTGCCTTTCCTTCTTGGACAGGTTGAATTCCATGTCCCATCATTATAATCACACCTGGAAAAGAGTCCCCAATGCCCTTGTCCTTCTCTTCCACATTGTATTTGTTAACTTACTTGTCCAGCTTCTTCATATGTGCACCAGTAGCTGAACATTACCAGGGAACGTAATGCAACCAGGCAAGCTGATTGCATTTTATACTCAGGATCACAAAATTTCACTTAGAAATTCAACATCACTCAGCTGTTGTCTAATGTTTTACCGGTAAGCTTACATGCTTTCTCTTACTCCTCAAATTTTCAACCCCCTTCCTTCTGCTGTCATTCCCACCCTTAGTTTGTGACCTTCCTTCATATGGCACTGAGAAAAGTAGAAAAAGGGAGAAGAGAACTACCTCAGCATCCAGCCCTGATCCACACACATCAGCTGCCAAATGCCCCTCTTTCCTGCTGTGACAAGTGCTCCCCTGCCTATCAAAGGCCATCCTCTCTGTGCCCTGCATCCTCCCCTTCTCAGCTTTCCAGGGGCCTCCCTCTTTATTCTGCACCATCAGTTTCACTCTCCCTCTTTGTATATTTCCTTTAGTATGCTACCATTATCTTTCACCCTACAAAAACGTCTTTGTTCACATCCTCTAACAGCCCCTGCACCTATCCATATGTCTTTGGAGGCCTTTTCTCATAATTGTCTCCCCAGGTTTTTTCCGATTCTTTTCTCACTCCCACTCTGCCGTCTGTTTCTGTCTCTCTGCCAGCCCGACCACTCTACTCTGATGCACGTGTTGTCAGATCCAGGGGACAGCTCTCTGTTTCCAGCGTATTTGATCTCTCAGCAGCATCTCACTTTGGCTGGTCACCAACCACAGTGCTGGGACACTTCCTTCTCTGCTCTTCTGTTATAACATCTGTTTCCATTTCCTTCTCCAAACTGTGCTCACTTTTCCTTGGTCATCTTTGCAGGCTCCCCTACTCTCCAAATTTAAACCTTTCATATTTTGCAAGAGACCTGGCTTCATTTTCCCCTATACATTCACATTAGGTGTTTTCAAATTCAATCCTCCAGCCCAAATGTTTTCTGAGCTCTGAGTTTGTATCCAATTGCCTAGTTAGAATATGTGTCCTAAAAGGCTCTCCTGAATTTCTACTGTAAACAGGTTTCTGACAGTCCTGCTATATTAACATATTATACCACTAACCCAGCCAGTTCTAATGCTGGAGCCATGAGAGTTAGTCTTGACTTCATTAAAGAAGTCTCCATCTGTAAGTTTTATCCAGTTTACCCAAAAAATGTAATCAAGTTCATCTACTTCTCCCCTGCCATGGTCTCTTTTGTGGGCTAGTGAAGTAGCTTCCTTTCTGCTCTTTACTTTTTCCCTTTCTCCACATCCCATCTCGTCTGTATCTCACAGTCAGAGTGACCTTGGTAAGAAATAGAAATGAAATCATATGTGCACCCACTATGTGTGAAGTGATTTCCATGGATTATCGCATTTATTTTAAAAATAATTTTATGAGGTAGGTACTAGTATTGCCCTTCAAGAGGCAAAGTACTTTACTCCGGGTCACAAGGGAAGCGGGTGAAGGAACTGAGATTTAAACCCACAGTGACTGACTATAGAGCCCATAGTCTGAATCACCAGGCAATGCTCTTTCATAGAAATGTACCATTTCCTCCTAACAGTAACTCAGACTCTTACAGCTTAATACCTCATCTGTATCGCCTCTGGGGACCTTGAAAATTACAGCTGAATTCTTTACAATGGGGATCATTTATTTTTCTGGCACTCAGTGTCAGAGGGAGTCTTGTTTTAGGCAGCTGACTTAGGACACGCTTATCAGGGCTCCACCCTGAACTAGACGGCTCCATTCAGATGAGCGTGGTTTTATACACAATATTTCAGGAAGCTGTTGATATGGAGTCAGTGTGACAAAAACACTTTCCCCCGAGAACATGCAGATTAACTTAGAAAAGCACCAAGATGAGTCTGTAGAAATAATATGGTGACACACACACACATTTTCTGCAGCTGCAGAGTACCCACTGGCCTCTTATCAGTTAATCATAGTAATCAAAGATGCAGAGGTGGAGCCCTGTCCTTATATGACAAGTTCCCCAGGAAGGTTTGCATAATGACCAGCACCTTTAGTTCTTTGTCTCCAAGCCATTCTCCCTACGCTGCCAATTTCATCTTTCTAACATACAGTCCAGATTCAGCAAGTTCATGGTTTAAACCTCTGCAGCTCCCACTGCCTGTTGGAGGGAGGCCCACTCTCCACTTTGGCATTCAAGACCCTCTAGGATCTGGTTCCAGTGCCATTTCCCCCCAGACTTACCTCTGCCTTTTTCTGCACACCATGCTCTCAGTAATGAACGAATTGCTTTTTCTTACACAAGCTCATATTTTTCTCAAGATTTCTTTCTCCTTTTAGCTTTTTTAATCTAAGATGCTTTTTGCTCTCCAGTGTCTGCATTTAAAAATCTTTATGGCCATGGCTGTGTGGCTCAGTGGGTTGGAACATTGTCCTTTACACCAAAAGTGTTCAATTCCCGGTCAGAGCACATGCCTAGGTTGCAGCTCCATCCCTGGTCAAGGTGTGTATGAGATGCAACTGATTGATTTTTTCTCTCACATCAGTGTTTTTCTCTCTCTCTCTCCCTTCTTTCCTCCTCCCCCTCCTCCTGTCTCTAACATCAATAAATATATCCTCGGGGGACGATTTTTAAAAAATCTTTATGTAAGGCATGAAAGCATATGGCATAGTGTTTGGTAGATGTTAGATTATTGCCATTCTTTGCTATGCTTTATTTAATTTCCTTATAACATGACTTTTAGCAGGAGAGAGGTTCAGAAAAGTGGAGAACAAGGCATGGATGGAGAGAGTTCAGGGTCCTTGCTACAGATGGGTTGATGGGAATGCAGAGAGCAGGATTATCTTGGGCAGCTAGACTCTCAGGCTTGGAGTATAGATAGATGTTCACCAAGCTGTCCAAAAACAGTGGGCATCTGGTCCAGGAGTAGTAGAGAGAAGGGAGCAAGTTATACATGAGAATTGTCAGTACTTTTTTTATAGGGCCATTTAGAAGTTCAAAAGTGTCAGCAGTGAGGACTGTGGACATGACAGAAGAAAATGGTTATGAGTGTAGTGGACAAATGGGAGCAGACAGCCAGCAGATTGCCTGGAGAGTGTTACTGTGTGAGGTGGCAGATGGCCTGAGGTCAGAAGCCCAGGCAAGGATCACTCTCCCCAAAGTTGGCTGCTAAATTTCCTTTTATAAGAGACTTCTGAAAGAAGAGGTGGCTTGGAGAATAAAATTCTTGCTTCAGGTCACACTTCTAGCTGTGTTCCTAATGCTACTAGTGTCACCAGGGCATACAGGACTCCTCAGAACTCCTCTTGTTGGCAATTGCCTTATAAATTGTGATAGGATTCAGGGACTATCTCATACAGGTTGGAAGGCACTTTGATAAAGGACCTTCAATTTAGCTTGTAGACCTCTTCCTGACAGTGTGGGAATTATCCTATATAAAAAAAACCTAATATGCAAATTGTCCCCTCGACTGGGAGTTTGACTGGGAGTTCGACCAGGGGAAAAGGCAGCCCCGGCTGGCAGTGGCGGCAGGCAGCTGGGGGGAAAGGAGGCCCTGGCCAGCAGCTGGCAGCCACTAGGGTCCCTACCCATGCACAAATTTTGTGCACTGGGCCTCTAGTGCATCTATAAGAAAATCAACTTTGTAACATTAAATAGTTTTGCTTTCTATTTAGACATATGGCCTATTTTAGAATAAGAAGAGCTTTGCTTTTGTAGTGTTTTCATTTAACTAAATGTATTTTTATTTTTAAAGTATAGAGTAGGGGGAATTGGGAGAATTCTTGAGTCATTATTGGTGCAACCAATAGATGAAATTTGAGCCGAGTCTGAGACTATAGTTTTCACCCACAGTAGACAGCTATTACCCATGGACTTCTGTCGCTTAGAGAAACTTAAACTGAGAGCATGATGGTCCCGATTGCATCTGGGAGATTCTTATTTCATCATTGTCAATCCTAGAAGCTTTCACTCACTTTCATAATAATCCATTAATCCTTTATCAGCCTTTACCCTAAAATAGCTTCTAAATCCTATAAAACTCAGCCTGACTTTCAGATGAAAAGCACCAATTTTAAAGGTAGATAGAAAAAATCTTGAATAAGAGAGAAAAAGGAGAGAGTAACCAGTAGATTACTGAGCCTGAATGGAGTGGTTTTTAACTAAAGATAAAGCTTGGCTTTGACACTGGGAGCAGCAGAACGAAAATGCTAGTTTTATTTTATAGCCAGGAGCAAAATCAAATTTTCACTAAGCTTCAAGTATGGAACAAAGAAGAGTGAGAAAATTTTATGTTCATACCCCGGGGTTTTACAAAAAAAATATATATTTTTGTTTGAATCCCCTTAGGTTATACCTAAGAAATTTAGTGCCTATGGGATCTGGAAAGAAAATAATAAATAAATAATGGAAGTAAATTCCTAGTTACTAGTGTTATAAATTATAGTAGATTGCCAAAAGTCATTGAAAGAGAGAAATATTTATCCTCTATTTTTTCACTATTATACTGAAAGATGTTATAATGTGTGAGAAATGAATCTTTTAAGACCAATATGACCTCTTTGTTTTGCCCTGATATTATTTATGAATGTTCCAAACTTGATGTTCTGTGAAACAGATTAGATGTGAAAGTGCTGTAAGTACCAGGGTGAGCTGGACCCCAGAGGGCAGGAAAAAATTAAAAAATGTTGATTCCAGGTACCCTGCTTTCTTTAGATCGGGAGTCATCAAATTATGTTCTTTGTGCCAGACCTGGCTCACTGTTCGTTTTTATAAATAAAGTTTCTTCAGTAGGTGAATGGATAAATAAACTGTGGTACATCCAGATAGTGGAATGTTATTCAGCACTAAAAAGAAATGAGCTGTCAAACCATGAAAAGACATGGAAGAACCTTAAAAGTGTATTACTGAGTGAAAGAAGCCAATCCAAGAAGGTCACATTCTGCATGATTGCAACTATATAACACTCTGGAAAAGGCTATGGAGACAGTCAAAAGATCAGTGGTTGCCAATGGCTGGGGATGGGGCGGTGATGAATAGGAGGAGCCTAGAAGATTTGAGGGCAGTGAAATACTCTGTATCTGATGGATGCATGCCATCATGCCATTATGCATTTGTTCAAACCTATAGAATGTACAACACCAAGAATGAACCGTAGTATACTATGGACTTTGGGTGATTATGATGTGTCAATGTAGGTTCATCCATTGCAACACTGGTACCTTTCTTGTGGGAGATATTGATAAGGAGGGAAGCTATGCCTTGTGTGCGAGGCGGGAGGACATGGGACATATCTGTACTTTCCTGTCAATCTTGCTGTGAATCTACAACTTCATTATAAATAGTCATAAGCAAAAACAAGCAAAAAAAAAAAGAAGCAAGTTGTTTATTGGTCATCTAGGCTGACAACTTGTTTTCTGTGAGTCCCAGGACTGTATATTGTGTGCTTCTGAATAATTTTTGTAGCTCCAATAAAGTCTACTGTTCTATATATTTATATACCTTGCTGGAGGAGTTTATAAATGACCATCTCCATGCTTCAAGGGACATGACTCAAGAGTATGTGCTTCAAAAGATAAATACGGTAGTAGTGGTCTGAGCAAAATAATAATCTTGATGGAAGTAAACTGATGTTAACAGAGTGCATCTGTATGTCTGGATTTATGTTATATATTTTTTTCGGTCTGAGCATAATAATCTTGATGGAAGTAAACTGATGTTAACAGAGTGCATCTGTATGTCTGGATTTATGTTATATATTTTTTCTCAGTAATTATAACAATTACCCTGCAAGGTAGGGTTAGGATTTCGTATAAGAAAAGTGAGGCTCAGAGAAGTTATCTGCCTAAAGCAACAAATCTACTGAGTCAGTCTAGATTGGAATCTGAATTTGACCCGAAGTCCATATATGCCCTTTCTACCACCTCATTGCCTCTTTCTGGGTAAGCTATTGATGTAAGCCAGACACATTTAACAGATTTGTACCGGTAGCAACAAGTCATTTTTCCTTAACTTGACACTATCTTATGCTGCATGTACAGGTCAAGTAAATACATTTTTTTCCCCCAGCTGTAAAGCGAGAGAATATTAGTTTCCTACCATAGACTGTTATCCATAGTTCACATCTTATTTTTTAAAAGTATATCTTCAAAGTGGTTCTAGAGGTCAGTGTTCACACTTCTTGGGAGATTTGCAACATTTTTTAGGGAGAGAGAGAGAGAGAGAGAGAGACATACTCCCTTCAGAATTCTCATCAGCATTTAATTTTTCAAAGAGGTGCAAAGTCCTTCAAAATGCCACAGCTAAAGGTTGTTGGGGGCACAGGGAATTGGAGATCAATTATATGGGTAGCCTGCTACAATTTATCATTTGAAGATAGCATCTATGTGAATTTAAAGAGAGACTAGTCAATATCACAGCACAGAGATAGGACTCAGCCAGTGTAATAGCATTAGAGATAAAAAAAAAAGAGAGATGAGAAGCCCTCCCGGATGGATGGGGGATGGGAGGTAGACAAAAATGCTGAGAGGGACAGCTATTTTAACATAGCTGTTCAGAGTACGGCAGTGCTAAGTCAAGAATTATTCATTTTCAAGTGCAATTAGCTCGTGTTCATTCTGAACTGATAGCAGAATTGGGTCTAACGGATTGCAAAAGTAAAATATGTATTAAATACATATGGAAATTGGTTTAATGATATTAATGTCTCACTTGTTTTTTTATTTGTAGGTGGGTGAAAGGCATGTATAAAAGTAAGCAAAGTAGTGATTCCTTGAAATTCATCTAAAATTTTGAACAATATTAAAGTAAAATTATGAGTCAGATTAGAATGAAAATAATTGTGAATGAATCTCTTCCCATGTTTGGACCATACCATTTTTCTTTTAATGGCTTCTGCTTGTGGGCAAATACCTTATTTAGGATGCATATTGGTATGGAAAACTGTATAAATTCTGTCAGAAACAAAGCCAAGCTCAAGACAAAGGTAACAAAGCTGTTTATTTATAAACAGCAGCAAAGGAATCCATCTGCCATTACTTTAGTTTTGTAGGGTTTGAAGGTATTACAAAGGAGAGCCAGTTTTATCGAGTAAAAAGAGGAAAGGCTGCCCTTAGCTGGTTTTGCTCAGTGGATAGAATATCAGTCCACGGACTGAAGGGTCCCGGGTTCGATCCAGGTCAAGGGCATGTACCTCGGTTATGTATGGGAGGTAACCAATCGATGTGTTTCTATCACATCAGATGTTTCTTTCTGTCTCTCCCCCTCTCTCCCACTTTCTCTAAAAATCAATGGAAAAATATCCTCAAATGAGGATTGACAAATAAATAAATAAATAGGAAAAAAAGGAGAGGCTGAGATGGTCTCTGATTGGCAAGAATTTTAGTTAGGTGGGACTTTTTTGGAAGTGGGGAGACTTTCTAATTGCTGTTCAGGAAGATTGGCAGGGGAGCCAGAGAACAAAATCATCTTTCAAATGAGGAAGGAGTGTTCAGTGTTAGGGAGGAAGGCATTCTATGTCTGGCCATTTCCTGGAACAAATGTGAACTGAAGGGGTGCAGTTTGGGGCTCAGATTGTCATATTGGTTCTTATTTGGGAGGGGGAGAGGTTGCCATGCAGGAAGTTTCTCGATGCTCTTTTTTCTCTAACTGGTGGAGGAGGGAGAAAGGGCTTCTCACGGAACCGGAGTATTCGTGAGCCAACTATCGTCATCTCTTATTTGAGCTCAGCTTCCATCATGCCACTTTCTGCAGTTTGAGAAGTACAACAATAGAGAAAATAAAGAGAGTCCACAAAGAAGAGGAATGGCCCAAGAATGGACGTTAAATGGCCCAGAAACATTTGGTCTCAGTTGGGGTTATAAAGGCCAGTTCATCTTCCCAGTGTTCAACGGCATCGTTTGTCATGGTTGATGGCATGGGTGTTAGCCACAAAGCTCTGGTTAACACCCCTCTCTGGGAGGGTAAGCAGAATACAGCCATGATATGGATCATAAATAACAGAAAAAAAGCATTTGAGCTTTCCTTATTTGCTTGTGCAGTGTTTCTCTCTCAAGGTCTGAGAGGGGTATTTTGGTGGATGGTGTGGAGGCATAGTTCTGACAAGCAGCAGTGAAGCTTGGGTCAGGCTGTCTGAGACTTGGTCTCAGCTCTGTCACTTTTTCGCTGTGTAACCTTGAGCTCATGGAGAGGCCTGGCAAATTAGAAGGGGTGAGATCAGTGTCATAAGTGCAGAGAGGTCTGCTGAAACTTTGGCTTTCTTGGCCCTGCTCACTTGCAAAAGAAATGGATTTCTTTTCATATGGACCTTAACAAACATATTTAAAATATAAATATATATATAAAACCATGACCTCCTGGTTCATAGGTTGGCGCTCAACCACTGAGCCATACTGGCCAGGCAGCAAACATCTTTATGATTATGTCTGTTGGGGTATCCTTGTCTGTTGGGAGACATGGCAGAGTTTGACCCAGATAAAAGTGCAAAGAATACCATTATAATATGTTTTCTCCCAACCAACTGTCCTGTTATTAGGTACAACCTCTTTATGAGAATCCTATTTTGAAAGAGCTGGAGCTTTAAAATAAAATAGGCTCAGATTTCAACCCTGGTTCCACCACCTGCTAATCTCATGATCTTAGGAAACTTAATTAACTTTTCCAAACCTTAATTTCCTTTTCTGTAAAATTGAAAATTAATGCCTTGCAGAATCATGTAGATTAAAGTTAATGAATGTACTAGTATATTTTCTTGCACATAATAGGTAGCTAATAAACTGTAGTAGTTTTTATATGATGTATACATGACTTAAGACAATGTTAGGTGGTTCATTGGGGAGTAAATATCTTCTCATTGATAAATACCCCCTTCTCTGAAGACCTCTTCCAGAACTGGGAAATACATCACCTTACTCAGTAGATTTTACCTAGCTATTTAAAAAGCTTCAGCAAAAATCTCAGAATATTTTCTTAGCATTATAAAATATACCTAGAGGAATTTCCAGCTCATTGAAAGCTGACCTTATATATTTCTGGTTTAAATAACCCAGTTATATGAGAAAGAGGACTTAATGAATAAATGAGGTTATTTCTAAAGCCGATAGTAAATGTGCAGGAGCTTGGATAGGCGTGGGTGATAATCTATGCAAGTTCATTTTCAATTTTAGAGGGCAAAGGCATTTTAAAAAACTTGATAAATTTTCAGCAAAGAAATGAGGCAGTAGAAAAAGCAATAATGATTTTAATTCTGCACTTAATTTTTAATATCTAAGATGTTTATCATATGTCTTTTCTATTGCTGCATGTGTTGTTTATCCATCCTGCTATAGTGCAGTTATTTATCCTCAATCACTTTCTTTCAGATGTTACCTGGACCATGTTTGATATTAGGTGCTGTGTGTGCTGGTTGTTAGGGACACGGAAATGTAAGACAGCCCTGTATTTGGAAAAAAAAAATCAGGCCAGTAGGGGAGTAAGCAAATGTACAAACAATGACGATATACATTAACTTTACAGAAGTCAATTTTATAGAAGAGGTTGAAGAGGTTCAGAGGTTCTTAATCAGGGTAGGTACTAAGTTAGGAGTAAGAATAGGGCACCCAGGGAACCCAGTGGAAGGATAGAAGATGGGAAGGCAAGGCTTTTTTGTGGAGTGAAACTGAAAATGAGCTCTGGATGATTAGAATATATTTGCTAAAAGGATACATGAGTAAAGCACCCCAGATCGAAGAACAATGTGAGAAGTGTCATCAAGTATTACATGGTGACCTGATTAGTCTATTTCTGTTTGTTTAAACGTAATAATAGCTTTATCATTTTCTTGGTTCAAGCCTCTTACTAGGACTTAGCAGTTCAGGATCTTGGCCAGTAGTGACTTGATTGGATTGGCAAGTTAGGAAGACTAGAAATATTCATGGGGAGTAGGAGGGAAGAAAGTAGGGTGTAGGGACTACTGGGAAGATAGATCAGTGGTTAAGAGTGAGCACTCTGAAGCTGCTGCCTGGCTTGGGATCCTGGCTCTAGTAAGTATTAGCTGTACAATCTTAGGCAAGTTACTGAATTCTTCTGTGCCTGTTTTCCCCATCTGTAAAATGGTTTGAACAGTGGTGCTATCAAATAAGATTTTAGTGAGAATAAAATGAGTTAATGTATGTACAGAGCTTAGAACAGTGTCTGGCACACAGAAGTACTGTGTACTACTACTATCATCTGCCTTTTGAGAAAATGAGAAAAATGGATCAATTCTAAAAAAAAAAATCCAGTGAGGCTATTTCTACAAAATAGTGATTTTATAGAAGAGGAAATAGATGATGAATATGCCCAAGGTCATATACATAGCAAAGTACAGAAAGAAAATCAGCATCCAGCTCTACTCATCTACTATTATTCTTCACCATGCACAGAGCTGATGGCTGGAGCATGTGGTGGTGGGCAGTCAGTGGGAGCATTTGGCACATGGGGGTCCCAAGGAGAGGTCTAGGGTGAGAGAGTACCCAAAGTGAAGGAGGACCTAGAGCAGTCCCAATGAGGAAGCCAGGGTGGGAAGGCAGATCCCTTCAAAGGAGTCTGCTGGGATCAGAGTGGAGAAGAGGCATAGAACTTGTTTCCTAGGAGGTACAGGAACCAGGGTAAGGCAGGCAGTGGTGTGCTAGTCAGTGTTTAACATTGGTTCAGGATCAGTGGAGCAGGAGCATGATTTGTGAAGTTTGTTGAATCCCATGGTTTAAATGCTCTCATCAAGTGATTAATGTTAAGTCACTGACTGTGGATTTGGGGAGATATGTGCACAGTCAGCTTTCATGAGCCCATTCAAGCCCGCTACAGCCCACCACTGAAGGTCCAGTCCCAGATTGAGACTCCACATGCCAACCTATAGCAGTTATCCTTATAACACACAGATTCCATCTCTCACCACTGAGTAGAGTCCTCTTGGGGGGTTATCCATGCTGCAGTCACAAGCAGTCTGCCTCTTTCTTGGCCAGAAAGAACTCTCTAGCTTTCCTTTTGGTTCCCCAACTAAGGTTGTACTTGTCAACTGAACACCTTCATTAGGCCTTGGGTATTGCCTAACATCATCCTCTGGGCTTGTTGGAGTCACACTGCCGAACTGCCAGGTCTTCTTATCACCCAGCTTCTTGTAGATCCCACTTCTAATCTTGTGTTGTGTGTCCTTTAAGCTGGTTCTTCTTTCTGCGCTTTCTTTTTCCTCCCACTGCACTGTGTTCTCCACAACTCCTGTTGCCTTGTAAACAAGCGCCCTCATATCTACAAACTGTGCAGAATGTCCCTCTGTCTCAGCCTCCTTGAGTTCCTCTGGGGATGCAGCTCTCCTGGAGCTCTCAGTGGAGGCTGCATTTTCTTTGAAACTTAATGTACCTTGGAGCCCAAACATAGCACCCAGCTTCTCCAAAGACAGCTTCGGTGCATCTAGAATAATTTCGTCCTTCCTTATAACAACCTCTTCTCTTTTGAAGTCCCAGCCATCTGCTCATAACACCTGTTAGCCCTTCTAGTGGCTGTCAGTGACAAATCTCTGGGCCAGTCCCTACCCCCTCATTCACTGAGATCTTCCATGCCTAGCTGTTCAGGCATCTTCTCCATGCTAAGCTCAGCTATCATTCTGGGCAAACTTCCAGCCTTGAAGTTTTATCTTCAGGGCTATAATTACCTTCACTCCCATATCACTTCATTATGCTCCTGATCTTTGACATCACTTAACTGCTCTACTCCTAAAACCACCAACTCCCATCTCTCCGTAGCACAGGTCAGCTGCAAGCTCATGTCCTCTCACCCCACTGATCAGCTCTTTGCAGCCAGACTCCTACCCTCATTCTCATGCTGTTCTTAATGTGGCCACCTTGGCTCTCCTGTCAGTCCCACTCACCATGTGTTTCCAGAATGATCTTTTAAAAATACATCTGTGATCATGTCATAGTTTAATGCAATTAAATAATTCTATGTTAATTTACTCACTCATTTACAGATCTATAACAATAAACAAAGTAGTCAAAAATGCTGCTCTTGACAGGTACATACATTTCATCATTGTTTTCTTTAAGACTGAAATAAATTTTTTTTTAAATTGGTCCCCCACCCCAGATTGCTACCGTCAAAGGGGTTGTATTTTCATGATCCCCTAAAATCATACATTTTCATCTCTTGGTAGCATCTTTCAGTTGCAAGCTCATAGACCTCAGAAATGAAGTGCATGCTCCTTAGCATGGCATTCAAGGCCTGCTGTGATCTGCCCTGTGCTCACCTTATTCATGTTGTCCTGAGTTTTGTCTGGTTCCTAACAACACCTTTCAGTTATGTGAAGTCACAGCCACAGATGCATCTACTTCCTGTTCTGGGTCTTTTCTTTTTCCAAGGACTCCTTTCCTTCCCATTCTGTGCCTTCTCCCTTTTCAATCTTGTCAACATTTCCTCATCTTTTATTACAGCTCATATCATGCCCTTCGCTAGACAGAATTGCTCATTACCTCCTTGTGACTCTTACATGCATATTTCCTTCCTTCAACTTCAGTGTCCCTCTTTGTTTATTCCTCTGGCTTCTCTTATTCACTGTGGAGGCCATGACCACACTCGCCTCATGTCTGTGACCCAATCACCCAGCATAGTTCCTGGTCACCTGAGCTCCTAAGAGCAGAGTCAGCATGCAAAGTGTGGGAATCCAAGTTCAGAAGCATCAGGTAATTTTCCGAGTGACACAAATCAATAGCAAATCTAGGATTTGAATTGAGATCTGTCACATTTTTTTTCAAGCTATATGGCTTTCGGCTTCTCATGGGCACACCTTTCTTCTCCCCTCAGGAAAGAGAATGCCAACTTGCAATTATCCCCCTGCTCCCATTTCTTTAAAACAACAACAATAGCATTACTGAGATATAATTCAATGTTTTAAAGTGTACAAATCAATGATTTTTGGTATACTACACTATTTTACCATGAGTGATAGAATATCTATAACATAAAATTTGCCATTGTAGCCATTGGTAAGTCTACAACTAAGCATCATTAATTACATTCACGATATTGTGCACCCATCATCACTTTTATTTCTAGAACTTTCTCATCACCCCACAGAAACTCTGTAACCATTGAGCATTAACTGCCCATTCCTCCCTCCTCCCAGCCCCTGGGAATTAGAAAATAGTTTGGTGGTTCTTCAAAAATGTAAACTTAGAATTACCAGCTGGTGCCACAATCCCAATCTTAGATATATACCTAAGGGAATTGAAAGCAGGGACTTGAATGGGTACTTGGACCTATGCCCTTGTTCCTTATAACATTATTCACAATAGCTAACTGTGGATTGTTCTTTTTCCACTCCATCCCAACCGTGTTCCTGAGCTTTTACTGTACCGTAACCTCTGTTTAATTCTATTTTACAATCTGAGCTTTCAAGTTAGATGTTATTCCAGGTTATTCCAGATAGACGCAGTTCAGTTGTTTCTTTTTTTTTTTATTTTTAAAAATTTTTATTTTATTGATTTTTTACAGAGAGGAAGAAGCGTTCAGTTGTTTCTTGATCTCTTTTTCGTTATCACCGGCCTAACCTATCTTTCAGACACTTTTCCCTTATCACTCCCCCATGAAATTTTAATACCACAGATACACACACACACACACACACACACACGCACACACACACACACACACATATATTCATGGACTGTGGTCCTTTGGAGAATAGCAAACTGTTTATAATATCTAAGATTCATTTGCTCATCTAAGAGCTAATTGCTGACTCCTGTGGGTGAGGTCACTCTGGGTGAGAGAGCGTGGGGTGGAGAGTAAGGCCTCACATTGGGAGCCAGGTCTGCCTGGCCTGGAGTTCTAGCTCTGCCCTCACTGCTTGTGTGACCTTGGGCAAGTAGCTTAGTCTTTATGTCTCAGTTTCCTTATTTGTAGACTTGGGATGTTATAGAACAGTACCTGCTTCAAAGGGTTTTTTGAAGATTAAATGGCAATATATGTAGGGCAATACCTGATCTTTAGTAAGTGCTGTACAAGTGTTAGCTATTACTATTTTTGAAAGGGTTCCTCTGTTTAAAAATAGTTTAAAAACCCAGTGGGTTGTTTGGAACCAGATTCTGTTACATTTTCCACCTTTTGAGTGGTGCTTTCTAGTTCATCATTAGATTGTTTTTTCAGAAGAAAATGGGTTACTCATTATTCTATGTTAATTTTTTCCCTCTTTTCTCGCCATTCATTCATTTTTATTTTCTCAACAATCACAGTGCATTGGCATCTGGACTTGGTGTATTTGAAGGACCAGCTTAGACACTTGATGGGTTTGGTTTTCATATTAGAGTCCATGGATTCAGTCAGATGTATAAGGATCTGGAATTGGGAATAATGTTGATTTCAATTCAAGATGATTCTTTTACCTAAGGACTCTCTCCAGGTGGGGAAGCACAGAGAAGGAGCTCATTTCCTGGGTACATTCCTCTGGTCATCATTCATCATACAGGCGCTGGCAGATAGGACCTGGTTTTATTGAATCCAGGTAGTGCTCACTACCTACCTGCTCACAGGTCTGCAGGCCCCTGTTTATTTGTGTATTTTGGAGTCTGGTGTATTTAATTATTGGTTAATTTGATGCTGTAGTGAATCAGGTCTAAACTTCCAGCAACAAACCATGTATTTTAAAAAACTAAAGCCTGTGCACTTTATTTTGACTGTGTGGAGGAAGTGGTGAATGATTCAACCAAGAGACTACAGGAAATTGCTATTTAATTAACCAAGGAACATGGGTATTCTTATTGAAAGAGGGGAAGTTAAGATGGTCTTATAAAGAGACAAAATGGAGTAGATACCAAATTCATATTCCCTGAAGTAATCTTCAGCTAGTTAACGTCTTGAGGCTCCATAAAATAAAATAAAAAATATTTATATATACCTACTTGCATGGTACTTATGAAGATATAATGAATTAAAACATGCAAAGTGCTTAAAACATGGCTCATAGTAGTGATCAGCAAGTACTACCTATGATTATAATTCATACTTGCAACCGATAGAGGACATAGATGGCTTTGCTTGGAGTGTTGCTCCCTCCTATATCATTCACTCTCAACTGGCCTTCCTTTATCTTTGAAAAGTGAAAGAATAGGTGACCAACATCTCCCCATTTTCTCCACCCCCAGTCCATCAATCTTTGTTGTTGTTTTTTAAATATTCTGCATGTAAGTGGTATCATATGGTATTTGTTTTTCTCTGTCTGGCTTATTTCATTTAACATAATGCCCTTGGGTCCATCATGTATTGCAAATGTCAGGATTTCTTTATTTCTTATGGCTGAATAATATGTCCCACTACACACACACACACACACACACACACACACACACACACCATCTTCTTTATCCATTGATCTAATGTCTAATGATGGATTGATGGTCAGAGTACAAACTTTTAGTTATAAGATGAGTAAGTTCTGGGGATCTAATGTATAGCATGGTGATTGTAGATAAAAATACTGTATTATATATTTGAGAGCAGATCTTAAATCTTATCACCACAAAAAAGAACTAGTAGTTATGTAACACGATGAAGTTGTTAGCTAAGGATATGATGCTAATCATTTTATTATATATAGGCATATCAAAATTAACACACTATCTATTTTAAACTACACATTATTACATATCAATTATATCTTAAGAAAGCTGGTGAGAGGAGGGAGAAGAATTGCTCAGTTCAATAAAAGTAATATTTATATATACCTACTTGCATGGTACTTATGAAGATATAATGAATTAAAACATGCAAAGTGCTTAAAACATGGCTCATCTACACTAATAAAAGAGAAACATGGTAATTAGCGTACGACCGCTACCCTTCCCATTGGCTAATCAGCATATCCTTATGCAAATTAACTGTCAGCCAAGATGGCGG
>NW_005361201.1:1614193-1621992 GCF_000412655.1 Myotis brandtii
TCGGCCCTGCTCTGAGCCTGACCAGGGGCTGCACCTAGGGATTGGGCATGCCCTCTGCCACCCGGGAGCAGGCCTAAACCAGTAGGTCGTTATCTCCCGAGGGGTCCCAGACTGTGAGAGAGCACAGGCCGGGCTGGGGGGGATCCCCCCCGCCAAGTGCACAAATTTTTGTGCACCGGGCCTCTAGTATTACTTATAAAAGTAATAAGCAAAGGACATCAACATGTTTTGAAGGTGTCTTTCTTGCCTTCTCAAGACTCAAAACAAAAATCTTCTGGGTAAATCCTTCTCCAGTCCCCTTTGTTGGAATTAGCCTCTAATATCTCTAGGAGAACACAGAATGTGCTTTCAAGTTCATGCCATGTGGTTGTCTCTCAGCTGGATTAGCATAGGTTCTGCATGCTCTGGCTTTTTACACTTAGTATAAAAGTTAGGAGGCAGGGACCACTTCCCATTGACCTTTGGAACTTTTTCTGCCTGTGGAATCCAACAGTCTCTCAATAGCTCTTTTTCTTTTTTCCTGATAGCATGACATTTTATTTATTTATTTATTTATTTATTTACTTACTTACTTACTTACTTACTTACTTATTCATTTTGTTTGTTGACACTATTACAGATATCCCCATTCCCCCTCCCCACCCCTTTACCCACATCTACCAGCCCCACCCTATTCTCCTGGTCTTCATCAATTCTGTTGTCTGTGTTCATGGATTATGTATTTATGTTCTTTGGCTAACATCTACACCTTCTTTAACCAGTTCTTCCCACACCCCCCTTCCCTCTGTCATCTGTCAGTCCATTCCATGTATCCATGTCTCTGGCTCTATATTGTTTGCCCATATATTTTGTTCATTATATTCCACATATAAATTAGATCATGTGATACTTGTCTTTCTCTGACTGGCTTATTTCGCTTAGCATAATAATCTTTAGGTCCATCCATGCTATTGCAAAATATAACAGTTCCTTATTTTTTATGGCTGCATTATGTAATGTACCTTGATTTTCCTTTTCCAATTGTAGGGAAGACAAGACCATCCTAGCTTCTATATTTCCATTGTGTTCTTCGATTTGTCTAAGTCACAACTCACGAGAAAACCTTGGTCCTTTTTGGAGGCAATCAGTAGCTGTGTTGGTACTAGTGGCTGAAGTGGGGTTCTGGCACTGGTAGATTCAAATAGGGTGGGGCACAATCCGAGGCCACAGCTGCTGTAATCACCTTTTACCCAGCATGTGTCTTTCCTGGTAGATTCTCTGCATCAGTTTATGGAGACTCTCCAAGGGCAGAAATTCCAGGCTGGGAAGAAAGTTAAGGAGTGGTGTTTATGATGCTTTTTTAATGTCAGCTAGAAATTAGTATGCTGGGATTCTCAATGGCACAAAGAGGTGTGTTACTTTATGACAGTACTGTTTGACTTTGCAATTGAACCCCTCAGGGAGAAAAACATCTTAGCATGGATTTCCAAATATCTGACCTAGTTATATATTTGGAAAATACTTTAAAAATGTCAGAAAACCAGCAATCCAACTTCTTCCTTATGGTGTTTTTAACCTTGTATAAAAATGCTTCTTTACTATGCATGGGATGACCAAAAAGGTTATTTGCATTTTTAATCTGAAAATATTTGATCGGGCAGGCAACATGTTTGTTTGACACACATCTTAGAAGGTGATGTAAAGATCCATTTCACCAGGCAACAGAGAAATTTAAAGGGTTATTATACAGGGTACAGCAAAAGTAGGTTTCCAGTTGTGAGTATGTAAAACCCAGAATTTATTATTGTATTCTTGTATTATTAATTATTATATTATTTTCCATACAAACAACTGGAAACCTACTTTTGCCCCACCTGTATTAATCAGCTTGGGCTGCCATAACAAAATACCATTGACTCCTCCACTTAAACAACAGACATGCATTAGCTCACAATTCTGGAGCCTGGAAGTCTGAAGACAGGGTGCCAGCATGGTGGGGTTCTGGTGAAAGCTGTCTTCTTGGTTTACAGGTGGTTGCCTTCTCCCTATGTCCTTACATTGTAGAGAGAAAGCAGGAGCAAGCTCTGTGGTCTTTTCTCATAAGAGCAGGAATCACAACATGAGGGCATCACTTTCATGACATCATCTCAATATAATCACCTCCTGGAAGACCCATCTCCAAGTATCATCATATTGGAGGTTAGAGCTTTGATAAATGAATCTGGGGAACTACATAACTTCAGTCCATAGAAGGTTGTCTCATCATTTTTCCCCTCTTCTATTTTGTTGTCTTCACTTTCCCTTCCCTTTCTACCTCCATCCCTTTTCCTTTCCTCCCTTCCCCTCTCCTTCCCATTCTTTTCCTCTCTCTTTCTGTCTCTTTGCTCATTGCAGCTCCTTGTGATGACATGCTGTAAGGCACAGACATCATGGGTTGAGTGTGATACACAGACCTGGTTTGCTTGGTGAAAAATGTAGGGGAATAAAGGGGGGCTAAGTGGTGATGGATGGAGACTTGACTTTGGTGGTGAACACACAGTACAGTGTACAGATGAAAAAACTGTACAAATTTGTTAACCAGCATTGTCACCCCAATAAATTCAATAAAAAAAACGCACACACTCAGCCTCCACAGAAAGTAAATTCCAGGTTGCCTTGGGCTGGGAGGGAATGAGGAATGTGGGGACTAAGGGTAATATATAAAGGGTACAGGTTTGTTTCTGAGGTCATGAAAATGTTCTACAATTCACTGTTGTAAAATGAGTGAGTTGCATGGTATGTAAATTATCTCAACAAAGAAAAAAAAACTCAAAATGTTTGACAAAAATGGAGCCAGTATTTAAAAAAAAATTAAATCAATGCAACTTCTCTAGAAAGATCAAAGATCTAGCTCACAGTCCCTGTGAGGAAATGCTGTAGGGTGAAGCATACAGAGACCTTGGAGCCGCGCTGCCTGAGTTCATGTTCTGGCCGTCCAGGTACACCTCCTGACTATGTGACCTTAGGCAATGTACTGTATTGTCTATGTCTCTCTTTCATCACCTGTAAATTAGAGATGATTATATGTAATATGTACCTCATAGAGTTATGAGTACTGAATTAGTTAATGTATGTGAAACACTTAAAACTGTCTAGCACAGAGTAAGTGCTGTCCAGATGATATCTCTTATTGCTTCTTCCTGGCATTATTAAAGCAGAGCTCTAGTTTTCTGCAATGCAAACTCTTTCTATTGTCTTTCTGCCACCAAGGCTTCTTTCTGCCACTGAGGTTTCTTGTCACATGCCATGTGTCATTGGCCTTGTGCTGTGCCTTTTCCCTTATAAGAGAGAACCATTTCTTTGTTCTTGGAAGGAGAAGAAAGAAAGAGGGAGGGAGAGGGAGAGGGATATGTTTTAAGAAGAACAGAGACACCTTATTTGTGGAAGGGACATATTTTACATGTATCTCTTCTACCTAGCTCTGCAGGCATTTGGGTTTTCTCCCCTAACTTTAGGAAGAAAGCTATAATTGTAGAGAAGCGTGGAACATTGGATAAAGCATGAATTCCAGAGTTTGAAGACCTTGATTCTATTACTAGCTCTATGATTATCTGGGTTCCTTGGGCCTCTATTTCTATCTTCTCTGGGCCTCCATTTTATCACCTTAAAAGGGGCATCATGATCCAGATCTTGTTTGTTTCACTGGATTTTTATAAGTTACAAATCAGAGATCATATGGCCCTGACTTTAAAAAATATGTGGTATGACACAGATGGAAAGTACTGATAGTTCTAACATGACAAACTACTGTCCAGGCCACCATGTTTTTATAACTCATGGTTTCTGCAGTCAGGAGATAAAAGTCTGGCACAATTGCTCTGCAGTTTCTCTTATTGATTCACAGAGAACTTGCCATTGGTTTTGTGTGCATATCTGTTCGCTAGTCATAGCTGCTCCTTATTTTCAGCGTAGATGCCAACTCAGTTGACAAAGGTATCAAGAAACAGTGTGAAGACTCAGATTATCTTGGTAGTATTTTCCAGGACCTGTGTCTTGGGAAAGGCATTTGGATCATCTTTGAACTCCTTAAAACAGAGGGAGAGGGGGCTGTTCAAGAGACTGCTTCAGAGGCAGTCAGGCTTTATGATGAGTGGACAGAGAAACTTAAAGGCATCATGAACTTTAGAACCTGGGACTATTTAGATGCTCTCAACTCCCTCATTTTACCGGTAGGAAAACTGATGTCTTGAGATGAGAAGTGATTGGATTGCTCAGTACTTAGAGCATAGAGAAAGCAGGAATAGAACTTGATTCTGGACTATCAGTCCAGTGCTTGTGGTCCAATAGTCAGAGTGGAACAAGTTTGTTTGGAGTCACAGAGACCTGGGTTGAAATTCTAGGTCCTCTACGTGTAGGTTCTGATGCCAGGCCATGGGATGGTTGGGAGTAAAGAGATGAGATGCACACAGTGCTTGGCACAGAGTGGTCTCAATAGATATTGGTCTTCTTTCCCCACTTTGTTTCCTTTTTAACTGTGCACAGGGAGTGGGGCATCCCAATCTCCAACCCCGCCTCCCTGGTCCTAGCCTCCATGGGTTGCCTTTTTCTAGGTAATTCTTATGAATAAGCCTGAGTAGATCACATCATTTTATTAAGAGAATTCTTTGCATTTGCTTCGCCCTTTGCAACCAGACACTGCTCTCAAATTTAATGATGATGCCAAGTTGGGGTCTGTGTGTGCTGTAAATTCTCTTATGCAGATGGAGGCTGGTGATACGTGAAGAATCATTATGCCACATCGAGTTTCATTTTAAAGTCCATAAGTATACCTTTTTAAAACAAAACAAACTTCTCCACCATCTTGGGTAGGGACATAAATCTTGTATTTTTATTACCTCAAAAGACCACCAGAAGATGGGCTCTAATATTTCAAAGGTGACAAGCAATCTATATGAATGAATCACAGTTTGAGCCCCATTATACTTGAGCTGCTATATGCTGCCGTGGGGTTTATAGGAGTTTCTCTAACAAAATTTAATTTAAAAAACCCACCAAACAAACCCAGGCCTTTTTGTCTCTAGTTTCTAATCCACTAGGAGGCACTTGGTAGTCTTAAGCAACCAGAGTAGAGACTGTATCATGCTGTGGGTTCCAGCTGGGAGCAGAATACTGCTACCTGTTTGGGGGAGCTGGGTGACTGGGGCCCAAAGTGTGAAAGCATTAGGATTGATTTAAAAGATCCAAAGAAGCAGATGTGCACGGGATAGCATTGACATTTAGCAGAGAGTGTTATTCCAGAACAGATGTTATGACGAGCTCATGGACATAGAATTTGGAGATGGCATTGCTTCTGTACACTTTGCAATAACATCAGATTATCTGAAAGTCATAGGATTGAAATATTATTGAGGACCAGAACTGGCACCAACTTTGTAAAAACAATGCCAACTTTGGGTCAGACTGTGCAGATTCAAACCTAGGCTGTTATGCTTACTGACTACGTGTCTTGGGCAACTGACCTAATAATCCATGAGCTTCGGTTTCCTCATCACGACATGGGGATACCTACCTCCTACAGTAGTCAGGAAGAATAAGTGGAGGGATGAGATTGTACCTGAATGAGACATAGTGTCTGATATAGAGAAACGACAGCTCTTTATTGAGTATTAAACAGGTGTCAAGTCCTGTTCCTACTTTTACCCTAGGAGGACACATAATATTCATCTTGGTCTTAGCACAGTGGTTCTCAACCTTCTGGCCCTTTAAATACAGTTCCTCATGTTGTGACCCAACCATAAAATTATTTTCATTGCTACTACTTAACTGTAATGTTGCTACTGTTATGAATCGTAATATAAATATCTGATATGCTGGATGGTCTTAGGCGACCCCTGTGAAAGGGTCGTTCGACCGCCAAAGGGATCGCGACCCACACGTTGAGAACTGCTGTCTTAGGAGGACACATACCATTAGCCTCTTACTCATCTTGGTATCACTCTGTGCCTAATGATGGAGGTGTTTAAAAAAAATCTTTTTATCCTTCAAGTAGATGTCATGTAAATTGTAGTTCTTCTTAGAAAAGCTTCCTCCACTGATTCAGACCTTTATCTTGAGCCTGAACTTGAGTATGTTCAACTCCCACCTTGAGGTTCAGCCCAGGGCTTAGCCTCTTCTGGCCTCCTGGCTTTCAGGTGCATATCACACTGGCAGAGACCATTGTCAGAGAGAGAGATGGCTTTAGGCAGAGTGCTCTCAGCATCTGGGCAAAGGTCAGGTGGCTTCTCAGGGCTGTGGTTATAAAGTCCTCATTGTTTTGGGCCAATTCCGCTTTCTCTCTCTCGGAGCATCAGCTTATTCTTTCATTAGGGAGGTCTGTTTTTTGTTTTTGTTGTGTTTGTTTGTAATTATTCATTATCTTTCAGAATCTTTTGTCTGTGAACCACAAGCAGTATTTGTCCCAGGCTCATTTTTACAATCTCAGTTGTTCGCTATTTCTCAAGATTGTTTTCTCAGGATATCCCAGCTCTCTGAAGCTGTCAATTCTGTTTTGATTCTCTCTATAATCAGTTTTGCTTTTGAAGTACTCTTGAGTCCTATTGAAACTGTCTGCAGGGTGTGCCTTTCCCTGAGGACTGAGAGGCAATCTTTCTTTTGGCAAATGTGTTACCACGCCACCCTCCTCCCTTCTCCCTCCTCTCTCCTGCCCCTCCCTCTCCCTTTCACCTCCCCTCCCTCTCCCCCTTCCTTTCCCTTTTCCCCTTCCCCTTCACCTCCCCTCCCTCTCCCCCCTCTTTTCCCTTTTCCCCCTCCCCACCCGCATCCCCACAACCTCCCCTCTCTACCTCCCTTCTCACCCCCATCCCCACAAAATGCTGAGGAAGTTGTCAGTTTCTTCCTTTCTTCCACCATCTTGTCTCCAGGGCCCAGCTGGAGGCCTCCCACATTTTCTTTCTCCCCTCTGCCTCATTTATACCAGGAAGTAGTTTTCTATATCTAGTGGTTACATGATGGGAGATAAGCAACAATGATAAGGTTATGACAGTTTAATTTTCTGGTACATTTGTCAACTTTCCTGTTTTATTTTGGTGCTGTCTCTTTCTGGACTGCCACCAGGAAATTACCAGATATGCAAGAGCCGGAATTACTAGTGGTATGAACTGAAGACAAACCTACTCAGAGACATAGCAGAGCAGCAGGGATGTCTGGTGGGGGTGGGGGGCGGCCTTGGCCTCGGCGACCTGCGGAGAGCAAGAGTTGGATAAACCTATGTGAGAAATTCTCACTGGGTTTTTCTAACCATCTCCTCGTCTAGTTTTTGAAAATATTTTTATTCAAAGCCTTAGAGTCCTGTGAAACAAGGAAATGGCTTGGCTGTTGGAATGAAAATAAGCTTGTTATAGCCAAGCAACTCCTTCCAATCTAGATGAGGCAGACACCTCGCAGCAGTTAGCTGGTGGCCAGGGGAAATGAGCCAGGGTTTCCCTCTGAGAGGAGCTGAGGAGGGTCCGTGACAGGGAAGCATTCATTGCAGTCAGCAGGTTCGTTGGCAGTGGAGGCCCATGGGCTGAAGATTGAATTGCCTCTAAGGCAAGTCCTGACTCGTTTCTCATCTTAAAGAATGGCTGGGCATCCCAGCAGAATGAGACGCAGTTCAGTGTGGCTGTGTCTCTGTGAGTAAAATACCAACATGATTTAGCCTTCAGCTTGCCCTGCTCCCATCCATTCTCTTCACTGCAACCGAGTGATATTTTAAAAACAGAAATTGGATCGTGTCACTCACTGCCCTGATTAAAGTCCAGACTCCTTCACATGACTTACCCGGCCCAGCAGGATCCAGCTCC
>NW_005361201.1:1623211-1628045 GCF_000412655.1 Myotis brandtii
TTCCTTTCCCTTTTCCCCCTCCCCACCCGCATCCCCACAACCTCCCCTCTCTACCTCCCTTCTCACCCCCATCCCCACAAAATGCTGAGGAAGTTGTCAGTTTCTTCCTTTCTTCCACCATCTTGTCTCCAGGGCCCAGCTGGAGGCCGTTTCCCCCTCCCCACCCGCATCCCCACAACCTCCCCTCTCTACCTCCCTTCTCACCCCCATCCCCACAAAATGCTGAGGAAGTTGTCAGTTTCTTCCTTTCTTCCACCATCTTGTCTCCAGGGCCCAGCTGGAGGCCTCCCACATTTTCTTTCTCCCCTCTGCCTCATTTATACCAGGAAGTAGTTTTCTATATCTAGTGGTTACATGATGGGAGATAAGCAACAATGATAAGGTTATGACAGTTTAATTTTCTGGTACATTTGTCAACTTTCCTGTTTTATTTTGGTGCTGTCTCTTTCTGGACTGCCACCAGGAAATTACCAGATATGCAAGAGCCGGAATTACTAGTGGTATGAACTGAAGACAAACCTACTCAGAGACATAGCAGAGCAGCAGGGATGTCTGGTGGGGGTGGGGGGCGGCCTTGGCCTCGGCGACCTGCGGAGAGCAAGAGTTGGATAAACCTATGTGAGAAATTCTCACTGGGTTTTTCTAACCATCTCCTCGTCTAGTTTTTGAAAATATTTTTATTCAAAGCCTTAGAGTCCTGTGAAACAAGGAAATGGCTTGCCTGTTGGAATGAAAATAAGCTTGTTATAGCCAAGCAACTCCTTCCAATCTAGATGAGGCAGACACCTCGCAGCAGTTAGCTGGTGGCCTGGGGAAATGAGCCAGGGTTTCCCTCTGAGAGGAGCTGAGGAGGGTCCGTGACAGGGAAGCATTCATTGCAGTCAGCAGGTTCGTTGGCAGTGGAGGCCCATGGGCTGAAGATTGAATTGCCTCTAAGGCAAGTCCTGACTCGTTTCTCATCTTAAAGAATGGCCGGGCATCCCAGCAGAATGAGACGCAGTTCAGTGTGGCTGTGTCTCTGTGAGTAAAATACCAACATGATTTAGCCTTCAGCTTGCCCTGCTCCCATCCATTCTCTTCACTGCAACCGAGTGATATTTTAAAAACAGAAATTGGATCGTGTCACTCACTGCCCTGATTAAAGTCCAGACTCCTTCACATGACTTACCCGGCCCAGCAGGATCCAGCTCCAGCTTATCTTCCTGGTTCTTTTTAAGTAGGCCAAACTCCTTCCCTCTAATTTTTCTCAAACATTCTTCTCTGTCAGGTATGTTATTCCTCTCCCCTTTACCTCTTTCACTTCCATTTCAGGTCTCAAATGGAGCATCCTTTCCATTGAGAATCTTTCTCTGACCCTAAAAGAGTAGGTCAAATCCCCCTGGTGAAAAGTCTTAACTTCTCAATAGAACTTAGCAAGTTTTGCTCAGTGCTTTACCAGGCTGTGAGGTCCATGATGGCATTTTGTTCATCACTCTTCTGTGGGGTTTAGTAGAGGGCTAATTAATGTTCATGCTCAGTCATAAAGCCAGGCTTAACTTTGAAAAGGAGCAGCTAGTACTGTTGCATTATGTACCCAGAAGGAGGAAAACTGGTATTTGATGAATAACATTAATGCCAGCAACCCCCTTCAATACCTGACTTCTCTTGGTGTTCCCCAACCCTCACAGTGATCTGTTCTTCCAGGCTTCAATAGTCATGTGAAAGACCTTGTAATCAACAATAAGTAAATTTCCTCCAAAATCTTAATGCCAAGCATGCTACTCTATGGCTCCATTTCCCAGTTTTCCAGCTCACGCACTCTAGTACCCTCACTGTGATAATTCCTTGCCTCCATCAGGATCCCTGCTGATATTTGGTTCCCCAGGAAGCATCCCA
This sequence comes from Myotis brandtii, assembly GCF_000412655.1. Taxonomy (NCBI): domain Eukaryota; kingdom Metazoa; phylum Chordata; class Mammalia; order Chiroptera; family Vespertilionidae; genus Myotis; species Myotis brandtii. The sequence continues at coordinate 1,625,087 of NW_005361201.1, forward strand.
TGAAATGGAAAGTGACATACAAGGCAGTTTACCAGGGAGTGCTATAGGGATGCACACCTGTGAAAGACAGGAGATGGGAAGGGTAGAGGGGTGAGTTAGCTCAATCTATTGAGTACTCTGAACCTGGGGCAGTCTTTAGAATTATTCATCCTTGAGATAAAGGAGAACCAGTCTTAATTGTAGTTTACCCTCAGGATGGGACTGTGACTGTGGGTGAGTTATATCTCTTTAACCAAGGACAATTTTTTTTTGAAAGGCTAACAGCTGAAGATCACAGGAGACTGTTCTTTAGTTCTGTGGAGATACCTAGGCAGTGCAACACAGAGTCTGCCATAATGTCCAGTCCATTTCAACTTTTTTCCTCCTTCTTCATGCCTTAACTTCCCCCCTTAATAGCTGAGGTTCCTTGGCACCTCATTCTCATCACCTCTTTTCTTATACACTCAATTCCCTTGTATCTCTTTTTACTCATCTTATTTGCCTAAAACCGTATCTCTGGCTATAACCTTCCAATTGCCCTGCACTTGTCCTAACTATCTGAATGAGACTGGTGAAAACATGTAACCCTGCTGAATGCTCTCGCTTAACATTTATGACCAAAAATCACAAGTAGCTCCTTAGCCATCCTATTACACACCCTCGTAAATTCTCCTTTCCTCATCCTGGAATGACTCTTTAATGACCTTCTCCCTTTTCATTAAACATACAGTACCTCCTCTCCTTCTCCCAATTCTCAGATGTCACCCCCTCTTTTCATTTCACTGAGAAAATAAAAACAAGCAAAGAAGAACTACTTCATTCCCTACAACCAAATATGCCTCTTCCCTTAGTACTTGCCTTCAAACTTGTAAAGATGACTTGCTCCATTTGTGCACTGGAGATCAACTCCTCCTGCCTTGTCTAGAACTTGGCTCCTGCAATGATCTCTCTCTGCTACATCACCATTTTTCTTCACTCATCCTAATATATAAAAAGCCAGGGGCTGTCACGACTTAAATGACCGGACGGACAACCGAACAGCAGGCTGGTGGTGGGAGTCAGTCTGGGTCCTGGCCGGCACGGCAGTGGGAGGGAGCTCTGGGCCCCAGCCGGGGCACGGTGGTGAGAGGGAACTATTATTGTAACGGATCTATTATTAAAGCTACCTTTGGAAATACTATATCTATAGATAATATTAAAAATATATCTAAATGTGCAATTCTCTGTCCAAAAAAATGAGCATGTTCAAAAATTAAATGAAGAAACTTTGGATATACTCGATGGAGATTTTCACACATATTCGAGTGATGATTCCATTGATTCAATAGATAATACTGAAAAGGAAAATTTTCCCAATGAATTCTTTAATAGTATTACTCCTTCAGGAATGCCGTGTCATAAATTAAAATTGAAAGTGGATGTAATAATCATGCTACTGAGAAATCTTAATAGTAAATGGGGTCTTTGTAATGGTACTAGATTTATTATCCAAAGATTGCGACCTAACATTATCGAAGCTGAAGTATTAACAGGATCTGCAGAAGGAGAGGTTGTTCTGATTCTAAGAATTGATTTGTCCCCATCTGACACTGGCCTCCCACTTAAATTAATTCGAAGACAGTTTCCCGTGATGCCAGCATTTGCGATGACTATTAATAAATCACAAGGACAAACTCTAGACAGAGTAAAAATATTCCTACCTGAACCCGTTTTCGTACATGGTCAGTTATATGCTGCTTTCTCTCAAGTTTGAAAGAGCGTATGATGTTAAAGTTAAAGTTGTAAATACTTCATCACAAGGGAAATTAGTCAAGCACTCTGAAAGTGTTTTCACTCTTAATGTGGTATACAGGGAGATATTAAAATAAGTTTAATCAATTTATCAGTCATTGTTTGTATCAGTGTTGCTTTTACATCATGTTTTTGTTGTTTTTATATCATGTCTTTGTGGTTGTTATATCATGTTGTGATTGTTTATTAATACATTTATGTATTATTTTCATATACATTTTACTAATTTTCTTTCATCTCTGACATTTCTTTATAGAGAAAGGGAAAATAGCAATATTAAAATATTTCCTATAATTAATTCCCTTTTAATGTGCATGAATTCTGTGCACCAGGCCACTAGTATGGAATAATTTCAAACAGCATACAATCATGCTGTGATCTTTTCCATCTTTGAACAAGACTCTCTCTCATCTCCAAGTCTCCCTACAGCTTCTACTCAACTTTTCTTTATGGGAAAATATCTCAAAAGGTTTGCCTTGTTTTTCTGTCTCTACTCCCTCATATTCCATTTTCTCTTTAATTGACTCCAGTCAAACTTTGCCCCATTCCTTTCCCCAAACTACTCTTATTAGGTCAAGATTAGCAGTGAACTGCTTGCCAAAGGCAATGGTTACTTCTCCCTTTATTTTATTCAACTTCATAGCAGCAATTGACAAAAGTGATCATTATACTTTTCCCAAAACACTTTTCTTCTTGACTTTCATGATATTCACTCCTCTGTGAAGCAAAATGTTTAAGGAATGTCAGGAGCCAACTTGTTAAAGAATTCAAATGCCCTGACTGCCAGAAAGATCTGACTTCCATCTCATGCTCCTGTGTAGTTACTATCCTATCTCAAATATCTGGGGAAGTTCCCTCCACACCCTTGCTTGATGTTATCTTATATAGTTTTTATATTCCTGTTGTTCATTTGTTTTTATTATGCATTGTCTTGGATCACTAGTGGAAGTACATGGTATTGTGCAGATAGAACACTTTGTTCATTGCATGAATTATTTCACTAATTTCTGCTGTTTTGTTCTTATATCATAGTTACAGAAGTCTTGCTGATTCTCCCAGGCCTCAATTGCCCACAGTATTTATAGGCTGACAGATCTTTAACATTGAATAGAATATATACTTTTACTCTTAAAATAAATAGATTTTAAAATGGGAGTAATGCTATACTTCACTCATGGAACTATATGTG
>NW_005361201.1:1628060-1649160 GCF_000412655.1 Myotis brandtii
GCAGTAGGTTCCTAACGGACCCATATGACAAGCTGATGAGGATTCTGGGACTCACAGTGGTTACGTGAAAGTCACAGGCTAGTAACTAACAGAACCAGAGCTAGAACTCACATTTTCTATCTTGGGTTCTCATGCTGGGTTTATATCTTTCCCTCTCTCTGGCCATCACACATAAGCAGTATGAGTAAAATGAACATAAAGTCATTTTTGAACACAACTTCCAAAAAAAACTAAACTCTGTATTTACATTTGTAGGCTATTTTAATTTTTATCCTGGAGTTTTATGAGAAAGCAGGTGGTGCTCTGACCTCCATTATAAAGAAAGTTTTTTTTTTTGCTGAATCAGACCATTGTTCTATCGTATGGGATAGATCTCCAGGTCAAGAGATGAAAGACATTAATTTGCATGAGACAATAGTTGCTATCTGTATTCACATTGCAACATGAGAGAAAGTGGCTGTACCATCACTTTGTAGCAGATGGATTAAAGCATGTCTTAGTAAGACACACAAGTGGGAGGGGATATATTCCCCTGATCTTGCTGATAACATCTATACCATGTGCAGTAGATACCTAATAAATATTAATTAGTATCAACTCACTGGACACAGAACTATTTGATTTTGGACATTAAATCAAGCTCCCTTGATGGTGAGAGATGAATAATATTACATTTAGTCTTTATATTTCTTGGGCTTTTAATTGTTGTGTTGCACCTTACATTTCTTTGTGAAATACTTTTTGCCCAAGATTGGATCTAATGCTCCAGCCAAATTTGCCTTAAACTTTTGTGTTTAATGCATCTTGCTTTTTCTCTTGGTTTCAATGAGCATTCACATCTTCTAATTTCATTGGAAGATGATTCCACTCTGGTTCAATAATTCGACTAACAGAATATTGCATCTTTTTTTTCTCTTTCAGATATCGATGAGTGTGCAGCTAAGATGCATTACTGTCATGCCAATACCGTGTGTGTCAACCTTCCTGGGTTATATCGCTGTGACTGTGTCCCGGGATACATTCGCGTGGATGACTTCTCTTGTACAGGTGAGCAGACATCAATCAGAAAGGATATATGTACCCCTATGTATATAGCAGCACAATTTACAATAGCTAAGATTTGGAAATCCTAAGTGCCCATCAGCAGATGAGTGGATTAAAAAACTGTGGTACATCTACACAATGGAATACTATGCTGCTATAAAAAGGAAGGAACTTTTACCATTTGTAACAGCATGGATGAAACTGGAGACGATATGCTAAGCGAAATAAGCCAGTCGGAGAAAGATAAATACCACATTATCTCACTCATATGTGGGATATAATAATCAACATAATTTGATGAACAAGAATAGATCCAGAGACAAATGGTAGGGGAGTGGGGGTTAGAGAGCAACCAAAGGACTTGTATGCTTGCATATTACCATAACCAATGGACACAGACACTGGGTCGGTGGGGGCTTGCCTGGGGTGGGAATGGCTGGGGAGGGGGTCAACTGGGGGAAAAGGAGACATATGTACAACTTTAGACAATATAAAAAGTAACTAAAAAAAAAAGAAGCTGATTCAACCCTTCTCTGCACCACATCTGTGTTGTTCCATTTAACATCAAGTGTACTAAGTACAATTTTTGCCTAAATTGTCTTTCTCTTGCATTATTTACCCTAACCTTTTGAGAAAAATAAGTGATTAAAAATTTTACCTGCAAAATTTAATTCCACTCCCTGTCTATCTGCCTGTGGATGTGAGCATGCATGCATGGGTGCATGATTTGAAGTTGAAGTCCCAGTTGCCTGTAGTAACACGGAGGGGCATAGAGACATCAGTGCTAAAATGTATCAAACTATTTTCCTTCCATCATAATGAAATGTTTTTGCATCTAAGAAAATGAACTTTGTTCCCCCATTGGGAAAGACTAGGATTAAATTTAAAGGAAAAGTAGGAGTACCTGGTAGGCAGGGATTGGGCATATGGGATCAAATCAAGACTTTTTATAGATAACTCATAGTTTCCTCCCTCTTCTCCCAGTATCACTGGGCTATCAGGACTAAAATGGGAATCCAGGGACTGTGTTGGTGCCTTTGTGACAGTAATGCTGGCTTTGTGGGGCATTTGGTTTAGATTCCAATATACTTTCAATCACATATATGGAGTCATGAACAATTGGTTAAGGGTGGGGGAAGATTTTGAGGCTTTCTTCTCTTGGTCAAATGTCTTTCAATGAGCAATCTGAAACCTATAAGAAAAGGGCCCGGTGAACACAAGATTTTAGTCATTTGTACCTTTTCCTGATTCTTGCATCTTTCTCTTTATCCTGAAAACATTGGCATATAAAAGCTGGATTCTTCACTGAGAATGGAATGCCACTCCTTTTTTCATATATTTTATTCTGAGTGACCTTTTGGGAAGAATAAAAAGTTGCACAAGTTAGGGAAGCAGCCACACCACTGGTGTGGTTCAGTTGACCTATGAACCAAGAAGGCATGGTTTGATTCCCTGTCAGAGCACATACCCAGGTTGTGGGCTTGATCCCCAGTAGGGGGTGTGCAGGAGGCAGCTGATCAATGATTCTCACTCAGCATTGATGTTTCTCTCTCTCCCTCTCCCTTCTTCTCTGAAATCAATAAAAAATATGTATATTTTTTAAAAGTTAGGGAAGCAATGTTTGTATGTCCAAATACCTTTGCCATAGATTGTTGTATATTTATAAGTTACTGTTCTTTAACTAAGAGGCTGGTGAGCTCATATTGATGGAGGTTTCTAATGGTCACAGAAGGCCAAATCTCATTTATCTTTTACATAATATAACTGAAGTTCCTGGAGGGAGTGAGGGAGGGAGGGAGGGAGGGAGGCTAGAGAGAGAGAGAGAGAGAGACTGTATACTAGTAAGCACAACATGCTGAGATCTAAACATTTTAAGGGGGCAAAAATCTTTTGGACCTGTAAACCAACACAATGTACAAATCTGTGTTGTTATAGATGACTACTCTCTGTTCTTAATAGTAAGTCAGTACCTTCACTTATTTTAATCCTAAAACTAGAAGGAATTGTGCATATCCTCCCAAGGCAGCGGCATCATATCCTATAACTCAATAAACCTTAATCCAGGCCCTGCTGTGTGGAAAGCCCTGTGGAAATTACAGCAGCATTCCAGCTCTACCCTTGTTTTTTTCTCTGAGGGAGGAAGGCAGGAGCTGCTGCTTGTTGCATGCCTACTAGGACAGGTGCTCTGTCTGGTGGAAAACGGATTATTTTAGGAACTAGCTCCAGAATTACTTTTGGAGAGGAAACTTTACCATCTGGAGTAAAACACAAGGGTGTGGGGATCCAAGCATTCCTGTCCCCCCACCTTTAAAAAGAGCAGGCCACTCTGGAGGAAAGTGTCTACACACGCATATGCATGCATACACTTTTTTTGTTTTGTTTTTACGTGTATATTTTGTCTGAGAGGGAACAGAACAGTTTGAACACAAGAGAGAAGAGCAAGAGGGTGGAAGAGGAACAGAAGGCTGGGTTCTCTGGAGGATGGAGGGGCAGTGAAGACCGCCCAGTGTAAGGAAACAGGCAAGGACTTTTAAGCGTAGGAATGTGTAATGAAGTCTTTGTATTGTTTTGCTATGTAGTATGCAATGCAAGTCTTCCTCATGACCCTCAAACCGCCAGCAACATCTCCCCAGCCTGCATAGTAGGTAAGACCCTCCCTCAGTAGAATGCAGGTTAAAGTGGTGAGCAGCAGAAATGGTATACATGTGAATAGGCTGTTGAGACCTCAGAGGCAGTGGTAACCATTCCTCTTACCCCCCCCAGCCCACCCCGCCCCCGCCAATATATACATATACACACATGCATTTCTATCACAACATCCTTCTTCCAGGAACTTCAGAGACCTTGATAAGGGCTTTGGATTTCATAAGTCATAGAATTGGGAGTAAGATCTTTTTCTTAAAAAAACACACAAACTGTTAGATCCCAGATTCCTTTCTACTCACTGCCCCATTTTCTGCTTCTATTCACAGCAAAACTTATTAATTTGCCTGTGGTTATTGTTCTTCTTGACATTTACTCCCCTCATACTCTCCTAAACCCTCTCCTGTAAGGCTACCATATCATCTCTCCAGAGACTACGTCTGTCAAGGTCACTGGGAACTCTATTTTTCCAAGTCTTTTGTGGTCTCTCAGCAGCATTTAGAAGAGCTGACCACACATTCCTCTTTTAAACACATCACTTTCTTGACTTTTGAGACATATTTTCTCCTGAGTTTCCTCCTATCTCACTGGTCACTCCTGCCCAGTATCCTTAGCAATTCCCCCCCTCTGTTGACATTTTAAAGGTTAGAATGCCATAAAGCTCTGTCATGGACCCATTCTCTGTCACCTATATATTATTTTTTTTCAACTTATCTTTATTGTTGAAAGCATTACGGATGTCCCCTTTGTTTTTTTCTTTTTCCCATTGACCCTCTCCACCCCACACCTGCCCCTCCTAGGCATACTTCACCATACTATTGTCTGTGTCCATGGGCTGTGTATATATGCATATAAGTTCCCCAGTTAATATCTACCCACCCACCCTTCCCCCTGAAATTCATCAGTCTTTGCCATGCTTCCATGTCTCTGGATATATTTTGTTCATCAGTTTATTTCATTCATTACATTCTGCATGTGAATGAGATCATGTGATACTTATCTTTCTCTGACTGGCTTATTTTGCTTAGCATCCATGCTGCTGCAAATGGTAAGAGTTCCTTCCGTTTTATAGCTGTGCAGTAGTTCACTGTGTAAATGTACTACAGCTTTTAAAAATATATATTTTTACTGATTCCAGAGAGGAAGGAAGAATGAGAGGCAGAAACAGTGATGAGGGAGAATCATCGATTAGCTGCCTCCTGCATGCCCCACACCTGGGATCCTTGCAAATGATAAGAGTTCCTTCCATTTTATAGCTGTGCAATATTTCATTGTGTAAATGTACCACAGCTTTTAAAAAAATATATATTTTTACTGATTCCAGAGAGGAAGAAGAAGGAGAGGCAGAAACAGTGATGAGGGAGAATCATTGATTAGCTGCCTCCTGCATGCCCCACACCTGGGATCCAGCCCACAACCCGGGCATATGCCCTGATAGGGAATCTAACCGAGACCTCCTTGTTCATAGGTGGACACTCAACCACTGAGTCACTCTGGCTGGGTGTACCACAGCTTTTTTATCCACTCATCTGCTGATGGGCACTTGGGCTGTTTCCAAATCTTAGCTATTGTAAATTGTGCTGCTATGAACATAGGGCTGCATATATTCTTTCTGATTGATGTTTCTGATTCCTTAGGATATATTCCTAGATGTGGGATCACTGGGTCAAATGAAAGTTCCATATTTAATTTTTTGAGAAACTCCATACTGTTTTCCACAGTGGCTGCACCAGTCTGCATTTCCACCAATAGTGTACTAGGGTTCCTTTTTCTCTACATCCTCACCAACACTTGTTATTTGTTGATTTGTTGATGACAGCCATTCTGACAGGTGTGAGATGCTATCTCATTGTCATTTTAATTTGTATCTCTCAGATGACTACAGTGACTGAGTATTTTTTCTATGTCTCTTGGCCTTCTGTATGTCCACTTTGGAGAAGTGTCTATTTAGGTCCTTTGCTCATTTTGTAATTGGATTGTTTGTCTTCTTATATTCTTTTTAGATGCCTTAATTCTATCCTAGGACTTAATAGCACTTTTGTCAATAACACTTAAATTTCTATCCAGTTTTAATCTTTCTGCTGAGCTTCTGAATCATAGATTCTACTTGCCATCTACACATAGCTATTTCATAGGCATTTTATGTTAAACATGTATCAGACAAAACACTTGATCTTTTTTCTCCCATATCTGCAAATCTCCTCTTCCACTTTTCTCCATCTCAGCGAATAAAAGCACCATCTACCCAGTTTTTGAGCCAAACAGCTAGGCATTATACTTGATTCCTTTTGTTCTCTTGCTCCTCCACTGTCAGACCACATACCAGTCTTGTTGACTCTGCTCTTCATCCCCTATCCTAAGTCAGCCCACTTCTGTCCATATCCTGTACCACCAACCTGCTGAGCAGCTGCAGTGGGCACCATTCTGCACTTTTTGCCCCAGTTTTCCTCCACTGTAACTTTCTTCACATAGCAGCTAGAGCAAACTTTTAAAGCAGAAGTTATACAAATCCACTTAAAACTCTCATATACTAGTAGTATCCCATTGCACAGAAATTAAATTCATTCTGCTTATTTTGATATAAAAATCTATATGGTTTTTCTTTTTACCTCTCTGACTTTATCTTGTACCATTTCCATCCCTGTCCATTATGGAGTGGCTACTCTGACTTTTAAGTTTTTTCCCCATTCAACAAACTTGTTCTACCCCAGAACCTTTGCATGAGCTTTTTCTCCTTCTTAAAAGATTTTTCCTCTTGATATCTGCTTTTCTTGTCATTCAGATATTAGCCTAAAAATGATCAGCTCAGAGAGGCTTTCTCTGATTAATATAATTAGGCACACATTTTTCTGTCTTATCACCTGATTTTAATTCTCTGGACAGTACTTATTACTATCTGAAATTTTATTATTTATATATGATCTTTTAAAAAATTGTGGCTTTCTTTGAGAATGTAAGCTCTGGGAAAAGGGCCCTTTTCTCTTTTATTCATTACTCTATCTTGGTTACTCAGAACATAAGCTGGCACAGAGCAGTGCTCAATAATATTTATTAAATGAAGGAATGAATAAAATCACTTGACCTGGGGCTCAATATTCCTTTCTGTAATTTTTTAAAATAAAATACTGTTTATATGTGCTATGCCTATAGGTTATTGTAAAAATAAAATTATATATGTGAAAATATTTCCCGTGGCACTTATCAGTCAGGATAGAATATTTTGCAGAAATAAACAACCCCAAATATGAGGGACTTAAAAGAAGAAGATTTTATTTCTAGGTCATGCATTATGCCTGTTATTGGTCAATAGGAAGGATGCTGATGCTCATCATTATTACTTTGGGCTACTAAATGCTAAAGTTATCAGTATTGTGAACATTGCTGGCCATCAAGACAGGGAAAAGAGAGCCTGGAGGGTCATGTGTCAGCCATTCAATGTTCTTACCAGGGAATGATATATATTCCTTCTACCCATAACTCATTGACTGGAGTCCCCAGTCCCCAGCCAACTACAAAGGAGTGAGAAAATGCAGTGCTACCTTGTGCCTAGAAGGGTAGAGAACTAGAGACATTTGGTAAATGGAGCTAAGGAATACAAAGTGACTGACACCGAATATTTTCTCAACAAATTTTGTTTCCTTTGACATGAGGAGCTGTTTATTAAAATAATCTTTTTTTCAACAGAAATTCACAATATGATGGGAAAATTCATCTAAAAAAATAATTATGGCCAAGACCGGTTTGGCTCAGTGGATAGAGCGTCGGCCTGCGGACTGAAAGGTCCCAGGTTCGATTCCGGTCAAGGGCATGTACCTTGGTTGCGGGCACATCCCCAGTGGGAGGTGTGCAGGAGGCAGCTGATCGATGTTTCTCTCTCGTCGATGTTTCTGACTCTCTATCTCTCTCCCTTCCTCTCTGCAAAAAATCAATAAAAATAAAAAAATAATAATTATGATATTAAGCACGTTGGACTAAGTACTATGATGGAAGTATAAGCCAAATGCATTAAGAAAATGTGCTTAGTTGGGGTGATGAGCACACAATACAGATGATATATGGTAGAATGGTATACTGGAAATTTATATAATTTTATTAGCCAATGTCACCCCAATAAATTCATTAAAATGGTAAACAAAGAAAAAGTTGCTTGATTGCCAGAATGGAGTGTTTGGACTGTGTTTTACAAGCCAAGAGGAGCTGATGGAGTTTCCCAAGGCACATGAGCATGCAGTGCCTGGAGGATGTTAGGATTTTACAGTTGGGACTATAGATGGGAATGAGGAGACCTTGAAGACAAGCATTCTCCCTGCAGTTATTTCTTTTCTAGACCAGATTCAAGGATCTCCCTTAGACACTTTCATGGTAAGCTAGAACTCTGACATTTACCCTGGGGTCCGGAAAATAAGTCTGTTTGGCCAATTGTGCTCTTTATTTTCTACAATAGAGTAGGCCCCCGCCTCTAATCTCTGTTATTTTTTTATCTGCAAAGAAGACTTCTTCCGTTAAGTGTAATAAATGAGGTGTATAATAGATGTCTGCTGCTGTGTCTTTTCAGTGTTTCATTTCCAGAAGACAATTTACTGGAAGTAATTGACAAGCCTGAAGGCACCCTTTGTTCACCCTGAGTTCCTGACATAGCATTTATTATTATTGACATTTCTTATTTCCAAAGATCATTCTCTTCTCTGTCCCAGATCAATTAGTATCTGCTGCCACCGGTTAGTTGGTTTTCCAAGTATGTCAAGATCATTCTTTCCCCTTTTTTTTGGTATGTCATTTAGCCTGACACTAACTTCTTTGAAGTCAATAGTCAGGTTGAAAATTCTATTTGTCCCAAAATTATTGAGCCTAGAATTAAAGAAGGTACATCAGCCTTGGTGATGCATTGATTTATTGAATAATTAATTCATGCATTAATTCACTCATCTACTCATTCATCATTTTATTCTTGTATCCAATGTACAATTATGAGAGTTAGGAAATATGACCACGGAGATTAGTGGGAAATGATCTTGGTAATCAGGGAGTTCAAGGTTCATGACGCAACTTCTTCAAATGAGAAAACTCTAATGTTCATTTACCATCAAAACTGTTCTAATGCTTACCAAATCAATCTCTTTTCAAAGTCTAACCCCTGTAGTCCTTGACAGAAAGAATTCCAAAATAGCTCTTCCCAATTCTGTGCACTGACAATAGCCCTTTTAGAAAAACCCCACCTGAGACAGTGAGTGCCAGGCAAGATGCTGGAGAGGAAAGGCAATGTGTCGAACAGAAAAGCAACTTGAGCTTTTTCCTAGTTAAAAAGTGAAAACAGCCCAGCCAGTGTTGCCTAGTGGTTGAGTGTTGACCTATGGGCCAGAAGGTCAGGGTTTGATTCCCATCAGGGCACATGTCGGATTGTGGGTCTGATCCCCAGTGTGGGGCATGCAGGAGGCAGCTGATCAATGATTCTCTCTCATCATTGATGTTTCTCTTTCCCACTCCCTCTCCTGTCCTCTCTGAAATCAATAAAAATATATTTTTATAGTTTTTTAAAAAAGGGAAAACAATCGTATTTCATGAGATAATGAAGTTCTGAGAGATCACATTGAGGATAATTATCTGGCTCTTAAAAAGTATGCTCTAATGTAATTACTTCTCCTGGGGGCTGGGGATTCCCTGTCATAACCATTTACTTTATATGAGGCTCTGTGCTTTTTGGTAGGAAAGTTTCCCTCGGCCTTTGAAAGGGTGAATCTAAAACGTTTGTTCCCAAACTCTGAGCGAGGTTTTGGCCTTGAGATATGCATGTGAGTCTAAATCATGTTCTCTCCCATAATATATCTCTGAGTTGCTCTTGCTCTGTTATGAATTTGGAAACAGAGGAGTGCCCGAAATCAAGTGTGTATGTGGGGTCTAATCTCTCCTCTATGCCTTTTGATTTCTGGAATGGTCAACCTACTTGATTTATTGGTCCCCGACTTGCATTTATCTCCATGTAAACTCTCATGTTTAGGCTGTTTGATAAGATGTTATCATTAGGCACTTGGGCAGCTTTCAAGGAGGATACTTGTGATTTACGACAAAAGCACACAGCAGTGAGACAGGTACTTGACAGTAATGGGTAAGCATTCATTTTTATGCCAAAAACTGCCCATGAAGGTAAGAAATAAAGTGAACAAGTGAGATAACAAATACCCCATGTGATTTTATTACCTTGCTAAAAGGATTTTTATTTTCTTGATATTGGCATGGGTGAAAGCTGGAAGTAAGTATATGTTTGAAATGCTCTGAGCAAACTTAAAGAGTTAGATATAATCGTCTATTAATTTAATGGTTTAAATTAAATACCTGTAATGAAAAGAGGTTAGGCAACAGAATAAAGACTTAGGAGTAAAAATGAGCTGTTAAAATTTTTAGATGAGTTCTCTGGAAAAGGCTTTCCTCCAAAAGTTGATGAAATACAGAACTCGTTCAAATATGAGATACCTGGTGCTTTCTCATTGAGCAGAGCCATTTAAGATGGAGCTAAAATAGCGCAGTCTCTATTTTGATGGAGCACAGTAGTAAATGAACCACTGAATACCCTTATCTTTCAAACACATAGCATGTAGACTACTTTTTTACTTTAGTGGAAAATACTATATCAAATGCTTTAGAATGCAAAAATCCTTTTTATTAAGGAGACCAGAAAACATGCATTGATATGTTGGTAAGAAAAGTAAAAATAAGACATGTACCTTCGGATATTTCAAAACCCAACTAGAAGATCCGATGATTGTTATGAGACATATGTCTTTGGTTTTGATTTCTTTGGCTGGTACATGCTTTTACTTTGTTCCTGATTTTATTTTTTTATCATCACCTGAGGATATGTTTATTGATTTGAGAGAGAGAGGAAAGGGAGGGGGAGAGAGAGAAAGAGAATAGGGGCCAGAGAGAGAGAGAAGAAAGAGAGAGGGAGAAAGAGAGATCGGTTGCCTCCCATACAATCCCAACCAGGGATCAAACTTGAAACCTACATATGTGCCCTTTTGGTGTATGAAATAACACTCCAAACAACTCAGCCACCTGGCCGGGGCTTGTTCCTCATTTTAGATAGTTGACTCTGTTACTCTCCTTCCCCTTCAGAGGAGGAAGGTGCCAGTTCCAAAAGCAGGATTCCAAAATCCTAAATCTTTAGGCCAGAGGTTTTCAACCTTCAACTTAGGTTACATTCATTGGGACACAAATGAACAAGCAGCAACAACAAAAGTGGACACCTGAGACCTGTCCCTTGAGATTTGGATTTTCTCTCTGTCTAGGGTTGTAACCTGGCTTCAGTGCTTTTGTTGAAATTTCCAGATGATTCTCATATGCTCTCAAGGTTTAGAGCCACTGCTTTTGTGGATCAGAGATGGTTGGAGAATGGAGAGAAAATCAGAGGACAGTCAGAGGGAAGAAGAATGACCCTCTATATTTAGGCAAGAAAAGAATGCCCTAGTGACCGGCTGGCATGGCTCAGTGGTTGAGTGTCAACCTATGAACCAGGAAATCACGGTTTGTTTCCTGGTCAGGGCACAAGCCCCACATTGGGTTTCGAACTCAATCCCCAATGTGAGGTGTGCAGAAGGCAGCCAATCAATGATTCTCTCTCATCATTGATGCTTCTACCTTCCCTCCATCTCCCTTCCTCTCTGAAATCAATAAAAATATATTTGAAACAAACAAAGAAAAAAGGATGCCCTGGAACTTACTGATGGTGGATACACAGGTCAGGAGGGACTGCAAGCAGAGACTGGGATGTGTCCAGGAGGAAGGGTCCTGCCTCCGAGTCTACCCTGTAGGATGTGTAGGTCTCTGGAGAGAGAAAGCCGGTGGGATGCCTGTGCAGGTGAGGCCTCATGGGGAGAGCCCTAATATCCTATTGGGACATGACTGCTGTGAAGCCTCCAAGCCTAAAGGTAACTGGGACAATTCCATGCTGACCTGTGTGTTTCTTGGGCCAAGGACCAGAGACTGCTCTCTCTGTGCCAGTGTCTTGTCATTTGGGATCCTCTGCAGCCATGACATAGCCTGATGGAAGCAGGGTGTCCTGCAAATGAAATCTTGTGGATTATCCAAATCCTTAGGATATTTTCTCATTAAAGAGGCTAGTTTTTTAAAAATATATTTTTATTGATTTCAGAGAGGAAAAGAAAGAGAGAGAGAGAGAGAGAGAGAGAGAGAGAGATATCAATGATGAGAGATAATCATTGATCGGCTGCCTCCTGCACTCACCCCACTGGGGATCGAGCCTACAACTTGGGCTTGTGCCCTTGACTGGAATTGAACCCAGGACCATTCATTTTGCAAGCTAATGCTCTACCCACTGAGCCAAACCAGCTAGGTTGAGACTACTTATATTTTTAAACCCAAGCAGGTGGTTATATTAAAAATATGGCATTGATTGGAGGAGGCAGACATCATCCCTGCTTTTCAGTGTGAGGGGACAATTTTTGTTTCAGCCAGAGTGTGTGGTACTAAAGGCTAAGTCACAGCTGCCCAGGCTGAGTGGCTTACAATGAGGGGGAGGCAAGCGAATGAAGACACACCCTGTGATGCTTTGCTTGGCCTTAAGCAAAGACTCCCCCTTTTTTAAAAAACAAGTTGGAGTAGTTCACAACTTTGGAGCTAAGCCCAGGAGGGAGTCCAGAGAGCAGTGCCCCTAGTCCTCTATCTATTTTCAGGATTTAGAGAACCGACAAGTCATAAAATACCACAAACATATTACGCTTGCCTCTCAAAGCTACTGAAGTTTTGAATTTACTCCACTACTGTTTGAATAGGATATATTCCATCTCTTCTCTCATCTCTTATTTCCTCTTGACTCTACTCTTGGGTGTGTTAATCTAGCTTTCCCCCTGGAATCTTATTTCCTTTACCTTTTACATTAGCTTTATTTATGTGTGTGCATTTTTCCTGATGACCAAAACCCACAGTGTTGAGTTAAATAGGAGGGTAAAAAATGCCATAAAACAGAAAATGAGAGGTGTTGACAAGGCTGGGGAGAAATTGGAACCTTTGTCCACTGTCAGTGGGACTGTAAAATGGTGTACCTGTTTGCAAAACCAGTTTGGCATTTCCTCAAAAAGTTAAAAATAGATTAAAAGTCACATGATCCAGCAGTTTTACTTCTGGATGTGTATCCATAATAATTTAAAGCAGAGCCTTGAAGAGGTGTTTGAATATCCATGTTGATAATGGCATTATTTTACAATAGCTAAAATATGGAAGCAACCAAAGTGTCCCTTGACAAATCAATGTGGTATATACATGCAATGGAATATTATTCAGCCTTGAAAAGGAAGGGAATTCTGACACATGCCACAACAGGGATGAACCACAGATAACATTATACTAAGTGATATAAGGCAATCACAAAAAGACAAATACTGTGTGATTCTATTTACATGTGATACCTAGGGTAGTTAAATTCATAGAGACAAAAAGTGAAATGGTGTTTGCCACAGATGTGGGGAGGGAAATTACTGTTTAATTAATTGTTTCAGTTTTACAAGATGAAAAGAGTTCTGGTGATGATTTCACAATAATATGAATGTAGGTAATACCACTGAACTTGAAATGGTTAAGATGGTTAAGTTTATGTTATTTACTACCACAATAAAAAAAATTGTGGTAAAGATCAGGAAAAGATCTCTTCCTATTAGTAGGCCAAATATAGAAATAATTTACACAGTTTTCCTTGCTTCCTACCACATATTGGGCATCAACTTATATGATAGCTCTGGTAGTGATTTATCCCTTCATTATTTTATTGATTCACTCATTAAACATATAACAGATTGATAAATCTAAGCATCAGGTATTAGGTATTATTCTAGATGTCAGCAATACATCAGTGAATAAAACAGACAAAACTTTACTATCATTGGAGCTTATTTTTTAGTTGAGGGGAGTCAACAGTAGAAAGTGTGCCAGAAGGTAGTAACTATGGAAAGCAATAGAGTGAGGGAAGGGAAATGGGTGAAATTTTATCTGGGGGTCTGGAAAGATCTTACTGATAAGGGGTATATAAGTGAAGACAGGAGAGGAGCGAAGGAGCAAGTCCTGCTAGTTCTAAAATAAGTGCTCTAGGCTGTAGGAACAGGAAATGGACAGACTAGCCATCTACTGAATGACTCAGAAATAGATAATGAGCTTACTAAATGAATGAACTCTGACCTTTCCTTCTCTACCTTACACGTGTCTCTAGTATATTCTGGTGGAATAAAGGATATGGGTCTCATGGCCATCATATGCATCAGAGACTTCTTTCACACAGTCTGGGTCATGGCTGTCTTGCTACGAGTTAGAGATGATAGAAGTTAAGCTATGGGATACATGGTATGTGATTATATTTTCCTTTAAATGGAAAGGAAAGCTTTAATGGCCTCAGCCATTACTGGGACAATACCCCTTTTCAAAGAAGAACAGAGTTCAGGAAGGGGTACTTGGAACATAGCATGTAGGAAATTCAGCACCCAAGTCCCATTATGGTTAACAAGGCCTCCACATTTAATTTTACAGGGAAATGTGACAACTGGAGAGTCAGGGCTAAAAAATATCCCTAAGCAACCAGGGACCTGAAAGAGCCTTGCTTTTTCCTTTATTTTTACATCTGTGGTTTTCCATTTTCCCTGCTGTTGATAAATAATTCAGAAAAGAAAAGAATGCTCCAGCCCTGGCTTTGAATGCAGAGGACAAATACATTATGCCATTGGTCTCCAAACACCCACAGGCTTTTGGCAAGAAGGTCAGTATTTTGTATTTTGTGGGCAGCATGTCTTCTGGGCTTTGTAATCAGTTGGCTTTGTTCTTTTAGCTAGAAGAAAGGTGAGGACTGGGTGTATGAGATGCACAGAACTAAGGCTGTCACATTGTCATAGTCCCTAAGTGGCTTGCTCAGCAAGATATTATAGATAGACTGGTGGACTTGGGTAAGCTGTGCAGGTTGGCTCAGAGAAATGGTTATTTGAGAACCCATGGTGACATCAGGTGATTGTCTTGCAACCCAAGCAGACATGGTCTATAGTACCACCCTGAGCATCACGGAACCAGTGCATGCTGGCAGGGGAGGAGGGATGCCAGGTTGGAATTTTCCTCCTGCAGCTAGGATGTGCATACTCACCCAACTACAGTACCTATTTATTCACTTCTGAAAGTCATCTCTAATACAAAATAAAGTCCAAAGCTGGCTTCTGTGGATGATTAATTGTTTGGATGATTTATGTTTAGAAACAATGGTACTATCCATATATTAAGCACATAATTTGGGTCAACATTCACAATAAATGCTCATTATTAGTTTGCCAAAGGGAATTTAGTAGAGAGAAAGCATTTGATATGGGTTACTAGAGACTTATTTTAATCCAGACTAACAGATTACATGCCCTTGGGTAAGTAATTTTATTTCTTTGGGCTTCAGTTTGATCATCTGCAACAGGAGAATATTAGATTATAAATATACCTTCAGAGGGCCCATTAAACTCTTAACTCTTTGAAGCTGAGAATCATCACCTTTCATCTCTTTATCCACAGTACCTGCCATGATAGGCACCAATTTTTTCTTTCTTTTTCTTTTTTTTTTTTTTGCTTAAATTTATGTCTATAATCATGTGGAACATTGCAATTGCCATTTTGTTTGATTTGTAAAACTTTATTTTAAAGGTGCCTTTTAGTTTTATATTTAAAACTCTTTAACAGATGGTTTCAAACAATGTGTGACCATCATACCAACATACTCCTTTGCTAGTGTTTGCTGCACTGAATATTTCATGTAACTTCTGCATATTGACTTGGGCCATATGATGTTTTATTAACCACTATTGACTTGTGACCTGGAGTTAGCATACAAGTGATGGAAGAGCCTTCCTTTGCCATCAGGGGATTTCTGGGAAGGAACGCTAGAGAGACAGGTTCAGGGTGGACAGCTGGTCTCCCCTTTGAAGTTCTTTCATGCCTGGTTTTGTAAATACTTTTGAATGCTTGTTGGCAAATGTCACCCCTCTGATAGTCACTCTGCTTTTTGTTTAAACAGGTGCCAAAAATAAGCCAAAGCAGCAAGGCAAGGCTTGTGGTGTAGTGATAGTGGGTGCCCATGGTGCCTTTCCTCTGGGAGTGGCTTGGTGGGTTGGGGAGAGGAGGTGAAAAGAGGTGATGGAGGATCATGAACAGAGTAGAAGCGAAATATCAGAAGACCTACATTCAAGTATCAGATTTGACTGTTGCTGGTTTTATGACTTTGGACAAAATGCTCTACATAAGTGTCCCCTTTGTACTTTGGTGCAGTGAGGATGGCAGACTCTGTCTTAAGGTCTCTGAAAATCTATGATTCTAAGTGCTGTGAGTGATCAAGAGGGCCAGAGGAGAGGCAGCGCTTCAGGCTGTGATGGCCAAAGAAAGCTTCTTTGAATTTGTAGCTGTGGAGCTGCCAAATGGGATTTTATTATTGGTCCTGTGATGAGAGACTTCTCCGGGTATGTTAACTTCATTGGCCATGAGAGCCCTTGAAAGTGAAGAGAGAAGGCAAGTTAGGTGGGCCTATCTTTAGGTGCATAGTTCTATCTGCAAATTAACATGGACCAACTGATACCCTGGAACATGATTCAGTCTGATTGGTGTGCCCTACTCTTACAGAGGAGAGAGGAATAGGCCTGGAGTAAAGAAAGCAATGAAATCTGCTCCCTCCTTAGAAGGTGAATTCACTCATAAGTGCAGAGAAATACAGAACTGAATTACATTCGAGATAGGGATTGAGTCATCCTGATACAAAGTAGAGAGAAAGATGCATCAGGCCAGTGTTCTTGGGGAGAACTCCAGGTAGAGGCCTTGGGTGGGGGAGGAGGAAGAAGCATCCTTAAAAGTGACAATAAAGCCTGACCAGTGTGGCTCAATGGTTGAATGTCTACCCATGAACCAGGAGGTCATGCATGGTTTGAATCCTGGTCAGGGCACATACCCAAGTTTCAGGCTTGATCCCCAATAGGGGGTGTGCAGGAGGCAGCAATCAATGATTCTTATCATTGATGTTTCTATCTCTCCCTCTCCCTTCTTCTCTGAAATCAACAAAAATATATTTTTTTTAAAAGTGGCAATAAAATAAAGCCATTATAAAATGGAAATAAAAGGAGGAAAAAGAGGGTGGTCAGTAGTATTTCTAGAGGATCAGAGGGAGGCTCAGGAGGGTGCAGATGTTATATTTGACAATAGGAGAGCCAATGGCCATATTCCAAGAACAGAATCATTGCTGTCTCCAATAAAGGATTTTAAAAGAGATATTTTGATAGAAACTTGCACAGCTGTCAGAGTTTGGAGGATTTTGACACTCAAGCGCTTACAAAGAATTGTTGAGAAACCTGAAAGGGATAGCAAGGTCAAGTGAAAGATAAATTTGACCACCTCAAACTGAATTTTAAGATGAAGAATATTTGAAAGCTCCATGGGAGAAATAGATTAAAGACACATAAGAGGAAGGTGTCATTGTGGGTGGACAGGGTACGGATGGAGGAATTGGCCTTGTAGAAGAGGGTGGGATCCTTTTATTCTAAGGTTGGAGGGAAGGGTCAGACGGAAGAGGCAGGGAGAGGGTCTAGTGTGAAAGCCAGGTAGCCAGGTAAACTTGTAGAGACCCATGTTCAGGAATGCACTAACTCCATCTTTTTCTATAGAAACATTAGGTTTTCCCCCTGGGGGGACCTTTGAAATATATTCTACACTTATTGCTCTGTCACATTTTCAACACTTTGTTTTGTGAAGGTGTTTTGCTCTCTGAGGGTGGGGAGAACCTGATGGCATTGGTAAGCAACTAAATCTGGGGTTGCAAGCTCTGCACGAATGGCATTTAATTCTTATTCCTTCAGTGCTCTCGGGGAAATCTCATAATTGCTCTCTCAGTCTCCCCATCTGCAAAACTGGTATAAAACCACCCTTCTCCTCCCTGGGGCCTGAGGGGGATTACTAAGTTAATGTTTTATAAATCACCGGAAAGATTCTAAATGCAAAGTGCTGTCATTACCCACCTACTAGATATGATGGCACTCATAATGACATATTTATTACCTCATGTTCATTTCCATGGCAGTAGGCTGTGCATTTGTAAAGAGATGATGATTTCTCTGCTAGGGCAAGAGCAGAGGCAGCCCATCTATCACCCAAGACACATCAGCAGGAAAACATAAAGCGAATATATGGTTTGTTGTGACCTAAATGTTGTTTTGGCTGTAGAGCCTATTGTGAAATTTTCTCTTAAAAACAAAAATCTGCCCCCTACCTTGCTGGAAAAATATTTAAAATAAAATGCGACAAGAATGCTTCTAGGGACATGCTGGGTTGGTGCTGTTGAAATATGAAATTTGAAATCCAACTGTGACTAGGCATGCTTTATCAGAGTGCTTAACAACTTTAAAAATCACATTCAAACAACAGTAAAGTCAAGGATCTTTCCAATTGTAATTAGGAAGCTGTGATCAGTTCTGTTTGAAAGGAGGCCCGATGGAGGAGTCCTTCCTCTTTGCAAGGCATCCATGCAAGTTCCCTTTTGTGTGGCCTTGAGTCAGGGTTTTTGGATTGCTAGCGATCCCAGCATGTAGCTCATTATGTTCAAGGAAATATTGGACTCTATTTTTTAACTTATCTTTATTGTTGAAAGTATTACCGATGTCCCCCTTTTTTCCCCATTGACCCTCTCCATCTTCCCCCCTCCCCAACCCTCAAGGCCTTCACCACACTACTATTTGTGTCCATGGGTTATGCCTGTAAGTTAATCTCCACCCCCACTCCCCTTTCCTCTGAGATTCCTCAGCCTGTTCCATGCTTCTATGTCTCTGGATCTATTTTGTTCATCAGTTTATTTTGTTCATTAGATTCTACATATGAGTGAGATCATGTGATACTTGCCTTTCTCTGACTGGCTTATTTTGCTTAGCATAATACTCTCCAGGACTCTATTTCTGTTAAGTCAACTAATGATTGTGCAGTTTGTCATGAGTATCCTCTTTAGAGTACTTTTGTAAGAGTATCAGCAGCGGGGATATTGAGGGTTTAGTGAGTGCTATCCTCTGGGTAATGCAGAGTGTCTTCGACAGAGCTAGAACAGAACAAGTTCCTCCTACATGCATCACTAAAGTAGGGGAGAGCGTCTTCTTCTTAGATTAAGAGTTTGATCTTTTCTCATACATTCTCTCAGTTGCTTTTTTCTAAATATGCCATCATGACCAGTGAGGCCTGAAATGGTACCATGAGTCCAGTGACTCAGGGCCACTGCACTTTCTGTTCCCTCTGCCTGGAATGTTCTTTTCCCCTACCCCCCTCCCGCCCCCCCTTGTCCACCCACATCTGCCTGGCTTGTTCCCTTGCTTATGTCAGGCCTCTTAACAAAAGTCTCCATGTCAGTGAGACTTCCCTGGCCACCTTTCTAAAATTTCAGACCCTCCTGACACTTCCTTTCTCCCTTCTCAGTTTTATTTTTTCCTCCTTGAAATGTATTACTACCTACCATGCCATAAATTTCACTCACTTACCTTAA
This sequence comes from Myotis brandtii, assembly GCF_000412655.1. Classification (NCBI taxonomy): domain Eukaryota; kingdom Metazoa; phylum Chordata; class Mammalia; order Chiroptera; family Vespertilionidae; genus Myotis; species Myotis brandtii. The sequence goes on from NW_005361201.1 coordinate 1,647,271, forward strand.
TTATGGCCTGGTTCTCCCTGTAGGATGGCTCCATGAGGCCAAGGATTTTTGTCATTTTTCTTCTGTGCCATATGTTAGCATCTAGAACAGTGCCTGGTATATAGTAGGTACTTAATAAATATGTGTTCACTTTGTAGGTGACCAACAAATATTCTGTGTATTGGGCACTACAGTAGATGCTAAAGATACAGTTATTGCAAATAACAAATGCAACTGTAAGTAGACTAAACAGTATGGGGAGTTACTAGCTCATGTACACATCCATCCAGAGGTCAAGCAGTTTTGAGGACACAGAAACACAAGGATGTCACCAAGGACCTGATTCTTTCTCTTTTGCCCATCTCTCTGCTCTGACTGCCACAGTTTGAGCATTGTGCTAAGACTCCTTGTGATTCCAGGGTGGGTGCCAATAGCAACGTCCTCTTTCACGTCTGGGGAGACAGGATGGTTTTTTAGAAATTCTGTCAGAAGTACTAGAAAGCTCTTCCCCAGAAAGTCCCAGCTCATATCTCCACTCCCAGAACCAAGCATTGTGGTGATTAGCTTAGCTTTAGTCAGTGCTCCAGCTCAAGAGCCTAGGGTGGACTTGGTGTCTCCCAAAGCACCAGAGTTTTGTGTGTGTGTACGTGTGTGTGTACGTGTGTGTGTGTGTGTGTGTGTGTGTGTGAGTGAATGGGATTGTGGTATGGGTCCCCTAATGAAAATCAAGTTATTGATAAAAAGAAAAACAAATGGATAAGAGAGAACTGCAAAGCACTCTCAAATAGGAAAGATCACTTGCTTCACAAGCCCAAGGTCTTCTGAAGGAATTAAGTATGCAATTAGACGCAGGTGCGTTGTGCTAAAATGGGAACATGGATGTGTGGGTTTAATGAGATCACATTTGTAAGGCACTGGAACTGTTGGACACGTTGGAGTGTAATAATTGCTGTTAAATTGCTTTCATTGTTATTAATTTAATACACAGAAGCCTTGGGAGGGTGTTATGATGTTCATCTCTTTTGCCCATCACCAACTTTGGACTAGCATTTGGCCACAGTGCTGAAAGTCTGGTTAATTAACCTAAGGCATTTGCTTCAGATCATAAAGCTTTTGCATGGTAAAAATTGTTCATTTATTTATTTCTTGTTTAGGTCATGAGTCTAAAAAAGAGAAAGAAGAATTGCTTAGATTCACATTTATAAGCATGTTGCCAGCTCTTTAGTGGAAGCCTTTTCCTCAGAGTTATATAAGTGCTGAATTGGAGACTCTTAAGTTACAAGGGAGATTAGTGGTCATAAAACTATCATCATTTTATGAATGAAAAACTGAGGCCCAAAGAAATTAATTTACTCTAAGATTACACAGGTAGTTAGTGACAGAACTGCTTTTAAACCCAGATCATCAGTCTCTGATTGAATTTTTTCTAGATTATATGTCAGAATTTTCTTTGTTATTGACTTTGGGGAAAATACATGAACAGCTATTTTTATAGGCCCCCACAGAGTAGCTCCTATGACCAAGAGAGCAAGAAACCAAGCACTTTGGAAAACGTTAACTTTCACAGATGAAAAATGGTTAATGTTATCATTTTGAGAAATTGGGGACTCACTTTTATTTCATCTCGTGCCCACACACAAGGCTTTTGCAGGGAAAAATATTGCTTGATTAAACCAACTGATCTGGAAAATCAAAGTTGAAATCTGAAAGCTCAAAAGAATTTTAAAAAAGAATCTCTCTACATAACTTTTAATCCTCGATATTAGTTAATTGTTCTTTCAGGACACCATCTGAAGCTAGTCTCTCCCCTCCCCCCCCCCCCCCCCCCCCGCCCCCACCTTGTGCCCTTTGGGAAGGACATACCGTTGAGTTGACATTTCTAGTGGTGTTTTCTCCTTCTGCCTCCTCATC
>NW_005361201.1:1655529-1659680 GCF_000412655.1 Myotis brandtii
CCCCCCCCCCCCCCCGCCCCCACCTTGTGCCCTTTGGGAAGGACATACCGTTGAGTTGACATTTCTAATGGTGTTTTCTCCTTCTGCCTCATCCTGTGACCTTGGATGAGGGAGTTAACCTCTCTGAGCCCGGGATAATAAAAATTAGTTCCTCCCTACCACATAGAGAGATGGTAAAGATGAATTATGCTTCAGTGAATTTTGAATAAGAAATCTTTGAAGATAAATGGACAGCAGTGTTTGAACCTTATAAATCCAAGGAGGAGTGATAAGAGAAATGATTAAGGAAACGACAGTAGATTAGAACAGAGGGCAAACTCCAAGCACCTAGCAAAGCAGAAAGCAATGGTGGGCATAGGATTTCATGACTTCCGCTCTCTCTCTCTCTCTTTCCTTTTTATCTCTTTCCTATCACTCTTGAATAGAGTCATGACTCAAAGGTCAGATACTCTGAAGCCATATTCTGGTCTTGTTTTTCTTTTCCATTCCCATCAGATGCTGCTGGTGCAGTGTATCTGCTGGTGAGTAGAAGGTCTCCTGTTAGGACGAGACTTTCCATTCCTTTCGAGAAACATGCATTGAGTGGTGATGGAATATACATAACATTATCCTAGGGTGGCAAAGACTGGATTGTTTCACTCAACACCTGTTCCAACCCCTACAGGCACATGCCTTCCTATTCTGTAAAGGCCTGAAAGCTAAAATCTACATCCCAAATCCCCCTCATCTCAGGGTCCCAAGTATGATCACTGTGCCTCAGCGTCTGCCAAATAGATGAATTCTTGGCAGCTTTGATGAGGAGCGGAGTGGTGTGGGAAGAAAGGGAATGATGGAGGCTTCCACGTTGGTGGTTTAAATCACAGCAGAGGTTGAGTGTCAGCTTCCTGCTTTTTGTGGATCCTTTCTGATTGACCACTTCCTGATCAGGGCAGACTTGGTGGGGGGTCCTGGTGAGGTGGCAGCTTTTTGGTTCTGCAGCCTCCTGATTGTGGCAGAGACAGTGTCCTCTTTGGTGTCTCAACTCTGCGATGTGGTTTGGGGAAGTGTTCCTGGAAGTTCAGCCTGGATTGTGTTTTTTCCACCTTTCCCTCTTGCCTCCTCCTTCTCACCTGCAGTAGTGAAGTAGCATGGATCCTGCTGACCGTGGAGCCAATGCATCATACTTGGACTGCCTGCCTGCTGAACTGTTTTATAGGAGAGAGAAATAAATGTCAGTAATTAAGCCCTTAGTCAAGTCACTCTTTCTTGTTGCTGAGCCTCATCCTAAGGCCCTTTGGAAAAGGAGCCCGATAGCATCAACGAAACTGTTCCTGGGCACCTGGGAGCTAAGGGTGGCTCCTTCTGGGTCCTGAGTTACGTGTAAGTAAAATGAGGTTGAAATATACACCAATGAACAAAAATTCTCAGAAGTGCAGCCTGTGTGGGATGCAGGGAGAAGAGGAGGATCTGGGCCAGGGTTTATGGAATGGCTGTCTGCATGTGTTTCCAGCCCACACTCCCTCCTTATGCCTCTAGCAGTGCCTTCTGAGTCTCCGTTCAGCCATTAAGCACAAGAGTCAAAGGTTACTTTGCCCCAATTCACTAGAACTCAAGGACAATTTTGGATAAACTTTGTGTAGCGGAGCAAAATTTTTATTATCTTAATAGCTGGCGAGAGAATTTCTTTTAGAGAGGAATCTTTGCTTAGGAAAATAATTTGATAAACCAAGTGGTTGCAATTGAGGGAATGGAAAGGATGATTAGAATGCTCGGCCATAGACTTGAACAGGAATTTGAAGTTGATAGAGGAGAAGGAGAAGGAGAAGGAGATGATGTGAAGTTGAAACATGATGTGGCATGAAACTGTTAGCAGAATAATCCTCAGTGATGGAATGGCCCAAGGACTTATAAGAACAAGGATATCTTATGTTCATTATGTTAAGTTTGCATAGAGGGGATGTAAGGCCCTCCTCTTCCAAAGTAAATAAATATATCCACTTATATAATAACATATTATGGAGGTGTTTCCCCTTTTATTTTTTATTTCATTCTTTCAGAAACCAACGGAGGGGCTGAGTTTCACATCTAAATGTATTTCATGGGAAACAAAAACAGTGTACCTCAAACAGTAAAACTATCCATAAGCTTAATGAAGTCTTTAAAATTATGTGCCTCAGCCCCAGCTTGTTGGACTTTATTTAAGTCTAACATAGGGCTTGGGACTCAGACAGTCGTGCAATAGTAGGTCAGGGAATCTCGAGCTGACAATTAGCTTATGTTTCTTTGCAAGGAGCTCTCTGCTTGCAGGCAGGTTGTCCATTATGTCCATTATAAAGTCTCAAGGAGACTTCAATATCTGGCAGTGTGTGAAAATAGAGCAGAAGGTGAGATTTGGAAAGATAAAAGAAATGATGTATTGAGCAGGTGAAATAAGTTTCTCTTAAGACCAATGTAAGGACAGAGAGCAAGGAGATGGACCATGGGGCCACCAAAACCAGAAAGGTGGGTAAGAAGTTAAGTAAACAGTAGACCCAAAAAGCAGGAGAGGGAAAAGTATAAAGTCTGGACTGAAAGGAAGAATACAGATTACAACTCAAAATGGTATCTCAAAGCAAGTGAGAGAGCGAAGGACAGTAGAGCATGCTGGGAGCGTTCAGGGGAGAATGTGTGGGTTGGGGGGATGGGGAGTCTATAAGGGCATTAGCATGACACATGCAGAGCAGTCTAGCTGTTTTTGCAGGAAACCTCAGGTGGACCATGTGATGGGTTGAGGAAACGATGCTATGGAAGATGAAGGAAACACATTGGGACAAGTCCCTGCGAAAAGGAAATTAGAAGCAAACCACTGTTTTTTCTTGCATATTTAATGTAGGGAGAGTTGCATTATGATTGAGTCAAATAATTTACAATGTATAAAATAGGCATTTATGCTCACATCCCTGCATCTGCTTTTGTGTTAGAGATTACAACTGAGAAACTAAGCTCTGACAAAACAACACATGTGAGGCTTTCGGTTTTCAAATTTGTCAAATCTCTATAGCTATCTATCTATCTACAAGGAGAAAGAGAAAGAGAAAATTAGCATAGGATTAGTATAGGTTTATTTTGCCAGCAGGACTCTCCTATGTCTGATGCTGTCCTTCTATTCAGCAGTTCTCAACCTGTGGGTCGCGAACAATGAAAATACATCCTGCATATCAGATATTTATATTACGATTCATAACAGTAGCAAAATTACAGTTATGAAGTAGCAATGAAAATAATTTTATGGTTGGGGGTCACCACAACATGAGGAACTGTATTAAAGGGTCGCGGCATTAGGAAGGTTGAGAACCACTGTATGTCCTTCCTAGCCTCTCACTGGGCCTCATTCCCACGGGAAGGCTCCTGGGAACAAGGGGGAGTGGATATTTGCACCCAGAGGTCTGCTGCTCTCAGTGTGGTTGACTTAGGAGCATGACGGGAGTGAAGGTAGCAGTCACAGCAGGTGGAAGGCCTGAGGCCCATTTTAAGAGCTAAACTTCATTCAGAGGCTGAGAGAGAGAGTCCCTGAATAATGGGCCTGAATAGAATGCCACGTGTGAGCTGTGGTTTTAGAAGCAGAACATGCTATAATTGGAGAGCAAGGGAGAGACAGGCTACTGGGCACTGAAACCAGAGAGAAGGTAGGGCTTCCTATGATGGAGAGGTCCTTCAAATGCCGGTCGCCTGTTCTTCCCCTCTGGCTCTAGATCACGCTGACCTACTAGGAGAGCTGCTTTATCACATGCAGGCCTGCACCTTTGGGCAAATCATTTCATTATGTGTCCTCAGTCACAAAGCTTTAATAATACCTAAAATATAGGGTTTTTATGATAATTAAATGAGTTAATACATGCAAAGTACTTGGGAAAATGCCAGGTATATAGAAGTACTATGTTGTTATAAATTACTAGTGACCCGGTGCATGAATTTCGTGTATGGAGGGGGGAGTTCCCTCAGCCCAGCCTGCACCCTCTGTAATCAGGGACCCCTTGGGGTATGTCCAACTACTGGTGGAATAGGGCCTAAACCGGCAGTCGGACATCCCTCTCTCAATCTGGGACTGCTGTCTCATAACCACTCACCTGCCTGCCTGCCTGATTGCCCCTAACTGCCTCTGCCTGCCTGCCTGATTGCCCCTAACTGCCTCT
>NW_005361201.1:1659779-1681008 GCF_000412655.1 Myotis brandtii
ACCCAGATTTGGTTCTGATTGGTCAGTTTCTATGCCAGTCAGCATCAAAAGCTCCGCCTCCTAGGCAGCCATTGGCTCCTCACACTTCACCCAGATTTGGTTCTGATTGGTCAGTTTCTATGCCAGTCAGCATCAAAAGCTCCGCCTCCTAGGCAGCCATTGGCTCCTCACACTTCACCCAGATCTGGTTCTGATTGGTCAGTTTCTATGCCAGTCAGCATCAAAAGCTCCGCCTCCTAGGCAGCCATTGGCTCCTCACACTTCACCCAGATCTGGTTCTGATTGGTCAGTTTCTATGCCAGTCAGCATCAAAAGCTCCGCCTCCTAGGAAGCCATTGGCTCCTCGGAGTTGACCCAGATTTGGTTCTGATTGGTCAGGTTCTATGCCAGTCAGCGTTATTGGGCCTATCAATGGGGCCTGATCAGAAAAGCTGAGCTGATCAGCAGCCCCTGTGGAGGCCTGGAGAGGAATGGAGGCAGGGCTGCTGGGGCTGGGAGAGAAACAGAGAGGCAAGTGCTGATCAACAGCTACCACATAGGCTACGGATCAGACCCTGCTTCTCTCTTCAGGCTTCTCTCTGGGTCTGATTTGCAGCCCCCTCAGCAGTCACTGCTGGGTCACAGCGTCTGTAGCTGCAGCAGTCAGTGCTGGGTCACCACGGCAATCCAGTGCTGATTGCCAGACTGACTTCCGGTTGGTTGAGCCTCCAGTTGTGACAGACCCAGGGTTTTTATATATTAGGATTATTATTATTATTATTACTACTACTATTATATGTACTAGGCACAGAGGGCAGTGTTTAATATGAGACTTCTAATTTAATTTTCATAAAAATTCCAAGAGTAGGTGTTCTTATTATCACCATTTTACAAATGAAGGAACTGAGATTTAAAGAAGTTAAATCATTTGTTCAAGTAGTAAGTGGAGGGTTTGCATTTTAAACCAAAGACAAACCAAATCTAGAGCCCCAGTGCTAAACTACATAAAGTGGTTAGACGCCTAACACATACTAATGACTCAGTGAACAATAGTTACTACTGTAATAGTTTGAAATGGAATTGGTGTGGGGTAGAGGGAAAGAGTTAAACCAAGCAATTGAGATAGAAAGATGTGGATTGGTAAAACGAAATAACTAATCAGATATCAGATGCAGAAGAGAAATGTCAAAATTAATGTGTGGATACACAGGTTAATGGTGCTGCTATCGCTTAATTATTCAATCACATAAGAAATTCTATTTAGCAGTCAACTAAACTGGGTCTTGGCCAGATGTTTTAGATACACTCAACTGGCCAGATCCAGTAAGAAGATGGCTATGGGCATCCCTTCTTGGCCTTATTGTCTCCAGTGTGCTCTGTGGAAGCAATGACAGGACCAGTATGGTGGGCCAGTTATACCAGGAGTTTGATGTTATTTTCCAACATTGAATTTCAAAGCTGAGGTAATTTCCAACCAGGGGAAGGCCTCTGTTTCTTCTCTCTCCTATTTACATCCCTCCTCACTCTGTTTCTGGGGGTTAGCCCAGGGCCTAGAATGAAGTAAATTCACAGAAAGTATTGACAGACTGAGTCTCTAAGCTCGATTCTGCTTCTGCCGCTCCTGGGCTACATGAGCTAATGCAAGCTATTTCATTGCCTTTCAGTTTCATTCTGCTCATTTGTCAACTGGGGTAAGAATGCTTATCATCAAAGATCATAAGGATTAAATGACATAATATGTATAAAATTATCTGGTGTGGTGCTGATATATAGAAGGCACTAACTAAATAGATGTCAGTTCCCTTCCCTGCTCTCCCAGTCAGGGGCTGACGGAAGAACACACAAGAATTCTTCCCCACATGCTTCAACTAAGGAGACAAATGATGGGGCTGCACAGAGGTATGGGTGGGGTTAAGGGTGTAAAAGGCAAGGTGAGCCCTGGCCGGGTGTCTAAGTCAATTTGAACATTGTCTGGTTCACCAAAGGGATGTGGGTTCGATTCCCAGTCAGGGTACATACCTAGATTGTGGGTTTGATCCCAAGTTGGGGCACATATGGGATATTTCTATCTCACACTGATGTTTCTCTCTCTCCATCTCTCCCTTCCTCTTTCTCAAAAAATCAATAAAAACATCCTTGAGTGAGGATTAAGAAAAAAATATATTTTTTAAAAAAGCAAAGTGAAACACTCAGTGCTAGCAGTCTTTGCCATCCTAAAGTCTGAGAGGTGAGGGCAGGGACTCATGATGCCAGAGGCGAGAGAGAGCCAGGATGGTGGAGCTGGACTGCCCAGTGGGAGCTGTCCTCTTGGAGGCATGAAGATGCAGCCAGAGGAAGTGGTACCAAATAAGGGAAGAAACTGGGGAAAATTTCCCATCTTCCTCTCCTGTTCTCCAACTGATGGCCGGCCAGCAGAGAGCATCAGGTGGCCCAGGGCAGGGCAGAGAAGGATGAGAACAGAGGGGGGAGTATGGTGGATGGAGGGAAATGTTCACTCACTGGTACCCACACCCAGTAGTAAAGAAAGAGGATAAGGAAAAAAAATACAGCTCTTTTTTAATCATCTAAAAGCATCATTTCCTGCTTCATGGGACTAAGAGTTCCCACTGCATGGGCTTCTAAAAATGGTACTGAAGGGATTTATGTAGAATATTTTTAGTTAGAGCAACTGTAGTTCTGTGGGACTTTAATAGCTGATACTTGAAAAAAAATGTTCTCCATGCTCAAATGAAAGTGGGAAATGCTGAGTTGAACAAAATTAAATAGATTTATTTACTGAAGGATTTCTCAGAGCCTTTGCTAACTCAGAGGCATTTTGAATCTCTCTGTGAGAGCTGTGTAGCATTCCCCAAATCTGTATCCTTGGAGCATTTAATGGATAAACAATCCTTGGAACATATTGAAGGAAATTGAGGTCTGGGAGTTACAGCATAGGGGCCATCCTCTCCCGTCTTCCCTCTGCTTCTCGAATGCAGCTAGGGCCCAGACTTCCTGAGTCAGAGCCCTCAGTGGCCACGTGCGGGTCAGCATTTGGTGGCAGATGCATTTGTGTATTTATCTGCACTGTGTTTGTTTGTTTGTTTTTTAAAGCAAATATACATACAAAGACAAAATTTCTTAAAAAGATCATTGACCGTGGGAGTGAAGAAAACAGTCAAAATGGTTGCTTTGGCTTATCCTTTTTCTACCAGATGTGTTCTTGTCCATCTGGATACAGTTCTGGTATACAATTACTGAGATTTTGGGGGGGGTTTTTGTATGCTCTAAAAAATGCATGTGAGGTATAGGCTTCGGGGCAGATCCCAAGATTGAAAATGTCTCTGTCCCTCAGGAAGGTGGCTTCCTTGTGTTAGTTTGGCAGTAGCGGGCGTATCCTCATGGAGAGTTGAGCTGTACAAATGGTTTTCAAGCTGAGGCCTGGGCTGACAAAGATGTACTGGACTTGTTCCTGTTGGGCTTCCTTGGGGCAAGCTGGCTCTGTTCACATCCCTGGTACCATTTGACAAGCGTCTAAAGCTTTTATGACTGAAAACTACAGAAAGGGCTTGACACCATCTCTGTCATTGGGGAACTCAAAATGCTGTTGTAAAGGGATAGAAACACATAACCCACTCAGAAAAGCATTTCGCATCAACCTTGATCAAATGCCAAGACCCCTTATAGAACCAAGGGACGTTCAGTAATTGCTCGTGGTTGTGCATGTAGATAAAGAAAGCTCCTCACAGTAGCACAGCCTCTCCTGGGTCTCCCAGAAGGTGGGGGTTTCATGGAGAGAGCGAGAGACCAAGAGAGATTGAGATAAAAGGACAGTACAGGCAGGAGAAGCTGCAAAAATGGGAAGAGCAGGGTTTTAGCAGGGAAAGCATGTTTCCCTTCAGGTGATGGATGGATGGGAGGAAGGGAGCCAGGCCCTGACTGTTTTACTTCTGAAGCTAGACTGGCTCTGCTCTTGGTGGCTTCCACGTAAAAGGGGGTTTATGAGCCTTACTTCAATCAGCTCCTCGAGTTGCTGATGAGCAGTGTGGGCTCAGCTTCTCCCCAGGGACTATTAGTGTACTCTTTGCCCACTGAAAGTTAATTAGAGGAAACAGCCCCGCACACCTTTCACACTGATTCATCTGTAAGGAGCCGGTAAATTGGATTGGGGACCAGGGTGAGTTTCACTGGAGGTATTTTCTTTCTGCAGAGAAATGGAAGCCTCATGAGTCTCTGGATGTGAACAGAAAGTTTTCCATTTTAAAATTCATGTGTCTGAGAAAACGCTGTGTTGGCATAACTCATTATATTGCATTAGCTGAGGGGCCACGTTGCGATCCTGGAACATAATTAATCCTGCGTGTAGAGAAATAATGACTCATTGATGGTGGGCTTATCTGTTTGGTTTTGCTAGTTCTTTTCCATCCCCTCGCTTCCTAGCACCAGTCACAGCACACAGAAAAGAGCATCTGGGAAAATCATGAGACCTTTGAGGCAGGGCTGCTCTGTGACTTATGTTCTGTGTAACAGTGGTTGAGAGCACCTGCTCTGTCATTCCAGTTGACCTGAGTTTGACCCCACTCTGTTGGTGGCCTGGCCGAGTTTAAGTGGACAGTGTAGTATTAGAGGCATCCCTTCCCACTGTGGTATGTAGTTTAAACCCAAAAGGGACAGTCCTTGCTTTTCACTCACTCATTCTTTTTTTCATTTGGTCAAATCGTTATTGAGCACCTACTATGTGGCAGGTGCTGTATGTTGGCCACATAGAGGTGCACTAGATGCACAGAATTCCTGTTCTTGTGCAGCTTACGTTTTAGGAGATGAGAGGAGACAAGTAAACAGGTTCACTCATTTACTTCATTTATGGCAGTTTCGGGTAGGAATAATGACAACCATTATTTTTTAAAAATTGCCAGCTAGTGATACGTGCTGTGAAGAAAACAAAGTGGGCTAAAGCTAGCAAGTGACTAGGGTTGAGGGGAGGGCCACATGAGATTGGTGGCGAGGGAAGGCTTCTCTGAGGAGATAGCGTTTGAGCTAAAGAATTGGAAAGAACCAGCTATGGAGAGACCTGGGAGGAGAATATGTCAGGAAGACAGGAGAGCATTTATAAACACCTGGGGCAGTGGGCTGAGTGGTGGATGCTCAGGTTGGAGAGATGCTTTAGGAGCTCATTTGAACTAGGCAGGAGAGTTGGTGTCAGCAGAGATGGATCTGTATACTGTCAGGGGCTGACCTTGGCTTTGCTGTTATCTAATTGTGGCTGTACAGTTGTTAAGCATCACTTAGCAAAAATGCAGCCAAGGGAGGGGCTTCCTAGGCTGGTATAGGGGCAGGGGGGCCTCAGGCTCAGACCTGGTGACTATAGAAGCTTCCTGGTTGGTTTGGTTTTATGGCTATAGGTGAGCTGAAGGCTGCCACTCAGAGTGTCCCGTGGCTGCACGTTTGAATCATCTGGGGTGGGTGCTTTCTAAGATGCTGAGACCAAGGACCCATCTTCCCACCCAGAGATTTCATATTTAATCAGTCTAGAATGAGACCTAGACTTAGGTATTTTTCCTAAAGCACAGGCGGAATACCATGTGGCCTAGCCGTGCAGCTTGGTTGTGTATCCCTGACCTATAGGGACATACTTGCTGCTTTGGCATAGTTGCTTTGTTTGTTTGGACTAACACATTTCTATTTGCCTTTTATTTGATAACTGTGGTCCTTTACCAAGTTACAGAGTCACCTCAGAGAGTAGAGTAGAGGTGGCATCCCAGGGACTTGTGATAGCAACCTGCAAGCAGGTGTGTGGTGTGTGTATATGGTAGCATGTGTGCATGAACATGTATATGGTATATGTTTTAGTGTGAGGTCATGCATGTAGTAGATGTATAAGGTATGTGTGGTGTGATGGTGTGTACATGGAGTAGTGTATATGCATAGCACATTTGTATGCTCTGTGTGGAATGTTTGTGGGGGATAAGGGCATGTATGTCGTAGGTGTCCATGGTGTGAGTGCACAGTGAATGTGATGTGTGTGGTGCAGGTGGTGTGTCTGGTATGTGTGTGATGTGTTGATATGTGTGGTGTGTGTAAAAGGTATGCATGGTGTGGAGATGTGTGTGGTGTAAGTGGGATGTGGGTTTTTGTGGGGTGCATGTGTGTCTCCTGTGTGTGTGTGTAGCATGTATGTGTGGCTATGAGTGATGTGAAGTGTGTTTTGGTATACATGCTGTGTGTGAATTTCAAGCGGATCCTGCAGACTACTTCAGCCATCCATCATGTGTAATGACCTCAGTTATATTTCTTTACCTCTCTCAGTCCTGATTTCCACATCTAAAATTTGGAATGTCAATAATATCTCAGCCTCATATGCTTACTTTAAGGATTAAATGAAATAATGTACATAAAATTTCTTAGCACAGTGGCTAGCACAGAGCAAGCCCTTGAACAAGTTACAGGATGGTGACAAAATCTTGATGAATTTGCTTAACTTGTGAATCCTACTTTCTGTATCAGTTAAAAGGGGAATCACTGTTACTAAGTGCGTTGTCAAAAATCAAGCGCATTAGTAGCCTCACACATCCACTCCAGGTTAAAGTGGTGCACAAAGGGAGGGAGGTCTCTCAGTGTCCCTCTATTGGAACATCTTCCTCCACCCATTAGGCCTGTCTGATTTCTTTCTTCCAAATAAACACAAATCTGTTGCCTCTCCCTGATCTCCTGGTAACGGTGGCTGACAGTGTTGAAGTTTGTGTGGACATCAGTGCTCCCTGGAGGTGAAGTGCCTGATTTCATGCTCTTGCAAATAGAGTGTTTAGACCACTCCTGAAGGACATGGCAGGCCTGTTTCTAATGCCTGCTGTTTCTTGTCACAATTTCATGTTTTCCAGCAAAGGAAGGCAGGGGGTGGAGGGTGTTGACAGCTCTCTGTTTACACAAAACACTTCTAGTCCAGCAAAGGTAGCATCTGTGTGATTGAGAGAATTTATACTTTTAATCTATTTCCTGATCCCAATTCGCCCTCACCACCCCTCATCTCTGCCCGCTTTCCCCAGTGTGGCCATTTGACAGGTGGTAAGTTTTTGCTTGACATTGATTAAAGTTCCAACTCCATTGCTCAAAACGAGGTGCATACTAAGTACTGAACCAGCAAAGATGACTGCAATTTTGGCCGAGAGACATGGTTTCAAAATATATTTTTGAAAAGTTCAGTCTGTATTTATTTATTTATTTATTTATTTATTTATTGTCAGAAAGGTTCTGAGCATGTTGGGAGTTGGAGGAAGGAAAGGACAGAACTTGGCTTGTGATAATATTATTGACCTTGATGAGCCATGATAATACTATGGACTCTCAGCTGTTAAGCTATTAACATTTCCATCTTATGAAGGCTCAAACCCAACTTTTGTCTGTGCACTTGACTATTGGGAAGATGGGCCTTCGAATCAGAATTTCCTCAAATGCATTTCTTTTTAATCAAGGAAAAATAGGCAAAGAAGAAATTATAAGGATTTTTCCCTTTCAAGAATGAGCATGAGAATGAAATATTTCAGCCACGAAGTACGTTATATTGTTGTGTTCTTTTTTTAAGCTGTCTATTCCCATGAGCTTTCACCTAATTATATCCTGCACGATTTCAATACTTTGGTCTCAATGGGTTCCCTGTTTTTCTGTACTAGTATTTACATAGACTTTTCCACAGAAAAGTGTGATCTCAGTTGAGATGTGTTTTTTATAATCTTCATTTATATCGCCATTTAGCCCCTTAGAATGACCTTTCTCAACTGTTTTTCTGAAATTCATGAGCTGCCTTCTTCCTGTTGATGCAGATGGCACCTAGATGGTTGGGACTTTTTATGTTCCCCTTAACCTTCTCAGAGAAGATGGATTTTAGTCCAGGCATTTGAGATACAATTGTGTTTTTATCAGGTATTTTATAAATCATAAAATTGCTAGTGTGTTAAATAGATGTTTCTGATATAACCAGATGGACCATTCATTAAGCCCATCTGGGGTCGACAGACAAGCTCACATAAATGAGAAGCTTGGTTTGGGGTTTTATGTATGAGTTAATGTTTTGTGTGTGTGTGCGCTTCCATGTGTGAGTGTATGTGAGTTGTGGCTTGGTAGAAAGAGAGAGAGAGTGTGCATTAACGTGATTGAGAAAAACCTAAAATATGTTTTGGTAGAAGAGACTTGTCAGAAAATTTATTTCATTAAATCAGGGGTTGAGAACCTTTTTTCTTCCAAGAGTCATTTGGATATTTATTACATTATTCGAGGGCCAAACAAAATTATCAACTTAAAAATTAGCCTGCTATAGTTGGTCAAACATCTAATTAACTCACCTCTAATGCTTAGCAGGATCAGACCAAATGATTTCATGGGCCTTATATGGCCCATGGGCCAGATGTTCCCCTTCCCAGCATTAAATCAATAGTTATTGAGGACTTGCTCTGTACCCAGCACCCTACTTGACATTGGGGATACTGCAGTGAACATGTACTTCATCCTTAGTAGGGCTTTTGGGAAAGAGATAGAATAAGGGAAATGAAAGGAAATATCACTTATTTGGTACCCAGAATGTACCTGATACTTTGCTAGACAATTTAATTTACTATATCACCTTCATTATCTGAGTTATAAGTATTATAAATCAATACTGTAGATGTGATTTTCATTTTACCAGTGAGACAAATTGAAGCTCAGAGATTAATGTCAGTTTCCCAAGGTTATACCACTAATAAGAGGTGGATCTAGAAGTATATGACTCCAAAGTCTGTACTCTTCCTACTGCTCTCTTTCTTTAGCTGGTGAGAAAGAATTCTTACCCCATTGAAATCCTACTTCCAACTCCTGGAGGTAGCCATTGATTTATAAAGTCTTTTTAGCAGGATTGAAAACCATGCTATGGGCAGCCTTAAAGATTTCATGTGTGACAAAACTCATGGTTCTTTCCATCTTCCCAAGTAGTGGACAAGATGAAAAGAGCTGTGAAAATGGGATTAGATTGCCCGAGTAATAAACCGTATGGCTCTGTGGCTGGTGCCGAAAGGTTTGCTTGAGCTGAGACCAGTTGTGGGTAATATGTTAGTCTTTACTAAAGACTGTTTAATGAACTTCTACCTCTCCTTTCTGGGGGAGGTGGGAGGTAGATTATTTTCAAGACACCATTTCTAGATCTGCTGAAATTTTTGATGATGAAAACCAAATGTGTACATATTTTCTCATGCTGGTGGGTTGGGGCATTGACTATGGGTTGAAAGGTGATTGGTCCAGGACGTGTTGTGGCAAGGGAAATTGATCTTTGTAGCTATCTCTGAAAAGCAAAACTGAGCTGTGAAATCCAATTCAATGCAATCCATCAAACATTTATTGAGTGATTCTTATCTATGAGACATTATGCTAAGTTCTGAGGAACTAGAGATTGGAGAAGCCACAGTTTCTTCCCTTAAGGAGCACATGCCCAGTGGGGGAGGCATACATGTAAAAGTATAGATTCTCTTTCAAGGTGATCAGGGCAAAAACATAAAAATATACAAATTTCTTAATTAGTCAAGAGGAGAGAGAGATTAATGAAGGAAGAGAGAAGGAACTGAAGAACAGCTTCCTGGAGGGAGGATAATATGTAATCTTGGAGGGAGAGCTTTGCAAGATGACATGGAATAAACCAGGCAGGAGTGGGACAGATCATTTGTTGAATTTGGACAGGTTGGGTAAAGGTAATTTTAGAAACTATTATAGAAATGACTAGGGGTTGGGTAAATGGATGTGTCTGGAACTCTAAAGCACTGGTCATGGAGATATGTGTTTGAGTGTTGTCAAAACAAGAGCCACACTTAGAAATGGGGAAATATATAAACTGAACTTTGGAGAAAACACAGAATAGAACTCAGGAAAGTCAACCTTTAAGGAATTTAAGAAGAAGGAAACTGAGAAGTAGTTAAGAGGTAGGGAAAACAACAGGAAAGTGGCGTCCTTGAATTAAAAAAGACAACAATTTCAAGGAGGAGGGAACAGGGCACTGAGAGGTCAAGTAACACTGTTGTAAACTGTCCCTCAGGTTAGCATTTAGGTATGAATTGTGACCCTTGCCAGAGAAGAGCTGGGGACTTATTAAAGGGTAAGTGGGTTATTAGCAATTGAAAACAGCAAGTGTAAATTGATTTTTTCAGAGAGCTTGGGTACAAGGAAATGAGAGAATGGATGGTAGCAAGAGAGAGATATGGGGATAGGGAGGAGATGTTGAGATTGATTAGATTGGGAGAGACTTGGGCCTGCCTTTAGATGAAGACAAGTTTTAGTAACAGTTTAGAGGCCAGGTTTGAATAGTCCATAGATGATCGAGTCCACATAGGAAATGTAGTCTTGAGTAGAACAGGGCTGCTTCACCCTGAGAATCAGTAGGGAAGGAGGAATTATGGGTATCTCAAAGAGATGGATGTCTGTAGTTGGACAGAATGCAGGAGACTGAGGGAGTTTACTGCTACTGGCCACTTATTAATGGGGCCTATTGGCACTGAAAGCATTTGATGAAAATAAAGGAGGGTAAATATTTGAGGAGAGTGAGAATGTGACTGAAGATATGGGGAAGGGAGCTTACTAAAAGGAATTATTTTAAAAAGTTAATTAGAAGTGTTGAAGATCCTGATGAAATCAGAAAGCTTAAATTTTGAGCAAAGTCAGTCTTCCTCAAGAAAGGACCTTTCTCTAGCATGCCCAGTTGCTGTTGCCCAGGTAGAAGAGGCTGAATGTAGGACTGAGACTGGCTGGGGCCATGGAAGTGTGTCATGTGGAGAGACTGGAATTTATGTGCTGGACTATGGAGCTTATCCAGGCTAGATGGCTAGAAAAGGGATGGGACCAGGGAACATAGTTTGAAGAACACGTGTAGCAGAACAGCTGAAGGGGGAGACCTGGGAGGAGGGAATTTGTGGTCAGGGGCCAGAGTATTGGAATTTAAGATTCCTGATAAGGATCACTCCAAGATCCAAACAGTACCCAGGAGATGATTATGGGAAGACACTGACATGGAAAGGAGTTGAAGATGATTAGATTTGAAGATATCAAAAATGTTGCCCCGGCCAGAGGGTTGGTTGGAGCATCATTCTGTACATCACAAAGGTCTCAGGTGCCATTACTGGTCATGACACATACCTAGGTTGCAGGTTCAATTCCCCCGGTCGGCGTGGTTACAGGAGGCAACTGATCTATGTTTCTCTCTCACATCGATATTTCACTCTTTTTTTTCTCTCTCTTTCTCTTTCTCTCTCTTTCTGTCATTTTCTCTCTCTCTCTCAAATCAATAAACATATCCTTGGGCGAGGATTAAAAAATATATATTGAAAAACGCTTTGAATATACAGTGGTTAGTGGGTACTTTACAGGGACATTGAAGTGATTTAGGATAATGCTGAGAGCTGGGGTAAAATCATTGGGATAGTTATTAACATATGCTGAATTTAAGAAAAGAAAAATTCCCAGCATCTTTGAAATATTTGCCTTTGGTATTATGCTAGTCCTTGCTGACTCATCAATATAAATATCTCTACAGGATTTCATTTTCCTCCTCACATAAACAGAACATGTAGTATTAGCTATATTTATTTGTAATGGAAAATGATGCAAGCATATTACAATAAGCATTGTGTATGAAAGTAGGTATCTGATATTTGTTGAATGATTAACATGCTTATCATCAGCTTCTTTGCATTTTTGAGAATTGCACGTTGACGATTGACAGAGTGCATGCACATATCTTTATCTGTCTTTGCATAACAGTTCTTGCTGAGGCATGAGAAAGCAAATTGTCTCGGCCTCTAGTGAAAACTGCAATCTTAAATTGATTATATATGTTGGTTGTTGAATTTTGAATTCATGTTTCTGATGTCCTTGTGCTTCAATAACATTTATCTTCTTTGAGAAGCAATACAATGTAGTAATTTAGAACGTCAACTCTGGAGCCTGGTTGCTGGGGTACAAATTCTACCTGAAACCCCTCTTCAGCTGTATGGCCTTGGACAAGTAGTTTGACCTCTCCATGCCTCAGTTTTCTTAACTCTAAAATGAATGTAACAGTAGTTTCACCACATGGTATAGTTGTAAAGATTAAATAAATTTTAAGGATTAAATTAATGTTTATAAACAGAGCCTGGGCATCCCATATTAGTGTCACCTATTGTTAATTTTCTAATTATACTTTATGCCAATGCATAATTACTTGAATGCTATATGTGATTCTCACACCTTGACGTTTCATATTTTCATCTTGGTTCTTAGTCTCCTCAGAGGCTTTCTCAGGGTATCCCTAGTAGATGAACACATCTCCATAGTAAATGAACCCATCCTACCATGGCATAGTTGGGTTTTTTTCTGTATTTAGAAAATATTTTTTCAGTCTTCCTATCATATCTAACATTTCATTCAAACTTCTTGCATTTATGAAGGGACTGAGTGGGCACACACTTTCTGGTTTAGATGCCTTTATTCAATTCATATTTACTTATTAAATAGTAATACATCCTTGTTATCTAGGCATGTTTTGCTTCTTTCATAAAACTTTGTGTTTTCATGTATATGATCTCCTTTGTTTTCTGAATTAGGGCATATGGGTAGTAACGTATTGACAGACTAAGAAATGGAGGAATTGAGAGGTTGCTTGACTTGTCCAAGGGCACATTATGGTGTTGCTTATTTGTGTGTGTGCTCAACATACCATGCACAACGTTGCTGGTTTGGCTTTGACCTCATGCCTTGGTTCTAATGCCTTTCTTTCATATTTTTTATCTGCAAAAAATATATAGTTTTATTTCTTCCTTTTTAGTACCTAATGCCTTATTCTTGAGACCAAGAGCCTGGCTCTCACAGCTCTGTTGGAGTTGGAACCTGGTTTCTCTGCCAGTGTCTCCATCTCAATAACTTATCAATTACTCTGTATCCTCATGAGCTGAGCCCCTGCCTTATTCTTACCAGTCACTCTGAATTCCTAGACTTTGATTCCTTTTGCTTGTGACCAGATTCCTTGAAGCTGCCTTCTTAGATTTCCAAAAACTTTGTGTTTTCATGTATATGATCTCCTTTGTTTTCTGAATAAGGGCATATGGGTAGTAACATATTGACAGACTAAGAAATGGAGGAATTGAGAGGTTGCTTGAGTTGTCCAAGGGCACATTATGGTGTTATTTATTTGTGTGTGTGCTCAACATACCATGCACAACATTGCTGGTTTGGCTTTGACCTCATGCCTTGGTTCTAATGCCTTTCTTTCATATTTTATATCTGCAAAAAATATATAGTTTTATTTCTTCCTTTTTAGTACCTAATGCCTTATTCTTGAGACCAAGAGCCTGGCTCTCACAGCTCTGTTGGAGTTGGAACCTGGTTTCTCTGCCAGTGTCTCCATCTCAATAACTTATCAATTACTCTGTATCCTCATGAGCTGAGCCCCTGCCTTATTCTTACCAGTCACTCTGAATTCCTAGACTTTGATTCCTTTTGCTTGTGACCAGATTCCTTGAAGCTGCCTTCTTAGATTTCCATGCATACATCCTTCTCAGTTCTCCAATGGCGTGAAGTTAATAGACCTAACTATGATTAATTTAAGCAGAAAAGAAATGTATTAAAAGGACATGGGAATGGGTAGATGGGAGATATGAATCAAGGGAGTAAATGCACATACATGATATTGCTTTAGGAGTGGCTGATTATGATGCTGTGGATGGCACTATTGCACTTGAATACTTACAGCTGAATGTCTGATTTTGCCAAAGGTGGATAATCAGAATCATGCCACTGAAGCCTCAAACCTAAATTTCTTCTGCAGTGAATAGGTCTAACTGGCCAATTCCTTGGCTTCACTACCCAAGAGCTAAAGTCCCTGAGAGAGGGCATGTAATTGTCTCTGCTGAAGTCACATGTTTTAGCTATCCTAGTGTGGGGGGAGGGGGGTATCTGTCCCTTAGGTATCTATAGTGCTAGGTGGTGCTCTGCCTATAACCATTCTTGACATAATTGTCAACATTAAAGATGCTTAGCTGCTAAGCATCTTTAAACACAAAAGTTAAGCCTAGCCCCAACAATTCATTCTCTCATTGCTTATAATAGTGTCCCTCCTACCTGAGCCACATACTGTTTCTAGTTTTAGGACTCAGACCCTCTTCATCTGCCATAACTGTGGTCATATCTCAAGACTGGATGATGTCCCGAGACCTAATGATCAGAACCCAATGATTCCTAAAGGTTTTAGCAGTTTCTCCAGGCATCTATTGTCCTGTTAGCTAATCTGCATGTAATACAAAGAACAATGAGATTCTGTCTTTTGCTGCCATATTAAGAACAAGCAAATTTATCTCTTCAGAGAATACCAAGAATGCATATATAAGTCTGCCTCTCCCTTTTAAAATTGAGGACAGGTGAAAGCTTTTGGGGAACATATCAAAAATTGCAGTATTGTACATGTGGGAAATGCTGCATATCCTCAGCTGGGGACTATTTTCTATTCCCGGTTGGAAGGCGTTTTTCTCAGCTAATATTTCTTTAGATCCTGTCACAAATGCCTGGGCATTGTTCCGAATGTTTGCTATTTGTAAATATCTTGACATGTTCTCTAGGTTAAGTATTCAGAATGGGAAGGAGTTTTTATTTTAAATCACTTTCAGTGTGTGGCATGTTTTAATTTCATAGTGTTCCTGAATACTAGTTACAAGGGGACAGGATTCTCCCAGCTATGGTAGAGTCTAGAATCCATTAGCAATTTATATCTTTCTGATAGTCTACAACCGGCACTTATATCTGTGTGTATATAATCATAACATTTGAAATCTCCTTATTCTATTGTTCAAAGGGAAATAATGGAGCTTTTAGGGAAAGTAATTTATTTATGAATATTTTAGCAAGTTTTGAGCAATGGATATTTTATTTCAAGGCAAAAAGAACTAGACTAATACCCTATTTTCATGGAAACAGACGAAACATACATTGCTTTTTCTGCAGTATTTGTTACCGGATTCATGTTCTCTTTTAGCTCAGCTACAGATGGAAAGGTCATCTTTTCCTTGTGTGTATTATTGCACTCACTTTGGGGCAAAATATTATTTTATCATACTATACTGTTTGTAAATAACCTATTTAATTCAAACATGTATAGTTTTCATGGATTTGCTGTGGGTTTTTTTTCATATATTTTTATTGATTTCAGAGAGGAAGGGAGAGGGAGAGATAGAAACATCAGTGTTGAAAGAGAGTTATTGATCAGCCGCCTCCTGCTTGCCTCACACAGGGATCGAGCCTACAACCCGGGCATGTGCCCTGACTGGGAATCAAACCATGATCTCCTGGTTCATAGGTCAATGCTCAACTACTGAGCCACACCAGCCAGGCTGGATATGCTATTTTACCTGATTTTAGCCTCTTGCTACCTACCCTTCACACACATATTTATTAGTAGTATTTTATTTATTTTTTTTTTATTTTTTTATTGCTTAAAGTATTACAAAAAGTATTACATATGTCTCTTTTTTTTCCCGCCCTTGACAATCCCCTGGCCTCCCCTACCCCCAGTGTCTTATGTCCATTGGTTATGCTTATATGCATGCATACATACAAGTCCTTCGGTTGATCTCTTACTCCCCTCCCTTCTGCCCCCCAACCCTCTCTGGCCTTCCCGCTGCAGTTTGACAATCAGTTTGAGGCAGCTCTGCCTCTGTATCTATTATTGTTCAAAAGTTTGTAATGGTCTTTATTATCCATGAATGAGTGAGATCATGTGGTATTTTTCCTTCATTGACTGGCTTATTTCACTTAGCATAATGCTCTCCAGCTCCATCCATGCCGTTGCAAATTGTAAGAGTTCCTTCTTTTTTACAGCAGCATAGTATTCCATCGTGTAGATGTACCACAGTTTTCTAATCCATTCATCTACTGATGGGCACTTAGGCTGTTTCCAGATCTTAGCTATGGTGAATTGTGCTGCTATGAACATATGGGTGCATATATCCTTTCTGATTGGTGTTTCTGGTTTCTTGGGATATATTCCTAGAAGTGGGATCACAGGGTCAAATGGAAAGCCAAGAGACATATTAGTAGTATTTTAATTTAAAAATTATTTAGAAATATTTAAGATATGTACACTAAAAAGGTATAAGGAATAATATGAGCAACTTATCTTAGAGACCCTTCCACCCTGGCCCTTGTCACTGGACTAAAGGGTCTGTTTGCCTGTGTTCATCAAAGCGAAATCAAATTCTACTCTGTTCCCTGGCCCTTGTCACTGGGTCTGTTTGCCTGTGTTCATCAAAGCGAAATCAAATGTGAACAGAGGGTTGTAGCCAAGAAAGTAAGATTTAGTAGTTGAGGAAACGGCACCACGCCTGTGTCTCAGGTAGCCAATGTTCAAAGATCTGCTCCCTGATGGCTTCCAGGGCATAGGTTATGTCGGGGAAAGTCATTAATTAGGATAGCTAAAAGAGAACTAATTAGGATAGCTAAAAGAGTTGGGGTCGTGGGCTCTACTATTGGTTGGGGCCAGGGTAGTGAATGATTGATCATTGTAGGTCAAGCATGTCAAACTCAAAGGCTAACATGGGCCAAATAAATGAGGCATGTGGCCCATGGGCCGTGAGTTTCACATGCTTGTTGTAGGTCCTGATTATCAGCTATGGTGCTGTTCTGTCTGGGTTCATGAGGGTGTGTTCCATAGGGTCCTTCAGTTTTCAAGGGCCTGGGATTGAAGCACAACTGAAGTCAAGATGTTACTTTTAGCTTGACTGAAACTCTGCTTCTATGGTCAGCAGACCTGAGGCTTTGTTCTTAGGACAGTTTGATGCTGACCAAATCTGATGTCCTAAGGGCTTACTGCTTCCCTTCCATCTGGGTTATTATTTATTTCTCCTGATCTTCCTCTTTTTCCGTTAGAACTGTCGACGTCTTCACTCTTCTCTCCCCCAGGTTCCATAGGACAGTGCTTTTCAAACTTAGTGAGAGTCATATGTAATTAAAATGTTCTTTTAGTCAAATTTTAAAAAGTAAAAAAACAAAACCCTGATACAATCAATTTTAATACATTTCACTTAATGTACTGTATTCAAAATATTATAATTTCAACATGTAAATTAATGTAGAATTATTAACAACATATGTTCTTTTTTTTTTCACTAAGTTTGAAATCGGGTATGTACTTTATATTTGCAGCACATCTCAATTTTGAATATTCACATTTGGCTGCATATTGGATCATGCAGCTTTAAGGAGTAAAATTTCCCTCTCCCAGCTTGCCTTTGAGGAGAGAATCTTTATCTCACACTTTAGCTGGGAATTTTTGCTTCCTTTGTTTTGTTTTTCTGCTTTAGTGTGAGCTGAATGGAGAGGAGGTGGACGTGGGTGGAGTGTGGATTTGTTGGGGGTGAGATGGAGATCTGTGAGAGAAGGAGTGGGCAGGGAATCTACTGGGGATGACTAGCTGAATGTACTTAAAGATATCACCCTTCGAAATGGATTTTACTGGTTGGCTGGCTTGTCTTAGAGTGGTATAATGTGTTTGTGCATTTATCTTTTTGTAGATATAACCATGTTTTAAGATTCTGGATAGTTCCTATGCCATGAGAAAAAGCATGAAGCAATATCCCCAAGAATCCATCATGCATAGGATTAGTATTTCAGTGAAATTGGTAGAGTCTGACCTTCAAGATCTTGAGCCTGTTAGACATTGCAGAATCTTATCCAAAGAATGAGCAGAGGCAAAGACTATGTATTTGCCACCTTTTGAGTACTGTGGAAAACATCCACTAGTTTAGGAATTTGTGTGATATGTACTTTGTGTGTATAATTATATATTTTAAATAATTCATTCAACAGTTTCATTGAGTCATGAAGATGCAGAAAGGCATAAATTGTAGTTGCTATGTACCCAATATGATTATAGTCCAGGAAGGGAGACATGTCATAATGCTAAATTATAATAATGGATATTGGCATAATTTGAAGAGATTATATGGAGACAGGAAGGATTCAATCTGTCTAGGGGACAGTGAGACTTTACTTAGTTGATGACACTGGTGCCTAGTACTGAAAAAAGACAAGGTGCTTGAGGTATGGGGAAAGGTAGTCCAAGCTCCTCCGAGGGCTCCCAGACTGTGAGAGGGCACAGGCTGGGCTGAGGGACCACCCCCAAGTGCACGAATTTCGTGCACTGGGCTCTCTAGTATTTTAAATAATTCATTCAACAGTTTCATTGAGTCATGAAGATGCAGAAAGGCATAAATTGTAGTTGCTATGTACCCAATATGATTATAGTCCAGGAAGGGAGACATGTCATAATGCTAAATTATAATAATGGATATTGGCATAATTTGAAGAGATTATATGGAGACAGGAAGGATTCAATCTGTCTAGGGGACAGTGAGACTTTACTTAGTTGATGACACTGGTGCCTAGTACTGAAAAAAGACAAGGTGCTTGAGGTATGGGGAAAGGTAGTCCAAGCACAGGGGTCAAGGGAAAACGTGAGGGAATTTCAGGTAAGCTGGTCTGAGAGGAGTATGCGGCATCAAGGAGGAGTGGCTGGCCCGGAAGATGGGGAGACAGGAGCACTCAGATCATACAGAGCCTCATTCATCACGCTAGAAGCTTATACTTCATCCTGGACAATTGAGTTTAAATCACAGTGCTTTAGCTATCTTTTTGAGGATGATGGGAGGGATGGTTGTCTGAAGAAAGATAGTCTTAAAGGACAATGATGGCCAGAAGTAAATCAATGGCATTGAAGATGGATTTGTGAGCTGTTATTTAAAAGATAGACATTTAAAGCTTGGTAACTATTATGGACTGAATTGTGTCCCCTGCCAAATTCCTAAGTTGAAGCTCTAACCCTCAACATGACTACATTTGGAGATAGGGCCTTGAAGGAGCTAACTAAGGTTTAATGAAGCACTAATCTGATAGGATTACTATCCTTATAAGAAAAGGAGGAGACACAGAAGTGCATGCTCATAGAGAAAAGGCCATGTGAGGACATAGAGAGAAGGTAGTCATTTATAAGCCAGAGAGAGGCTTCTTGAGAAAATAAACCTGCAAGCACCTTGATCTTGGACTTCCAGCCTCCAGAACTGTAAGAAAGTAAATTTCTGTTATTTAAGTCACCTGTATGTGGTATGTTGTTATGGCAGTCCTAGCAGACTAACACCATGGCTTATTTCAAGTAGATGTAAATTATAAATAATTTTTATTAGTGGGCTTTTTCATTATTTTCTCCACACTCTACTTCAAGCATGTCAAACTCATGGCCAGCAGGCCATATGCCTTGAGTCATGTGGCCCGCTGGCCGCAAGTTTGACAAGCTTGCTCTACTTTGTAAGAGGTTGTGAAACAAGGTTGCTTAAATACTTTATGAAATGTAAGAAGCTAAAAGGGCTAAAGTAACAGAGTTTTATTGGACACTAGGACAACTGTGTGAGTCTCAGAATTTTACATGTGATATTTCTGCTCCACCTCTATGAGCTAATATGAGAGTTTGTATGCCCATCTCAGGTACTAGATAACTGAGGGAGTGTTTCTTCATCAACCTGCTTAGCCAAAGTCACCTGCACTGGGCAAATCCTGCTTTCACCCATTAGACTGCATACACTAGATACCACACTTTTAATCTCTTATCCAAAATGCTCCACTGGCCCCGTTTCTGAAAGAAATTATGGTATTATACAAATGCATTCATGATTTTGGCTTTAGAAAATAGGGTATGGTAAAAAAAAAAAGTACAGTTCTTTGGAGCATTCAGAATTTTCTGTTGTGATGCATTCTTGCATAGAAAGAGAAAAATCCTTTGGTTTGTTCCTCATTTTAAAGAGATTTACTCTGGATGCAAGTAGAATCATACCTATGTCTTGTCACTTGGTGCTTCTCTGGATGATTTTATTTTCCACAAACATTCCTCACTGGGAGCTTTTTTATTTTCTTATTTCTGTCTACTTCATTTGTTCTCTCACTGATTTCTCATATAGCCTTGATTATTTATTTTAAGCAATTTACCATAAAAGTCCTTTTGATTCATAGCATCCCAAAGATAAAGCATGTCTAACTATTTGTGTTGAGTTGTTTGTTGTTACTAATTTTCAAAGGTTGATTTCAGAAAGCATGGCATTATTTTCCAGCTGATGGCTTCTTGGTGTCATTATCAGAGGCAGACCCTTCCCCTATGTTTTTTGTCCTTCATTTCAAACTGCTGAGGTCTATGGCCTGGGATATGTTTATTTCTTAGATTAGTAGTGGGAACGTCCTTGTCATGGTAATCTCTTAAAGATGGTGGCAAACCACTATCTTCAAGTACTTTTTATATATGCTGATGACTTCAAAATTTATATCTCAAATCTTGATGGAGCAAGTGAAACAGTGAATGTAAAAAGAATGGCTTCTTATTATAAAATACAAGGACTTTCAGGGTAGTTTAAAAAAAACACACACACAAAGTGTTAATAAAATCATGTCTGTTTGAAGGTTAAACATTTCCAATATCTTCCCTTGTTCATAGGATAGCATTGCAACCCCTCACATTGTATATTAATTGGGCATTTTTTGTATATATAAGTAGTAGGAAACAACTCAAACTGACTTAAGTAACAAAGGAAATGTATTGAATCAAACACTGAGAAGTCCAGGTGAAGACTGATTTGGGGAGAGGGTTGATCCAGTGAATCAATGATATCATGACCAGTTTTCTTTTACTTCATTTCTTGGTTTTAACTATACAGTATTGCTGCAATCTCAGGCACAGCCTCACGTTGTGGTCTGAGAATGTCTTTAACAGCAACATGTTGTTTAGTTTTAACTCCTAAGAAGAGAGATTATACTCCTGGAACAATTCAAACAGAAGTGCTGGGATTAATTGTTGGCCTGAATAGACCTGACTTGGGTCTCATGCTGTTCCACAGTAACTGTAGGCAATGGGATGGAGCATTGTGGTTGGCTTAAACCAGTCAACGCTTACTCCTAGAGTGGATTCTTCTCAAACACCAACAATACAAAATTTAGGATATTGTTAGGAAGGAGGGAATGACTCAGTCGTGAGGTTGGCAATTGATAGATGCCCTCAAAGATGCTACATGTTCCTTCTTGCCTTTGACCTTCTGGAGTACAAGTTTTCTCCCATACTCAATATTCCCCAGTAGCATTGGTCTTCTTTTTATTCCTTGGATAAGTTGAGCTCTTTCTTTCTTCAGGGCATTTCCACTGGCTATTTTCTCTGCTAGAAGTCTCTTATGCCCAGAACTTCTCATGGCTTTTTCTTTCTCATTCTTTA
>NW_005361201.1:1681551-1699394 GCF_000412655.1 Myotis brandtii
TTACATATCTCCCTGATTAGCCAATGGGAAGGGTAGCGGTCGTACGCCAATTACCATGTTTCTCTTTTATTAGTGTAGATACAAGGACTTAAAGGGTAGTTTAAAGAAAAACACACACAAAGTGTTAATAAATCATGTCTGTTTGAAGGTTAAACATTTCCAATATCTTCCCTTGTTCATAGGATAGCATTGCAACCCCTCACATTGTATATTAATTGGGCATTTTTTGTATATATAAGTAGTAGGAAACAACTCAAACTGACTTAAGTAACAAAGGAAATGTATTGAATCAAACACTGAGAAGTCCAGGTGAAGACTGATTTGGGGAGAGGGTTGATCCAGTGAATCAATGATATCATGACCAGTTTTCTTTTACTTCATTTCTTGGTTTTAACTATACAGTATTGCTGCAATCTCAGGCACAGCCTCACGTTGTGGTCTGAGAATGTCTTTAACAGCAACATGTTGTTTAGTTTTAACTCCTAAGAAGAGAGATTATACTCCTGGAACAATTCAAACAGAAGTGCTGGGATTAATTGTTGGCCTGAATAGACCTGACTTGGGTCTCATGCTGTTCCACAGTAACTGTAGGCAATGGGATGGAGCATTGTGGTTGGCTTAAACCAGTCAACGCTTACTCCTAGAGTGGATTCTTCTCAAACACCAACAATACAAAATTTAGGATATTGTTAGGAAGGAGGGAATGACTCAGTCGTGAGGTTGGCAATTGATAGATGCCCTCAAAGATGCTACATGTTCCTTCTTGCCTTTGACCTTCTGGAGTACAAGTTTTCTCCCATACTCAATATTCCCCAGTAGCATTGGTCTTCTTTTTATTCCTTGGATAAGTTGAGCTCTTTCTTTCTTCAGGGCATTTCCACTGGCTATTTTCTCTGCTAGAAGTCTCTTATGCCCAGAACTTCTCATGGCTTTTTCTTTCTCATTCTTTATATTTCATTTTAAAATCACCCTTTTAAAATATCCTTTTTTTTTGGCTATCTAAAATAGCTCAAATAATTATACTTTCTCCCACCGCTGACCCCACCATAGTTACTTTACATTATCCTATGTCATTTCCTTTATGGTATTCATCAAAATCTGTAATGGTATAGCTCACTTGCTTGCTTAATATTTATTGCCTATTTCCCCTTTATATTTTAACACTTAAGATTATATCAGTCTTTTTCCATGCTAGGTGCTTAATATGTAGAAAAATGTCTAAGAACACAATTGGTGTTTAATAAGTATTTATAAGTGATAAATGAATGGGTTCCTAAAGCCATAAAAATCTCTGTGGTAGAAGGAAATTAAAAGGTCATCTCTGACAAATGACCATCCATTCTCTGCCTTAAGAATCCTGGTGACATGGAATTTATGATCTCCCCAGGCACTGCATTTCATCTTTGGCTATCTCTGACCATTCAAACCTTCTTCCCTTTTATATTGAATTAAGTAATAGTGTCTCATCATGACCCAGACATGCTGATGCTAGCTCTATTCCTTAGGGTCCAATTTGTTAAGTCATTGAAGATAGCTATCACACCCTCCTTCCTTTCTGTATCTTGTTTTCTTTAAATTTAGATTTTCCCCAATGTTTCCATTCATTTCTCATCTAACAAAAATTTTACTTTCCTCACCATTGTAGTGACTCACCCATTATCATGCTGCAATTTATGTATTTTCAGCTCTGCTCAGTGGTACCCACCATATTATTGTCTATTGAGTTCGACATTTTCCTGCCTTGTTTTAGATACTGTAATCCTCTTAAATTTTCCTAAAATATCTTAGCTCCTGATTCCAATCGAACCTGTGGTCAGTGAAAGCTTCTAAGTATTTTTCCTCAAGTGCTTCTGTCAGACCTCATGGCCATGAACTTGTAAAATTGTGCATATTTTCAATGACTCATCTTTCTTATTTGGTGAAACAGGCAGAGAATTGTTTTGTGCGGAGGTCAGGTGGTCATTCGGGCATTTGCATTAGATAAACTCTGTAAGTCCTGCCAGAGGACTTTATTGCTGCCTTCTTCCCAGATATTTGTCAGAGCATATGATTCAATTCTCTATTGGTGATGCAGTAGAGCCGCTCTCTGAATTCTGGTGCAAGATAAGACCTTGACACTACTATTATAAAATCCTTATCAAAAACTCAGTATTGCCTGAAGGATATTCAGTCTATTTATCATTCCAAATGCTCTAAATTATACCTTTTAATCTTGCCAGATCATTGGAGCAAAGTCTATTGGGACCTTGGCGCTTGCTCCCTCCCCCACCCACCCCTCCCTTTGAGCTGCTTTTATTAAGTGGCATTTGGTTTTATAACCAATACTGAGAAATGTAATAGGGAACAACCAAGAGAAATGTGTTATTTCTGTTGAAGGGGTGTTGTTAAGGATGTGATTTCGAGTACCACACAGAGTATTCTCCTTTTTTATTCTGAAGTTTTAAGAGAATTTTTTTGTTTGTTTCAGTATCAAAATGAAGAAAAGATGAAGCTCTCTCTAAAGAATGGCTTGTTCTTATTTGTGATTTTGTGTATCTGGCAATTGTCTGTGTTTTTCTCTTTCATTTGACTGTTAGGAGCTTACAGCTACAATTTGGCTCACACATAATAACTATGCAGGACTATATGTTATGCTTTTCTGTTGCTGCTATTACTGTTGATGTGACTCATCTCATACCCATATTTCTTTTCACATTAAATTATAAGATACGGTTTATAACTTTCTATTATGTGATGAGCAATGCTAATTGAAGTTTTATTCTGTGAGTACACTTTTTCATCTCCTTTTTTTCTATTATCTTTGGAGAACCCCTCCCTTAGTCCATTTGTACTTAGTGGGACATTCAATTATAATTCTTTTGGTCACCTTGAACACATGGATGGGCATTTGATTCAAGAGAGGCCAATCAGAATAAACCCAAATCATCTCATTGGAGATGTTGGAAAAACTTCTTTCCTTTTGGTTCCTAATTGCAAAGGGGTGGGCTTCCAACCATTGGTGGCCATATTTTCTTCCACATGGATTTCTCCCACATTGCTTGTCTGTGATGCTGTGATAAGAGAATTGGCTGACATTTGAATAGAAACAGAGGCAAACAAAGATGAGATAGAGATAGAGATAGAACAAACACTGTGAAGACATCACTTGAAATCCAATAAGGACTGAAAGCAGATCCACCCTTATGTGTGACAGTTCTATGAAACAATATATTTCTATTTTTACCCCAAACAAATTAAATTTGGTTTCTGTCACGTTTACCTAATATATAAAATTGTCTTTTTAATTTGCTGTATGCATTTTGTAAGCTTAATTAAATATATTGTTGAAAGTGTGTGTGTAAAATATGTGCCGTTGTTTTTTAAAGACGTAAATGATAAAAAATTATACTTATCCAAGTATCAGTGCATTCTGTGGCACTGCGATCCTTTAGGATGTAAATTCTCTTTTCTAATACTTTTTGTCCTTACTAACATGTACTATGTCATCTCTATATCTGGTTAATATATGTAGGTGTCCATGTAAATCATTGACCAAAATGATAAACATAGCAGATTTGGTCACATGCATGCTTTTGAGAGATCACACTACAGGTTGGTTCAGCCCCATGGTCAGGATTTGGATTAGGTCATTTTTCATTAGTGAATACAAACATATCCAACCTTGACCTTACAGTCTTCTCTAGAAGTTTTGCTGATATTCTGAAACATCATTTTTCTATATTTCCTCATCCTACTAATAGGATGATCTTATTAAAGTTTGTATGGGGTCCTAACTAAAAGATACACTTTTTAGCCCCACTATTTTAGATGTATGTTTATGATTATAAAAAAGTACATGCTTGCCTTGGAATTTGTGTGGATATAAATATACAGAAAGAAGATAGCAAATTTTATCTGTAGCCCCACCCAGAGATAACTGTTAATTTTTCCGTGTGTGTGTGTGTGTGTGTGTGTGTGTGTGTGTGTGTAGTGTTTACCTATGCAGTCACTTTTTTGGTATGTATATTTATATGTATATATAGATTATTAACTGATTCCAGAGATAATTATTAATTGATATGTATGCTTTTATTGTTTTCCATGCACAAAATAAACATACCCTTGTTTAAAAAAAATGATAGAACATTTAATGAATCGCTTTTTTCACTTAACACTTCCACGAATTATTAACATTGTTAATGCTATATGGATTTTCTCTATTTTTGGATATTTACATGAATTTCTTACAACGCATGGACAGTTTTATTCTTTTAACCTTTGCTTTACAGGCTAAAACCACTGAGGTTTTGGCTCCTTTGCATTTCTGAGTCAGGATGCTGTTGTCACTTTTTCCTCAAGAAACTTACCTTGTTGCTGTAAGGTATTTCTTCGGGTCCAAATGGAAGTTCCCTGTGTTAAATTCAGTAATGCAGTTCTTACTCTTCTGGGGCTGCGGGGCCTGCAGCTGGATTTCCCATGGTTCCTCCCTAGTCTCCTCTCCTAATTTTTCTTTAAATTAAATCAATCTCCCTTAATGCTTTGTAATTGCATTTTCACTGATCTTTTTTGAGAAAGATATTTTTATTACAATGAAAATAAAGTATTTTTCTTATGACTTTGGCAACTGAAATTACATATGCATGTGTTTGAACTTCCTTTGAACCTGGTAAAATGGATTTTATGATGATCTGGTTTTCAAAGGCCCAA
Organism: Myotis brandtii; assembly: GCF_000412655.1. NCBI lineage: Eukaryota > Metazoa > Chordata > Mammalia > Chiroptera > Vespertilionidae > Myotis > Myotis brandtii. The sequence goes on from NW_005361201.1 coordinate 1,686,238, forward strand.
ACAACTGTGTTTCAAATTTGTTTTCAACCATCCCTACTTTGAATGAAAGTCCAACAAGGGCATTTTAAAAGTATATCCCTGAGCTATTTTTTAGACCTACCTATGGAACCCCATAAGGTCACTAATGTCTAATCTAGCCTGTCTCCTGAGCTCCTTCTAAATTTTAAATTCTAGATTCTGGGTTATTAGATTTTAACTAGTAGCAGTTCCTCAGGAGAATTCCAGATCAGTAGACCAAGGGGTTGCCTAGGCTTGTTAACTCACAGGTTTCTTTGTTGTTTTTTGTTTGTTTGTTTGTTTGCTTGTTTGTTTTGTTTTAGTTTCTGGTTTCCTGTACCATATGTGGACTGGTGGGGACAAAGCAACATTTCATCCAGCCAAGACTGGGGTACAATGACAGAGGCTGATTTTGTGATGCTTCTTTTTAATCGATCACATGCTCCTTCTCTGTGATCATGCGGTTGATCCCAACTCTAAATCCACTCTCTCTCCTCCTTTCCTGGCTTTGAAAGCATAGCCTTAATTTCAGGTATTATTCCCCAGATAGTTTTGTTTGCAGTCGTATCCTGGGTGTGTATAGGTACCTTTCCTAAAGGATTAGTCTCAGGGACTACTTGGTAATCATTTTTTCTATTTCCTTTATTTAATAACTAGTGGCCTGGGGCACAGATTTGTGCACTGGGGGAAGGGGGGAGGTCCCTCAGCCCCGCTAAGCCCTCTTGCAGTCCAGGACCCCTTGGGGGATGTCCACCTGCCGGCTTAGGCCGGCTCCCCAGGGGGATCAGGCCTGAGCTGGCAGTCAGACATCCCTCTGGCAGCCCGGGAGCCCTCGGGGGATGTCTGACTGACACCTTAGGCCCACTCCTGGCAGGAAGCAGGCCTAAGCCGCAGTTGGACATCCTTAGTGCTGGAGAGGTTCCTGCCACCACTGCTGCGCTCACAGCTTGCAGCCATCAGCCTGGCTTGTGGCTGAGTGGAGCTCCTCCTGTGGGAGCACACTGACCACCAGGGGGCAGCTCCTGCATTGAGCATCTTCCCCCTGGTGGTCAGTGCATGTCATAGGGAACAGTCATTCTGCTGGTAGGGTCAATTTGCATATTACCCTTTTATTATATAGGATGGCATTACTACAAAGACAACACTTTATGGACTGTTTGGTATATGTCACACACTGTGCCAAATGCTTTATTTATGTGTTTAAGGCTGAGGCCATTTATGCATATTTTCAGAAATGTAACTCTTATTTAATTGTTTTTTAAAGGCAGCTTGCAGCTTAACCTAAATATTTTTAAGTAAAGAGGGTAGGGAAAACTTGGGTTTTTTTTAATGTTGGCAGTTCATGGGGCTTTAAAGCTTGACTCTTTGGTGTGTGTGTTTGTGTGTGTGTGTGTGTGTGTGTGTGTAGTAATGACCTGGTCTGGAGGTGTGTTTTTGGGTTGGGAGCAGATTCAAGGAAGGTTCTTAGAGTAGGTAATGCATGATCTGTATCTTAAATGATAGTAATAATTATGGCTATTTCTGCATACCAAGTGCTATTCTAAATGCTTTATGTATGTGTATTTATTTAATGCTCACAATGATGCAAGCTCTGTTTTTGTCCCTACTATACAATTGAGAAAACTAATATTTAGAGTGACTAAGAAGCTTGCCCAGGGTCATCTGGCCAAACAAATCTGGAGCCAAGACTTGAACCCAAGAGACAGCATCCTCATTACTGCATAGGATATCTTTTTTATTCAAACAGAGTCGTTCCTGAGTGTGAAAAAGGGTGCTATTGAATAACTAAGCCAGGACAATAGGCAGAAAAACTGAGTCTTCTAGATAAACTGAAAGGTGTGGCCACACTACCAAATAGACCCAGCTTAATAAATTTCACATTTCTCTCAAAATATTTATCACAGCTTACAAAATGTTTTCCAACATTCAGAGTTATTCTTCCCCATCCTCCATAGCGTCAGGTACCACTGAGAGTGATGGGTGGAATACAAGATAGATATCTAAAGGGTAGCTATTGACCTTGCTGCCAGTTGAAGTTATCAGATGGTCTAGACCCCTATTTGTCTTCTCACATTATAAGATCGTTGGTTAAATGCATTCTTTATCACAAATAATAGACGTGAATAACAGACAATGGGGATGGAAGGAAAGAGAAAAAGTGCCATGGTCGTGGCAAAGCATGTGGCAGCATGGGGGAGCTCAGAGGAGGGAAAGAAAAGGAAGCAGTGATAATTCATCTCATTCATTCAGGTTGGGAGACTTCTTAGCCACGTGGTTCTTGGTTGATTTTGTGCTTTAGTTCCCATGATGAATAAAATCCTTTGGCCTGCTCAGGTTAGCCATCACTCCACATAATTTGTGATTTCTCAGTATGGGCTGCAGAGTAGATGAGAAAGGCAGCAGGCTGTGTGTAATTAATCCCTGTAATCTGACTCTACTTCTTTCCCTCCCTTTCCATGCAAGTGGATGAGTGGGAACAGGTAATTAGGATCAACTTGAATCCCTTCTTATTGACATTCAAGAAGTAAATCATTCTAAATTTTTGTACCTTATTGCTGAGTACTTGCAAATCACTTGCTATTCATCTCTCATACAAATAGGCCAGGCTAGGCTAAGTATGTCTTGGCACTATGTGTGAAAATCCTGCTTCAGGCTACAAATAAAAGATCTTGCAAAAGTGGAAGTTTCCTGAGTTGCTGTTTAACATTGGAAGCAGGGTTATCCTGGCCCTCTCTCATTTCCAAAAGAAATACCCTATTTACTTAGCTGTTTCCTATCGATTCTACACTCTGGCTTGCATGTGAGCCAGTAGCTCCATTAGCACCTGGTAAATGACATCTTCTCCTTTGTTGAGTTTCTGGGCCTTTCCACATGACTGGGTTTCTATTTCTAACCATTCTTCAATTTCATGTTTGTTCTGTCTCTCTCTTTTTCTCTAACTGAAGAGTCAGTGTTAGAGCTCGATTTTATTGTGAATGCACATATGCTATATCCTGATACAGAGAGATATGAGAAGGGATTTTTATCAGAGCATACTTAATCACTGTAAATATTTCCCATTATTATTCAAATTGTTAATGTAAAAAACCATTGAAACCTGTAAAGAATTTTTGTGAGTTTACTTGAGCCAAACTGTCGACATATGCCAGGAAGAAGAACCTCTATGAATTGAGATAATGCTCCGGAGAATGGCGGGTTACATCTGTATTTATACATTGCAATCAAAGGAAAGGGGTGTAGGTGGGTTACATGAAATTCATTGGTGATAGATTAAGGAGGTGGGATAAAGCAAAGTGGGGAAACCTCTGGGATTGGGTAAAAAGTGAAATGATGGACATATGCTTCTTTTACACAGATGGATAGAGGATAGTTTAACATAATAAACAGTTGATAACAATAACAATGAGAGAATGTCCTGGTGCCATTTGTTGTGCCCTGAGGGGTCCAGAAAAGGGGAAGTTACAAATTACCAAGACATTTAAAGGGTATGTTATTATAGATGCAAAAAGACAGATAGGCTCAGTTAAGATAAAGGTTGACCTGGTCAGTGAAGATACCGGCCTAGGATGAGACTACCCACCATAACTGCTTTTAGTTAAAGTTTAATTTCAGACCATCCTTTGTGGTTACTTTAGATCTCTGAGTTTGCAAGACTGCCATGCAGGCCTCACCTGAGCTTGTCAAGTTAGCATGTGGCCCCTTTCGTCCACAGAATTCATGATGAATGTTAATCAGGTGGAACATGTCCTTCATTGGTCCCATATAGAATTCTGAAGGAACCCATTGAAATAATGTGTGACGGTGCTGGTTTAAAATGTATGCATTTCTCATCTTCAAGGTGGAAACATGGGATGCTAAGCTAGATATTAAAATACCCCATTATTTCACCCCCACGATTAGAATACCCCATTACTTCTTGCTAATTCTAGGCCTCCATTTGCCTTGAATGGGAACAGATGGTAGTGATTAAGGTTTTTCATCTTTTTCATGGGTTGCTGTGAGGATTAAATAAGCTAAAACAACCTTGTATAGTGCCTGGAACATAGTAAGTGCTACTTAAGTAGAGCCGTCGGGTAGGAGTTTTTGTCTCCATGAACTTTCTGTACCATCCAGTCCAGAATTCCAACAGCTTCACTTTATTTTGAGTTCTCCCTTTGCAGTAAAATGTGTTTTTCCCAGGAGGCAAAGTAAGATTGTTCCTAAGGGATTGTGGTGATGGAGGAGATGCTTGGTTCAAAAGTCCCTTTGTTTTGCTCATGTGGGATGCTGGGAATATGATAATAGTTCCATTCGCAAATCACAGGGCTCGGGGGTGGGAGTGGGGTGGTGGTGGGGACTTTAAAAATCTGCCTGTGAGCCAAACCTGGTCCACCTGAGGTTTTGAGCATAAGGTGTTAATGAGTGACAGCTTTCTGCCAGGTTTCACCCTTCTAGGCTTAAGCCAGTTAGTAATTGCTATTGAATTGGAATAGCCATTATAGCATTTTAAGGCCTTTAAATTTGATTCCACTGAAATTACCTCATTATAATTCCAGAACAATGAAGGTTTTTTACAAAAGAGAAAGAGAGGTGAGACTAGCTTCCTCATGCATTTTGCCTACATCTGTGTCACAGCCAATAAATGTACAGCAAGCATGGGTCCTCTCTACTCTTAGGTTGCTGTCAATCAGAAGTTTAGCTGGTAGCACATGTGAATGTCTGATGTGAATCCTGACTAAAGCATTATAGACTCTTGTGTTTCTGTCTGTGTTTACAAACTCCAGTAGCATTGGTAGTAGGAACGAGGAATTCCCAGGACTGAGAAGTCTAATAGTAAATCCAGGCATAATGAGCTTCTAGGAGGGAATAAAATACAATTTGCCTGAAGTTATACTGTTAAACTAGTGGTGACAGTAGCACCAAGACTCCATTTTCCTGGCCCTAATTATCTAAATGTGTTTTTTTCCCCCTAGTGGTTGGGCTATTGACTTCAGATGCAATAAGAGACCCTGGTAGGTGACAGGCTAGCCTGACATTGCCTTTCCCCCAAAGCTAAGAAGCATTGCCTGTAGTCCATGTGCTTTGGCAAAGACTCTAGACTTCCTGAGAGTTATATTAATAGGTCACTATGTCAGTGATGCACAGACTTCAGGTGGCATAATCATACCTGGAGAACTGGTTGCAAATGCTGATTCTGGATCGTCCACCCCAGACATTTAGAGTTGTAGGCAGCAGTTGAGACCCAGGGATATGTAGTTTAATGATCCCCTAGTGCTTTGATGTAAGTTCTCAACACTTTTAAAATGACAACACCAAGAGCTTTGTGGCAATTTTGGTGCCAGCAATATGGGAAGCACAAAGGTGTCTGCTTCTCTTATTGATTCCCTTTAGTCAAATTCCTCACCGACTGTAATAAACCTCATGAACCCTGGTGCCTCAGCCTTGTCTGAGAACATCCATGTGTCCCCCAGAATCCCTTTATGCTTTGCCTTTTTAATAAGGAGGTGGAGGGAACTATGAATATTTATTAAGCTTATAGTATGAGTCTGATCTATACTATGATTTTATATCTGCTTTGTTTAATTCATTTAATGTTCACTACAGAATTATGAAGTAGGTACTGCCATCTCTGGTTGAAAGATCTGGAAACAAATTCATAGAGGTCATGGATTTGTCCAAGTTCACTCAAATAATGAATCATAGAATTGGGATTTAGATCGAGATCCTCCATTCTTTGAAGCTCATGCCCTTTCCTTATAAAGACTGTATATCAGAGTATTTACCATCCTCTTTCTCCATTCTGACCGTCATTCACCCAAAGCCACGTTAATGGTCTCCAAGAACATTAATGGACTCCAGGTTTAAGGAGTGATAATATGTTATCTAGTCAAGTTGAATTCTTAGACACTGATATAAGTTGCCTAGAATTGGTCAGTAAACTAGTAAGGGTCGTCTTTTATGGTGCTACTTCTCTCATAAGGATTTCCTTTTTCCCCATGATGTTTCTCTATTTTTTTGGCCTAATCTATGGCCACCAGTTATCAAATATTGAATGAGTCTTAACCATTATCAGATCAGCAACTGAAGTTTTTAAATCCTCACCTGAGGATATTTTTCCATTGATTTTTAGAGAGAGTGGGAGAGAGGGAAAGAGAGAGATAAACATTGATGTGAGAGAAGCACATCAATTGGTTGCCTCCTGCATGAGCCTTACTAGGGCAGGGGCCAGGGAGGAGCCTGCAACCAAGGTACGTGCCCTTGACTGGAATCAAACCCGGGATCCTTTGGTCCGCAGGCCGACCCTCTATCCACTGAGCCAAACCAGCTAGAGCAACAAGTGAAGTTTTATCCCTAGAAAAGTTGGGCTGGAGCTACGTCCTGAAAATAGAAAATATTTTCAAAATGTAAATGTTAAGGAGAGGATATTTCAAGCAGGAGACTAGCAGAAATATAGGCATAGAGCAAATAATGTGTCTGGAGGGTTTTGAAGTACAATGAGAGAATGGTTTGATTATATAATATTTGGCTGTTGCCACAATAGTGATACATCACAAAGCATCTCAAAAATCTACATGCCTTAAAAAATCATTTATTCTCAAGGGCCTGTCTGCTGGCTGGGACAAACATCAGGTGAGCGAGATTATGCCTTTTTGTTTGTTTGTTCTGTTTTGTTTTGTTTTGTTTTTCGGCTAAGGCCAAGTGCAAGACAAGTCAAATAGACCTGCACACACATTTTAGGCCTCTGCTTGCATATTTATAGAATTAAATTAACCTGTATTGTCCGATTTATATCCTATCATTTGGAAGACTGTGGTGGATTCCAAAGCTGAGTTTATAGTAGATGCTTTTTTGTTGTGCAAATTAGGCAGTGTTGGTTAGAAAACACATTTTCAGATGACTGCAGAGTGTTCTGATCTGGAATTCCTAATTTGTGCCTGGTTCTGTTTGCCAGGCTGCTGCTCAGAGCATCCACACGGAGATTCTCTTTTGGCTTCTGACATGATTTCTGAGCAATCAGAAAATACTCTAAGATCAAGAGTAGACAACTTTCCTTTCCATGGAAGAGAATGAGCTGGCAAATAATGTAAAAGTACATTATCCATTTCTATTTATTTATAGCTAGGAGCTGTTTAGGGTTCAATTTAGAAGGGAGGTTTTGTGTTCCTCCCCTGGCTGAGTAGCAATGACATTGGTCTACTAGTCCTTTCTCTGAATTTTCTCAGAAGTTCTTTGTGATTTCCACACTCCCTTCTATTTGTCTCTGGCGTGTTTCCAGTCCCGTCTCCAGGCCAGGGTGTAGGCATCACTGTCTTGGTCAGGTTATCTAGAAGGCACATTGCAAATCTGTTATCATAAAAACATCCAAACCTGTAAAGAATCTTTTAAAGATTTTATTTGAACCAATTGTTGGGAAGCAATACCTCAAATGCATGGGGCAATGGATCAGTGTTTTTCTCTCTCTCTCCCTCTCTCTCTCTCTCTCACACACACACATTTTCTCTCCCTCCCTTCCTATTTCTTTCTAAAATCAATAAAAAAATAAACTTTCATTAAAGCAGTTATGTCTAGGGCAGTGAAGGTGAACCTATGACACGCATGTCAGAGGTGACACGCAAACTCATTTTTTTGGTTGATTTTTCTTTGTTAAATGGCATTTAAATATATAAAATAAATATCAAAAATATAAATCTTTGTTTTACTATGGTTGCAAATATCAAAAAATTTCTATATGTGACACGGCACCAGAGTTAAGTTAGGGTTTTTCAAAATGCTGACACGCCAAGGTCAAAAGGTTCGCCATCACTGGTCTAGGGCATGACTACCCACCATGACCTGCCTAGGTAGGAATTTCTGATCAGATCAACCTGTGAGGTTACTGTCCGTGGAACGCCCCCCCCCTTTTTTTGCATTTCTTTGGTCTAAGCCTTCTCTGTGGTTTTGTCAAAGCTGTCTCGGTGGTTTCCCCTAATAATTGAACACTTTATTTGAAAAAATATATATCTGCTCAAAAAACTGCACTTTGTAGAAAAATCCTGAATCCTGTCTCATTATTCTTATTTTTTTATAGTCTAGGTTTAGTAAAATACATATATTTAATGGACTTTTTAAAAAACTTCATTAGATTTACTGGAGTGATATTGGTTAATAAAGTTATGTTGATTTTAAGCGTTCAATTCTATAGTACATCACCTGTAGATCTAATTTCTCTGCCCATTTACGCAGTAGGCAGAGTCAGCAGCATGTTGGAGAAGCTTTTCTGAAAGTGTGAAGGCGCCTCAGGTGCCTGCCTTTCCCCATTAAAGTCCACAAGTCTCTGGTGAGCTGAAAACTGTCTCCAAGGTAGCATTGCAGGAGCTGGGCCACTTTTAGACCTTTTAAACCTAATTTATTAGTCATCATTGAATTCTGTTCACTTTCGTTTGACTGATATATGGGAACGAGCAAGACTTTCATATTGTATTTATGGGGAAAAGCAGAAGAAATAGCACAAGGTGAAACCAGACAAGTGAATTTATTCAGGGAATATTTATTGAAAGGAGGAAAGTGGCTGTGATTCATGGAATGCCTGCGAAGAGCCAGGGCTGTGTGGCTCCCAGGAATCTGAGGCTGAGGAGTTAGTCACTTGTCATTCTGAGAGGGAGGAAAGGGCAGAGCTGGGATTGGAACTCAATTCTGGCTCCAAACCTCACTCTCTCTCTCCACCACAGTGTCACATTAGCAGTGAGTACATGCTGCTTTAAGGAAACAGCTGGGGAATCACACCTCTTCTCTCACTGTCTCTGAACGACATACTCAGAAGTTTCCATTTTTATAAAATTAGAAATGGAAAGTGTCTCTGCTTAGTTTTGTTGACATTTGCTCCTTTGTTTTTTCTTGGTTGTAGCAAGCTAAGTGCCCTCACTTTCTTGACTGGATCACAACTGAATTGCAGCAACCTCAGCTCTTCATTTAAAGAAGAGAACATGCAACACCTTAAATTACCATCCTCATTTCTTCCTTTCTAGTGCACCACAGGGGAGAGGCTGGCTTCTGAGTGTATTGTTTACCCTGTGAGAATAGTAGCTACATTTTTAATATGGCTTCTGTGGGTCAGGCATTGTTCTAATACCTTTCATATATTGAGTCTTTTAATTGTCATAATAACCTTACAGACTAGGTACTACCATTATCCCAAGATAACACATGAGAACACAGAGACACAGAGAGGTGAGCTAACTTCCCAGCTAACTTCATACAACTATGAAATGGTGGAGATTCAGATTGTGGCAGTTAGACTGATGGAAATAGGCTCCACTAAAATTTGCAATCAGGGTCCACCCAGGAGACTGAAACCATACCAGTTATGTTATTTTATTTTTTTAAATATATATATTTTATTGATTTTTTACAGCGAGGAAGGGAGAGGGATAGAGAGTTAGAAACATCGATGAGAGAGCAATCAGGGTCCACCCAGAAGACTGAAACCATACCAGTTATTTTAAAAGAGACTTAATATAACAAGCTGGAATTATATATTAAAGGACTAAAAAGGCAAAAAGAGAATATTAAGGTATCATCGATGAAGCATAACTTCTCCTGGCTTTATGAGGCATGTTGAAACTAGAAACACCAATCAGAAAGGATATATGTACCCCTGTGTTCATAGCAGCACAATTTACCATAGCTAAGATTTGGAAACAGCCTAAGTGCCCATCAGCAGATGAGTGGATTAAAACACTGTGGTACATCTACACAATGGAATACTACACTGCTGTAAAAAGGAAGGATCTCCTACCATTTGCAACAGCATGGATGGAACTGGAGAGCATTATGCTAAGCAAAATAAGTGAGTCAGAGAAAGATAAATATCACATGATCTCACTCATTTATGGAATATAATGAACAACATAAACAGATGAACAAAAACAGATCCAGAGACTGAAAAGCATTGATCACATGCTCAAACCTCAGAGGGAAGGTAGGGGAGGGTGGGGGTAAGGGGGAGAGATCAACCAAAGGACTTGTATGCATGCATATAAGCCTAACCAATGGACACAGACACCAGGGGGTGAGAGCATGAGTGCGGGGTGGCAATGGGGGGGATAAGGATACATATGTAATATCTTATTCAATAAAAAATAAAAAAATAAATTAAAAAAGAAGGCCCCATTCTCTAAGATCCTGCAGGAGGAAGGAAGTTCCTGGAATTACCCTCCACCACTATACACATACTAGTGGCGAAGGACTCGAAGCTCCCATAACAAGCCCCAGATACCAGCGGGAAGGGGAAATGGATGCTGGATGGCAAAAAAAAGCACCAATGTCAATGACATTAGGCATATGCATATGCATATATCCCAACATATTTTTGCAGACTCTGAATCCATCAGCTCTCAGTCTTTATCTTGGTAAACTTAAGGGTCTTGATTGATTTTAGTTTGTTCTCTTAAGACAGCCTTTTCCATCTCCTAGGAGGCTTTAATTGCTTATCCCTGGACCTTCTCCAAGTCTAGTTAAGTCTTTATTGAGCTGTGGCAACCAGAGCTGCACAGTGTTTTGCGTGCTAATGTAGTATGATTGGTTTCAAGGAGAGGATAATGTGTTTGGTTTTATGTCCAATATCCTTGGTGAACAGTAATGTTATTTATTGGAGGATAGTAAGTTTCATTTTTACATCACTTGGGCATCCAGGGTTGCAAATCTTGTTGGCTCTAGGGAGACCTAGTATGTTAGAAACCAAGGAATATGGATACACAATTGTATTAGACACCATTTGAGATAAGGGGAAAAACACGCAAAGGTCCATATTTGTACACACTGCCTCTGGTCTTCGAGTGCAGAAACCCTTTGGTTTGGGATTTAGATCCAGGTAAGATTTGGTTGTCAGTTCTGGTTTTACAAATGTATGACCTTAGATAAGTCCCTTTCATGTTGCTGAGTTTCAGTTTAATCATCAGTAAAATAGGAATAATAAATCCCTAGCTTGACAGGATGAGGTGTGGTTTCCTGTGCTTATGTTTATTAAGGCGTTAGCAGAATCTGTGGCATCTAGTAGACAAAGAATTTAACAGCCCCAATTTTCTCTTCCCCTTGCATCAAATAGACAAGGGAATCTGAAATAATTGAAACCACTGGGTCCTCGTGGGGTGAGTTGAGGGGAGACTTTACAGAAGAGGTGAGCCTCCACGTGCTCTTTGAGGGAGGAAAGCGGCATGCATTCATGAAAAGGATTGAGAACATGAGCAGAAACGAGTCAACATGTCTGACAACTGGAAATCAAGAAGATGAGAGTAGCTGGTTAGAAAAGGATGGAAGAAGGTAGGTAGTGAGATACAAGCTAAGGAGATGAGGTTTGATTAGGGAGGTTTCTGTGCCCAGGAAGCATAAAATCAAAGTAAACTTGGGATGATAAATTCCATCCATGAAGATGTGGCTTATCTCCAAAAGGAGATTGAGTACTCTATTAAGCAACGAATACATTTCTTTCAAATCCCTGCCTATTTATTATTACATTTCATGCAATATCTCTGATAAAGAGTGCTGACTCTGTTACCTGTCCCAGGCTCTGTTCTGACTTATGCTCTTCAAATTGTCTGTGTGAATTGTAACTCTGTGTCAGCTCCAGAGTTGCTTAATTCAGACTCATGTATTTACAACAGACAATTCCATTCCACCCAATTTTCAGATGAAAAATCTGAGGATCTTAGAGAAAACATGAAGTACCAAAGATTTTCGACTTTTGGAAGCATTGTATACTACAGAAATGGGGAACCATTTTTCTGCCAAGCGCCATTTGGATATTTATAACATCATTCACAGGCCACACAAAATTATCAGCTTAAAAATTAGCCTGCTCTCTTTGGTCAAACATTTAATTAACTCACCCCTAATGCCTTGGCAGGGCCAGACCAAATGATTTCATGGGCCTTATATCGCCTGCAGGCCAGATGTTCCCCACCCTTGGTGTAGAAGAAAAGTCATGAATTTTTGGTAGATTCCTTGCACTTTACTAAATGCATAAACTTGGCTATGCTATCTGGCCTTTGGGACCCCGGTTTTCTCTCTGTGTAGTTGGGGTGACAATACCTGCCTTGAAGGATGATTATGAGAATGAACTAGGAGAACACCTCGCAGAAGAGTCAGTAGATGTTAGTCCCTTTCCCCATTCTTGGGAACTGATTCATGTTGTGGAATTTAAGGAAAGTGTGGGGTCATCCCTTAGGAGAGGAACATCAAGGGGAAAGGAAAAGCCACAGTAGGAACTACAGGGTAAATAAATATTTTTTTTTTTTGCTTCAGTTCCAGACTTGGTATCATTTAGGGGAAGGAGGTGAACAGCATACCTTCCTTTAGTCACTGCATCTGGGGTTGGGACAAGGCACTTCTCATGATTCGGGGAGAAACTCAGGCTGACATTTGAAGGTGAGGCAGATGGCTGTCATCTCCATTAAGAAGAACTGCACTGCAGCCTTTTATCCACAACTTTGCAAATGCATTTGGCTCCCATAGAAGGTTTATGTGTTGGCAGCTTGGGCAAAGTGATCCCTTCCAGCTTGGACATGGTGATACTTTCAGATGATCCTACGGCTTTTTCTTTTCTCACCTTTACATATTCTCACAGTCTTGAAATTTACAGCCTGTAAGGCTACACGGGCTGTTATCTGCAACTGGAGGAACTATTGAGCATGATTTTTTTTCTCAAATTAATTTTTTGTTTTAAATTCACTTAATCAAGAAGAACCAGAAATGAAAGCAAAGCATACTATTCTGTAAGGCAGAGTGGGTAGACAACAAGTGTGCAAATTAGAGAAACTGGATTGCAGACTGAATCCATCAGCCCTCAGTCTTTATCTTGGTAAACTTAGGAGTCTTGATTGATTTTAGTTGTTCCAGTTTAGGTTTCCAGTTTCCACCTATCTTATCTGAGGTCTCTGGCTGTGTGACCTTGGCCATCTGACCTTGGATCTTCCTAGGGTCCATTCCAGAATAATCTTTTTGTGACACCATAAGAATGTGCTTTTAATAATATTTTCACAAATTCTTATACCAGTTAATAATGGGGATTTTTTTTCAATAGATGAAGTTACACATATGTTGACATATATGCGACTTGATATGTATGCTATTTTATTGTATTGACAGCAAGCTTCAAAACTTCATATGTCAAATTTGCTGAAGGTGTTAACATCATAGATATTTTT
>NW_005361201.1:1699534-1708022 GCF_000412655.1 Myotis brandtii
AAGCTTATGGTGAACATGCTCCATCTCAAGATACTTGTGAATGCTGGTTTAAATGCTTTAAAAGTGATGATTTCGATGTGAAAGACAAAGAACGTCCAGGTCAACCGAAAAAGTTTGAAGACCAACAATTACAAGCATTATTGGATGAAGATGCATGTCAAACTCAAAAACCACTTACAGAAAAATTAAATGTTGCTCAGCAAACAATTTCTGATCATTTACAAGCAGCAATGGGAAAGATTTTAAAGGAAGGAAAATGGGTGCCGCATCAACTGAAGAAAAGACAAATGGAAAACCAAAAAGTCATCAGTAAAATGTTGCTTCAACAGCATGAAAGAAAGTCTCTTTTGCATCGGATTATGACTGGCGACTAAAAGTGGATTTATTTTGAGAATCCCAAATGCACAAAATCATGGGTTGATCCAGGTCAACCATCAACATCGACTGCAAGGCCAAATCGCTTCGGAAAGAAGACAATGCTCTGTGTTTGGTGGGATCAGGAAGGTGTGGTGTAGTATGAGCTTCTAAAACCAGGTGAAACCATTAATTGATCGCTACCAACAACAAATAATCAATTTTGATTGTGAAATGACCAGAATGTGCCAGAAGACACGGCAAAGTAATTTTGCTTCATGATAATGCACCATCACACACTTCAAAACCAGTTAAAGACATGTTACTGGTAAACGATCTTGCCTGGGAAGTATTAACCCACCCACTGTATTCACCAGACCTTGCCCCTTCAGATTACCCCTTGTTCTGATCGATGGCACATGCACTTTCTGAGCAGCACTTCAAAATGTATGAAGAAGCGGAAAATTGAGTCTCTGAATCGTTTTCCTCAAAACAAGAAAAGTTCTATTGGGACGGTATCTACAAATTACCTGAAAGATGGGGGGAAAAGTGTAGCTAGTGGTGGACATGACTTTGAATAAAGCACTTTTGATGTTTCTCTTGAAATTATCATGGTTTCTTTGATTACAAAATCTGCATTATTAACCAGAACACCTATGTAAATGTATAGAAACATTTATAGTATAATGTAAGGAACAATCATATACCCACCATTGAATCCTATCAAATTTTAACATGTTGGTATCTTGCTGTGTATGCCTTGTTTAAAAAAAGTTGGAGTTTGAAGTGTCTGTGTACCTCTCTTGGATCTCATTCCTCCTCTTATTTCTTGATTGTGATACTTATCATTCCATGCATGCTTTTATAATATTACTGTCTATCCATATACATATAAACAATATGTAGTACTGTTTGAGATGTTCTTAACTTTATAAAATTATATAATACTGCATATATTCAATTGTCATTTGCTTTTTTCACTCAACATAATGTTTTTGAGATATATCCATGTTCACACATGTTGTTGTAGTTTATTTTAATTGCTATATAGTAATTCATTGCATGAATAGTTCACAATTTACTTATTTTTTTCCTGTTGACTAGTTTTCACAATGGCAAATAGTAATGGAATTAAAACACTGATACAATTCTACTAGATGTGTCTTTATCTTGCCTTGAAATTGTCAAATTGCTTCTAAAGATTAGAGCACCATAGTTCCACTTGTTTATTTCTAGGTTTATTGCTGTTATAAGCTTTACTTGGTAGCTCCAGCAACTGTTAAGAATCCTAGGTTTATTGTCTTTATCTAATGCATATTTTGACTTTGTACAGGATTAAATATAAAAATCAGAAAGATATGATAACCTGATAGCAACGAATCCTATATTGTAGGCAAGCCATATGTGCACCTAATTATTATCATGTAAGAATGTCTACTCAGTCCTTAGGGCTTTAGTAATTTACTAGTACCACCTTTTTAAAATTTAGTGGAAACAAAGTACCTTAAAAATCATTTGGTCTGCTATCATGTTTTACTTTTTTACTTGGAGTGCTCTGTATCCCAACTAATACAGATATATTTTAATTTTTAGTAAGTTTGCCTTGGCTACAAGTGTGGGTCCTCTGGCTATATCATTTAGTTGCAGAGAATGTTATATCTATTCCAAGAGAAAGAAAGAAGACATTCTGGTGTTGTTTGAGTTTAATACAGATGTTTGCTTGTCATATTTAGCAGTACTGACCCTGGAGTCCCCGGAATGACTCTTGTGTGGATGGTGGAAAGGTGCTCAGTCTCATGTTGAACAAGAAAACAGGCCACCTTTCCAGTTTGTGTCATCAATCAGATTCACAGGACATAATAGTTCTACCCAGTAGCAAGCTTACTCAGCTTGAGGAAAGGACATGGAACATGTCTGCATACAGCTGATGCGCAGCCCACAGCCCAAAGAGGCCTTAGCCATCCAGACCCAGCCTCTGGTGGCCAGTCATAGAATGCCATTGTTTTGCTTCCAAGGTAAGGGAACTGACCCTGGTCTGGGTCACAATGGAAGAGGGAAGCTCCAGGGACTATGGTCCTTGGGAGTCCCCTAGGAGAGCCAGACAGAGGGTAGCATGGGAAGGATTGGGCTGGATATTGCTTGTTTTGAAGGTGAGCCAGAGAGAGAGAGAGCCAGACAGAGGGTAGCATGGGAAGGATTGGGCTGGATATTGCTTGTTTTGAAGGTGCATGAATCTGACCATGAAGCAAAAACAAGCAGGCAGCCTCTAGAAGTTGGAAAAGGAAGGGAAGGGAAATAGAGTCTCCTTTGAGCCTCCAGAAAGAACACAGCCCTGCCAACACCCCGGATTTAGCCCAGAGAGACCCATTTGGGACTTCTGACTTCCGCCATGGAAAGATGTTAACTTTGCATTCTTTTAAGACGCTATGTTTTTGGTAATTTGTAGCAGTAGCAATAGGAAACCAAAACAATGCCCTTTATCTCTCTGTGCTTTAGTTTCTCATTAGGCTAAATGATGGTTATAGTAGAACTTCCCCCCTTCCCCATGCTGGTTGTAAGATGTAAGTGCTTGTGCAGGGCACGCTGCTTATTCTTGGTTAAGATTCAATCTTTGTACCAGAAGTCAGGAGACTTGGGTTATGGACCCAGGCCAAATGAGGGCAGTAATAAGGTCTTGCCTTTCCTGTGGAACTGATGTGAGAAGCAAATGAAATTATGTCTTGACTTTTATTTTTTATCTAAAGTATTATTCAGCTGTAACTTCTTGTTATAATTTAACTTACACACTTCACTTGGGCTTTTTAGATTGTCAAAGATGTATGTAAAAAGGCAAAATATTACACATGAACCACTATTTGATTACAGGAGAGTGTTGGAGTAATAGGTGGTATGAATTCCAATGATTGGTACTAAATAATGGAATGATGTTTTTCCTTTTATATGTTCTATATTCATAGCATTTTCTTTTTCTATTTATGGGCTAATAATTATGGTTCTTTATTCCAAATCTTAAAGATGTGTATTATTTTTTAAATTGCATCCTTTGCTTCTAATGTCTGAATGTAAGCACAATGATATTGACTTAATATGACTGAGGATGAAATGGAGGAATCACTTATTTGTCTAGGATATAATTATCATACCTCCCCTAATATAAATTTTGAGTATTTTAAAAGATGTTTCACTTTTCACTAAGTGGGATGGCAGTGTTCCAATTGTACTGTTTGCTAATGATTAAACATTTCACAAATATTTATGGTGAATCTTGATTAAATATACAGTTACAGAGGTAAATTTGAACAGATAAAATTAAGACTTATTTGTTTTGTTTGCTTTGTAAAGTATTGCTTTATCTAGGTCAGTAGCATATCAGGTGCATGTATGTGTATTAATAAAAAGTCAACATAAAGCTATTATAATTGATTTTCACTATTTACATTTTCACAAACATGGCTGTATGCACTGTGGCAGATATAGTGTTATCAGGTTCATAATTTTCAGTCAATTCATGGGCATAGTTAAAGGGCATCTTTTGTAGTGACAGATTTTAAAAACAGATGCTTCCTATAGAGATTTTATGAATAGAGGTTTGTTTAGATTTGCTAGTAGGAGCCTATCAGAAACTTAAAACTAGATGCCAATGAAGGGAGTGTGGTTATATTTCTATGGATAAGTAGTCTAGTCCAGCGGTTGTCAACCGGTGGTCTGCAGACCACGGTGGCCCATGAGGTCCGAAAGGTTGGCAGCAGCTGGTAGTCAACAGCGGTTACATCAGGTCTAGCGTTTGAGCTATTTCTACTCCCTCATAGAGCAAACTTATCACAAAATGTACTCCCCCAATTTTCAGTCCAAAGAAGAAGAACAATTTGGATGTCTTGTAGTCTTTAATGACTGAGGTTTTGGAAAGTCTTTCATTCAATGCTTTAAAACCATTTATCTCTAAGGCAGCGGTTCTCAACCTGTGGGTTGCGACCATCGGAAAACACATATAGCATATCAAATATTTACATTACGATTCATAGCAGTAGAAAATTTACAGTTATGAAGTAGCAATGAAAATAATTTTATGGTTGGGGGCCACCACAACATGAGGAACTGTATTAAAGGGTCGCGGCATTAGGAAGGTTGAGAACCACTGCAAGGAGTGATAACATTTGTAATATTTAAGCAATGAAAATCAAGATGACTCTAATGCATGTCCTGACAGTTTATTTCTTGTTACCCCTCTCTTATAACATGAAATATGAGGAAGAAAATCTGGTTACTTGACTACTAATGGGTGCCAATCCACAAGTTAAGATTGGATAGGTAAACAGAGTAATTTTTAATGTTGCAAATAGTGGTTTGCTTTCTACAAGAATAAGCTTCCTTTTTAAAAAGGCTGTGGGTCAGGAAAACTGAAATTTGAAATTCAGTAATCTCAAGTCAACCAGAAATAAGGAATGAAAATATCTCTTGATATATAATATAGCAAATGGGTGGGAATTGGGTCATTTTTCAAGAACTAGATAAGGATTGGGTGTGAATGCAGACTGCATAGAGAGAACCATGCAAATAAAAGGCATTTCATTTCAGAAGTCTTGAAAAATCAAATCAATAAATATTTGGAAATGTGTTTGCATTTTAGATCCAGTCAGCATCTTTGGCATAGCCACAA
Source organism: Myotis brandtii (assembly GCF_000412655.1). Lineage (NCBI taxonomy): Eukaryota > Metazoa > Chordata > Mammalia > Chiroptera > Vespertilionidae > Myotis > Myotis brandtii. The sequence continues at coordinate 1,704,546 of NW_005361201.1, forward strand.
GGCAATAAAGAAGCATTTAAAAAGAGGGGATATGTCTTTGCAGAGGGAGGAAATCCTTCTGTAAGTGAATCTAAACTAGAAATATTTCAGGACTGTGTGTCCAGGAGATGCTGGGTGGTGTTAAGTTGCACTTCTTGAAAGTTACCAAACACCAGACATTTCACAGATAAGAAGTCATTTGATGTTTTTGATTTTTTTTGAGTGACAGGGATAAAAGAAAGGTTTTAGAGACCGTTGGCTGTTTTCACTTTTGGCACTGCAAAGGGAGAAGTCAACATCAGATTTCTGGAGTCCTAGGATTTGTCCTACTTTTATGAAAAAAAAATAGCACGGTGTTTATACTTGAAATTCTTGGCTTTGTAGATTTTATAGGATTAGATGCAAGCTGCACTGGGCCTTCTCCTTGGGGAGCCTCACAGATGTAGATGATTTCCATTCCATCCAATTTCGTTCCTGTTGAGCCAAATGATAGTGATAATGTCAGTGTCCTTCACATTGGAACATTCTCCAGCTATGAAGCAAAGGACAGAGACTAAGCCCATATTGAACTTTAATCACTATTAAAGCATCTCTATAGGGTAGATGAATGTCAGCTGCCTAGTGGCATTTCTAGGGGCTCTGCCTCCTGCTGCCTTACATGTCCAGTGACCTCCGGACGGCCCTGCACTTACCTACCAATACTCAGGCAGGAGCTCAGTCCCGAGGTTGTGCTTGCCCACAGTGAAACATTTTCGGCTTGGCCCCCTCCCTGAAGTGGGCTTGGTGGTTTTTTTTTTTTTCCAGTTTTATCTTTTGGAACAGGAAGAAAAGAGGATTAAAGAGAAGGAGCAGATAGTCTAGTGGTTTTCAACATCTATTCTGGGAGATTTTAAAAATGTTTATGTCTGGAGTGGGCTTGGTGGTTTGTTTTTTTTCCAGTTTTATCTCTTGGAACAGGAAGAAAAGAGGATTAAACAGAAGGAGCAGATAGTCTAGTGGTTTTCAACCTTCACATCTATTCTGGGAGATTTTAAAAATGTTTATGTCTGGATTCCACCCCTGAGATTCTGCTAGTTGGACATTGGTTCATTTGAAACATTCCTCAGAAGATTTATTCCCAAGAATATCTGGGAGCTGGATCCATACTTAGGAATCTCAATGTGTAGTTCCTGCACTAGCAATATCAGCATTGCTCAGGATCATGTTGGAAATTGAAGTCCTCAGGCCCTACCCAGCACCATCTGCATCAGAACTTTTTAGGGCTAAGACTCAGCAGTCTGTGTTTCAGTAGCTCTCCATATCCTTATGGAGGTCAAAGTTTGAGGACCACTGGTCTAGACTAACCTTCTAAATTAGGCAAAAGGTTTGAGGGTGCACTCCACTAAGGCCATTATTTATATCCAAAAGGTGGGCAGCACAGATCCCAGTCAAGGAATAAGTCAAACACCACCTTTTGGGAGCGAGCAGGAGATAGAGATCCATGTTGTCTGGATGGAGATTCCAGCATTCCAGGGAGTTCTGTTGTTAGGATGTCATATTTGGTCCCAGCAAGTTGATTGGAGTGTGAGCTTTGGAGAGATGCTGCTCTAGGTTCGAATCCTATACTTGGTGTTTCGTTAGTTTAGGAAAATAACCTTTCTGAATTTTTTCACATAGTTAAAACAGGGATGGTAATTACCACCTTTCAAGGTTGTGAAAAATGGAATACACTTGTGATTGGAAAATATCTAGCAAGACTAACTATCTACCACATGCCCACTGCACAATGCAGTCTCAGGAAATTATTGGTGTTATTATTCCCATATAAAAATAATCGTTACTCTGTATATGACTGTCTCATTCTCCTCCTCTATATATGGTAAATATTATAAATCAACCCTAGCAATCTCTCCAACAAGCTAGAGACTTGTTTGCTTTCTAATAGAGCACTCGAGGCAATCACAGTCAGACAGACCTGGCTTTTGAGATAAAGCTAATTTGTCATCCCTGGCTAAAAATGCAAAAATAAAATAATAAAAATAAGAGAGATATTTATTTTCCTTATTTATTTCCTGCCTATATTTAAGGCGCACCTGATATATTAGTGTCCAATAGATATACAGTGCTTGCCACATGTATAATTTAACATGTTCTGGTAACCACATTAAGAAAATTAGATATAATGAGTGAAATAAAATTTGACAAATTATATTAATGCAGTATATTCAACATATTATTATCTCAATATATAATCAATATATAAAGGTATTGCAGTATTTTACACTCTTGTTTATGGAAGTGAGTCCTGAAATCCAGTGTGTATTTTACCCATCTCAATCCAGAATAGCCCTATTTTAAGAGCTCAATAGCCACATGTGACTACAGGCTGCTGTGTTAGACAGTGAGACACCAGGTCTTTAAGTGAAGGGCAGAAACAAGGCCTGGTCATAGCTAAAATAAGCTCAGAGTTTATTCAGTGACCCAGTCACAAGCAGATAATAATATTTTCTTGCATGAAGTATCATCACTTCCCAGCTTGGATTTTCATGGAGAACAGAATAATGTGGTCTGTGTGAGAGCAGAATGCCTGTCATGTTTTCAGGCTTCTTTTTGTTTCCTTGTTTTTATATCTTGTGTGTCTGGCCAAAAATATCAGCCCCACTTGTTGTCTGCAGACCCTACACTATGACCCTTATTGCTCACTTTGAATGTGGGGTTGACGCAGACCTGCTGGTTGGGAATGTGTCTCTGCTGCCCTATCTTGACATTAGTCCATAATAACGTGACAACCCAACTGCTTATTCATCTTGTGCTGTGATATGCTTGGCACTGTGCTAAGCAATTCATGTAGAAGGTGATGGGGAGCTCACCAACTGCTTCCCTTTGCACTGAGAATACAATCCTGATGGCTTAAAAGGACCTCCTTGGTTTGACCCACAGCTACATGGAAGACCTTATGTTCTATCATCATCCCATTTCCTCACTCCACTTCTGCCACCCAGGCCTCCTGATTTTTCTTTTACTATCTTCAAGCCTTTTTCTTGGCATTCTCTCTGCCTAGATGTTTCATCCAAGTCTATGTTACAATGTTGTCAGAGAAGATTGCCCAGACCACTCTGTCTAATTTAGTACCCTCATCACACCTCATCCCTTCACCTGCTTTCTTTTCCCCCATATTAGTTATCGCTACCCCAAATTACATCACATATTTCTTTGCATGAATATTTGTTGTTTGTCTCCCTCACTAGAGCGTGATCTCCCTAACAGCAGGGAAATTGTCTTTGTTTACCATCTTGTTTTCTGAGCTTGGAGTGGTGCAAACCCAGTGGGTGCATGATAAATATTTGAATAACATTGCATATATATTATCTAATTTACTCTTTATCCAGCCTTTCTTACTCCAGGAGAAACAGTGTGAGGGATAACCCATCACAAGTGTAAGTTCACACAGTCATTCAGGAGCAGAATTGAGACTTTAACCTGACTGTGTGTGTCCAGAGCTCATCACGACACTTTGCA
>NW_005361201.1:1708286-1768306 GCF_000412655.1 Myotis brandtii
AGGACCTTGTCTCTGACCTTCAGCTATGCTCTGGCCTCCTATAAACTCTCCAGAAAAACCTTTGTTTTTGATTCTATGACTTTCTACTTCCTCCCCTATGAGTGCATTGTCAGACAGCTTCAACCAGGAAACTGGATGTAGAATTTGGTGACAGGTTTTGACAGTGCCATCAACATGTGCATTGGAGTTCCCGGGGCAATCATTTAGTTGATGTTGTTGAAAACATATTTTGATTGCTGCAAACTTGCCCTCGTTTAGGTTCCTTTTAGGGTCCGTCCATGTTACATGATAACTGAAGTCTTTGCAGAATAAAGACAGTGTGAAACAACTGACAGCTAGTGAGTCATCCGTTAATCCATCTCCCTTTTAAGATGGAAGGCTGTCTCAGAGGAACATACACAGTCTTTTATTGCATTTCAGCATAGTTCTGCAAGACCTCTTAGAGCTCCTGATTCTCACCAGGTCCTGGGCTCAGAGCCAAAGATACTGACTTGATTATTGATTGCTGTGTAGTGGCCAGCAATTGGTGTAGGACAAGCACCAGTCTACTATGCTTATCAATTCTGTGGATGAATAATCCAGACAGGGTCCAGCAAGGATGGCTGCTATCTCCTTGATATCTGGGCCTCAGCTGGGAAGACTTCAGGAACTGGGGAGACTCAGACAGCTGAGAAACGGAATAATCTGAAGCTTTTCCCCCACATGTCTTGTGCCTGGGTTGAGTTCAGCTGGGACCACTGACTGGAGTATGGACTTGTGCTTGGCTGTGTGTCCTCAGCTTTTCACAGCCTGGCAGCTGGGTTCTAAGAAATAACCTCCTGAGATATAGGAGACCCGGAGAATGAGCATTCCAGAAGCTGCCAGACTTCTTCTGACCTTGCCTTAGAAGTCATGCAATATACTTTGTCACATTCCCTTGGTTACAAGCATGTTTATGAAGGCAGCCAGGATTCAGCAGGAGGGAGGTAATACGTGCTGAATAATTACCTGTTAATCAAAAGAGTTGCTTTCTTTTTACATGTCTAATCTGGAAGGAGAAAAGGCAACAGAGGGCAGCAGAGAGAACCATCAATTTGTTGTTCCACTTGCTTATGCATTCATTGGTTGATCCTTGTATGTGCCCTGACCGGGGATGGAACCAGCAACCTTGGCCTATTGGGATGATGCTCTAACCCATTGAGCTACCTGGCCAGGGAAATTTCCCCATCTTTGTACTAAGTTTGTCTCTCTATCCACCTAGTCCAGTGATGGCGAACCTTTAGAGCTCAGCGTGTCAGCATTTTGAAAAACCCTAACTTAACTCTGGTGCCGTGTCACATATAGAAATTTTTTGATATTTGCAACCATAGTAAAACAAATACTTATATTTTTGATATTTATTTTATATATTTAAATGCCATTTAACAAAGAAAAATCAACCAAAAAAATGAGTTCGCGTGTCAGAGTCAGTCATTTTCAAAGGTGATCCCCTGCCTCATTTTGCCTGGCTACTCACAGTCAATCTTATCATTTCATGCCACTTCCTCCAGGAAGTCCTCCCTGGCCCCTTGCCTCTCCTCTGTTCCCCAGTACCTTATGGTATGAAATCATACATGAGGTTGGTATATTAGCTTTCTAGCATTGCCGTAACAAATTTTCGCACACAGGGTGGCTTAAGACAACAAAAGTTTTCTCTCTTACATTTTGGAGGTCAGAATCAAAAATCAAGGAGTCAGTAGGGCCATGCTTCCTCCAAGGGTTCTGGGGGAGAATTCTTCCTTGCCTCTTTCAGCTTCTGGTGGCTCCTGGTTTTCCTTGACTTTTGGCAGCCGAACTCCATCTCTGCTTCATCTTCACCTGGCCTTCTTCCCTTGTGTAACTTTGCGTGTCTTCTCTTCTTATAACAGTGGTTCTCAACCTTGGCTGCACATTAGAATCGCCTGGGAATCTTTTTAAAATCCTGATTTCTCCGAGATGAGGCCCAGAAATCAGGATTTTAAAAAGATTCCCAGGCGATTCTAATGTGCAGCCAAGGTTGAGAACCACTGTCTTATAAAGACAACAGTCATTGGCTACAAGCCCCACCTTTATCCAGTATGATCTCATCTTAACTAATTACATCTGCAAAGACCCTGTTACAAAGAAGGTCACATTCTAAGGTTCTAGTGGACATGACTTTTTTGGGGAACACTATTCAACCCCCCACAGTAGGGTATGGAGAAAAGCATCAATAGGATGTATTGGAAAGCAGGGTGATAGGACTAGCACATTTTCAGGGTTCTGTGTTTCCCTTTGATTCTATTCTATCTGCCTTGGGTCCTCATACGTCAACCGGCCCCCAGAGCACTTGACTAAGGAGTTACAACCACTGGTGAAAGGGGAGGAAAAGAACCTTCTTCCCTGTGCCAGTCAATCTCCCAGGTTTCTTAGGTTTATTTGTTTTTGCACCATCACTGTGCTTCAGAAAAGGAAAGAATAACACATTCATGCCAAGATCCCCTAAAGGAGATGGCAAACTTCTTTGATAAAGAAAACGCTGTATTATTTTTCTTGCTATGTATTATATTTAGAAGGTTTTCTTCTGAGTTCCTCTGGGTGGTTGTGGACCAAAAGAAACACAGACCAACCTCTTCATAGTAGAGAGATAAAGGGCCTCAGGAAAAGGGTCACTTTGGGGGATGCTTATGTGACCATTTTATAAAACCAAAGTCAAACAACAATTTCACTTCTTTCTTTTATTCTTGTTTTGGATATTCCTATTGGACTAGGTGTTTTAAAAGAAACCCAGAGACAGTGGACTGCAATTCTGCTTTTTATTAATTTTGTAGTTCAGCAATACATTTCTAAGTATCCCTGTGGAACAAAACTAACAGTCACCGAATCCATGTTACTTGGCTGGCACACTGCCAGATACTTGTCCCAAGCTCTCTCTGTTAATCTTCCCAACAGCTCTATGCAATGGCTCTTCTTGCTTCTATTTTCAGATAACAACTTGGGGGCTCAAAGACAGTAGTTGTTCTTGCTTAGATCACAAAGTGAGCAAGTGACAACGCTGGGTTTGGACTCAGAGTGTTGGTGCTCTTGTTCCAGCATCAAGAAGGATTCAGGAATCTGGAGAAGGCTGTGTGCAGATGTTAAATAGGAATCCAAAGACTAATAAAGAGTCCAGAGCCTAAATATAATTTTGAAAGGCATATGGGGGTCAGAGAAACTTAGCTAAAGGAGCTAAGTTCTAAGGTCTTAAGTCTAAGGTCTTAGGTTCTCCTCGTCCCCAGGACCCCATGCTTTTTATTAATACAACTTGTCCTGAGGCAAGGCAGAGATATACACTTTAAAGGGTCAGGGTTTGGTACAGAGTCCATTGTCAGAATGGGGGAATTAGCCTATGGCTGTTCAGGTGTTTGGCCAGTAGGAGGCAATAACATGTAGATTAAGAATGCCTTTTAGTCTGGCAGTCAAGAAATCAATTTAATGTATCCTATTCAGGTTTGGGGAAATGCCTTCATCCATTCCCAGATGCAACCCTGCTGTCATGCTGGAATTGGTCTCCAGCATCAGAGACTAACAAAGCTCCTAGTAAAATCTTCCTGGAATTATTAAGGAAGGGTTCATGGGAAATACAGGCCAACACCACACCATAATAATGATGGGGATGGTGGTGGTGGTGGTAGTGGTGGTGGTGGTGAGGGCCTAGCAATTTTTGGAGCACCTACTATATTCCCCAATTGATACAAGGTGCGTTACAAAATTTTGTTCCATTAATGTTCATTATATAAATGCTTCTTGAACATCTCTGTAGTAAAATCTGTACAGGTCTTAGGAAACAGAGACTAAACCAAGTTTTCAATTCATTGGTCATGACATCGTCATCCACGTTTTACACACACAGAAACTGCAGCGCAGACAGTTTTTCAAATCTCTCTGGGATTTGTATCCCAGTCTGTCAACCGCTAAAGCTTTGTCTTTTCTGGATATATCTGGAGACCATTTTCTTCTTAAAAACAAAACAAAACACCTAAACACAAACAATTAAAACACCCCCCAAACATCCATTATTTAGTAATAAAAGATACATGTTGATTGTAAAAAATTTAAAAGTACAAGGTGAATAGTCCTGTCCAGGTAGCTCAGTTGGTTAGAGTGTTGTCCCAGTGCACCAAGATTGAGGTTCAATCAGCACATACAAGAGTCAACCAATAAATGCACAAATGAGTGGAGCAACAAATCATTGTTCCTTCCTCCCTCCCTCTCTCTCTCTATAAAAATCAATTAAAAATAATAAATGAATAAAAATAATACAAAGTGAATAAATAGTATAAGTACCTCCCATTTATCCTCTATCCATCCTCTATTGCAAATAATTGTTAATAGTTTAAGATACATTTTATAGACTTTCTATGTATAAATATCGCATATAAATGATTAATAAATGCTATAAATAACCTGCCATTATTTAATACATAATACTATATATCTGAGAAGAAAAGCTCTTGATTGACTTAGTACTTTGTGATTTGTTTCTTACTGCTGTGGTGAAATGAGAAAAGATGCATATAAAGTATAATAATAAAAATTGAATACTATATTATGCAAATCACACACACACAAAGGAAGGATGGGAACTAGTTAGTCTCCTTCCGCTTCTCATCCCCACCTTCTTCTTTGCAACCCTACTATCATATCATTCTGCCCATAACCCTCCTTAGGGCTTAGTAGAGTCAAGGATAGCTTCCCAGGGACCCAAAGCCTCTTGGCCAATGGAAAGAATTATTCCACATTTTCAATGAGACTGTGCTAAACAGAGGCACTGGGGTTTTGGGTTTGGTGTTTGGAAGGTAAAAGTGGTCTCAACTAAAGTAGCTTAGACCCAGGAGAGTGAAGATGGAGATCTATAGGTTCTTTACATAGTGTCTCCCAGAGTGGGGAGAATGGGTTTGTGGTATTCCCAAAAATCAGGGCCCTGACACTAGAGGACCTGCTCTTGGCAAAAATTTCAGCACCTGAGTTTAGCAGGGAATTAGCAGGGCTCCAAGCTACAATTTATAGAGTAGGGCAATAACCAGTGTACAAATCAGATAGCTCTTTCACAAGCTTTCCTCTAAGACTTCCAGGACTATAGTAGGTTCCTGTGGAGGGCAAAGTGGTGTGGCAAGGAGCTTGATAATGAATGAGATTTAGTTGTCCATTCTGGCAAGTAGGGTGTGTAGAGTAGTATTTATTTTGATTTAGAAAAGTTGTTTCTTGAATTCAAGCACTGTGTTGGATTATAAATAACATATGTTCTTGAGCCTAAGGCAAAGATGTTCAGATTTCACATTTAAGAAACTAGATCATTTGTAGTTGATGCATACATTTTATACATAATTACTTTTCTCAAAAATATTGCTATTAAATAAATGCTGTTTTTCAATTAAGGAAGTATGGTATAGTTCTTAGATATAACTAACATTTCTAGTCCTCATTTGTGTAAAATCAATTAATCCAAGAATGACTTCTGCTGTGTCTTTACATCACTGTCCTAAAACATGACACAGATTGTGTTATTTCAGAACTTTCTTCTTAATAATTTTAATTGCTTTATTGAGATATAATTTACATAGCATAAAGTTCACCTCCTTTAAGTGTATAATTCGGTGGTCTTAAGGATATTTTCGGAGTTGTACAACCATTATAATAATCTAATTTTAGAACATTTTCATCACCCCAAGAAGAAAACTAGTGCGCATTAACAGTCATACCCCATTACCTCCAGCTCAGTCCTAGGTAACCACTCACCTACTTCTATTTCTATAGATTGACCTATTCTGGAAATTTTATGTAAAAGGGATCACATTGCATATGATCTTTTGTGACTGACTTTATTCACTTAACAAAATGTTCTTTTTAAAAATATATATATTTTATTGATTTTTTACAGAGAGGAAGGGAGAGAGAGTTAGAAACATTGATGAGAGAGAAACATAGATCAGCTGCCTCCTGCACACCCCCTACTGAAGATGTGCCTGCAACCAAAGTACATGCCCTTGACTGGAATCGAACCTGGGACCCTTCATTCTGCAGGCCGGCACTCTATCTACTGAGCCAAACTAGTTAGGGCAACAAAATGTTCTTGAGGTTAATCCATGATACATGTTGTAGTATGTGGCAGTGCTGCATTCTGTTTTATTACTGAATACTGTCATATGACTTTATTACATTTTCTTGATGCATTCATCAGTTGTTGAATATTTGGGTGGTTTCCACAATATGGCTATTGTGAATCATGCTGATATGAACATCAGTGTGCAAGTATTTGTGTGGACATGTGTTTCATATTTCTTGGGTATATACCTAGGAATGGGTTGCTGGGACATGTTGGAATCCTGTCTTTAATAGTTTGCAGAACTGCCAAAGTATTCCTGAATATTTTATATCCCCACTAGCAATGCACAAGGGATCCAATTTCACCACATTCTTATAAATACTTATTGTCTGTCTTTTTAATGATAGCCATTCCAGTGGTTGTGCAGTGGTTTTGCTTTGGAGTTCCCTGGTTACTGGAGATGTTGAGCATCTTTTTATGTGCATATTAGCCATTTGCTATCTTCTTTGGAGATTGTCTATTTAAATATTTTTTCTATATTCTAATTGGGTTATATTTTTATGACTGGGTTTTAAAGGTTCTTTATATATTCTGAATTCAAGGTACTAATAAGATATATGCTTTGTACATATTTTCTCACAGTCCAGGGACTGTGTCTCTAGCAATTCTTTATGAAACAAAAGGCCTGCCTCAAAGAGAGCTCCTGAAACACATCCCTTTCTCTTCCCCTCACAAAGTCACTGTGGTAAATAAACACATCAACATATCATTACCTGATTCTATTTAATTTACAAGCTCTTTTCTTCTAAGTTTCCCGTGGCTGCCTGATTCAATTATTTTTAAGTAAATATGACCTATGCTGTGGTCTAAGTGGGGTTTTGGAAAGAATGCAGAAGGAATGAGGAGATGGGAGTTTGAGTTTCAGATGTAAAACTTATTACCTATGTACTTATAAGAAAAGCCTCTAATGTGATCCAAATTCCAATTTCTCCATCTGTAAAATGTGACTGATAAGACCAGCTTGGAATATCCCAGTGAGGTTATTGTAATATGTTTGTAAAGTACAAAAGATATTTCCTTGAACGAAGTAAAGCTACACGCCAGCCAGACCCTACACATGAGGCATTTGCAGCCACAGCTGCATTGATTGTTTTAGTAGCTTGTGTGGGTCCTGATTAGTTTTCGAAGGAAAACAATGTGTTAATTGACAGTGGCTATTGATTGCAATTGATTGCAATGTTACCGAGGTGGATTAGTTAGAGTCCTTCTGAGCTACCCTGTGAAAGAGAATAGAGAAAGGAGCAAAGAACTACGTGACAATGGCAGCACTTATGAGCGCTAAGTAAGTATTAGCCAGCATAACAGTAATTATTATCATCATTACCCTTTGTCCTGAGAGGTCTGACACTCCAAACTCGGGTCACACATCAACAATCTTAAGCATACATCTTTCACCTTCCCAATCCATAGTCTTGTTTCTTGGGGACCATAATTGAATCTAAGCAAATACTTCCTTGGATCTTCAGAGGTGTTCTAATTTAATTGTCTTCAAAAGCATATCTATTCACAGCCTTTCTGCCTGAACTATCACCCTTAAAGGAAAGAGAACATTTTCTTAGCAAGTTTATACCACCATCCAATAATGAAGTCTCTTCACAAGTAATTGCAGTAGTAATGCTAATAGTAGTACTCGTGGTATAGAAGTGGTACTACTAGTGGTAGTAATGGCAATAGCAATAGTGACAGTAAAATAGCTTACACTTATGGAGCATTTAGTTGTGATGTGCTGTGGTAAGTGTTTTACCCGCAGTAGTAATTTAATGCTCACAACCATCCCAGGAGATAAGTTCTATTATTATGCACACTTGTATAAGACATAGATTGGCTGAGTCAAGTTCAGGAAGCTAGTAAGTGCCCTTTGGGGATAGATCACATCTTAAGTAGGTATTTGGGGCCAGTATAGAAAGAAAACACAAAACAGTCTTCATTTTTGGCATCATGGAATCATTCCCTTGTGTCTTGGCTTAGCTTCAACCACACCCAAATTGCTTCCAACTGCCCAGTAATGTGGAGGTCACCTCTGGTGTCTAGAGTCACAAATCCAAGTTCCCCTACTTACTAGTTTTGTGATTTTAGGAAGGTTATTGAATGTCTTCTTGTCTCAGTTACTTCATTGTAAAATGAGCAAACATAACTTCATATGATTGTTGGGATAATTCAATGATGTATGTACAATGTTTCGCTCAATGCTTGGATTTCTTTGGGCTCAACATCATTAATTATGTAAAGTAGTGATGGTTGTAGAAAATGTCAGGGTTGTAGAAAATATGATATGATTCATCTCTTCAAAGTTAATTACTTAAGAAGACATTAATGATAAAACTCATAAGTATCACTACATATTGTGCTGTGATTGCCTCCAAAGAGGTAAAGATATTAAATGTAATAAAAGTTTCAAGATGGTAACATTCATGTGGTGTGAGGAGCGGGTGAAGAAAGCTTCATGGCAAGAGTGTGGGTGTGGAATGGTGTGTGAAGCCAGGCAGGGACACAGGTTTTTCCAACTGGGAAATAATATATTGAGTCAGGGAAACACCATGACAAAATGGGAATGAACTCAAACATTTGCAGGACAGAATGGGGCCTCCTCATTAGAGAAGAAGCTTTGCTTTAATGATATGAGGAGATAAGACCAGGAACAGTAGATGTGTTAATTAACTCAATGGGGAGAATCCTTTCACAATGTATAATATATCAAATCATCACAACATACACTTTATTTTTTTCAGTTTTTTTTAAAATTTTGTTTTATTGCTTAAAGTATTACAAAGAGTATTACATATGTCTCCTTTTTTCCCCCTTGACATTCCCCCAGCCTCCCTACCCCAGAGTCTTGTGTCCATTGGTTATGCTTATATGCATGCATACAAGTCCTTCGGTTGATCTCTTACCACCCCCGACCCCGTCCCCCAACCCTCCTCTGCCTTCCTGCTGTAGTTTGACAGTCTGTTCGATGCTACTTTAAATATCTTAGAATTTTATTTGTCAGTTATGCCTCAACAAAGCTGAAAAAAGACCAGGTTGGAAAGGAGGGACCAAACTTTTGGAATGTTGCATAAAACAATACCTTTCTTCACACTGTTCTTTTTTTTCTGGAGTGCCCTTTTTGGATAATTCTGGCCAATAAAATCACAACCATTTTTTAAAAACTAATTCAAGTACTATGTTTTACAAGAAGACTTTTCTCCCTATTCACAGAAATTTCCTGTAACGAATTCTTAGTCCATCTTTGTTCTTATCTGGAGTAACTACACTTGCAGGTTTGCTTAGGTCATCCTGAGTTATGTACCTATTATTCCAGTATAGTTATTAGCAGAACCCCCTTTGACTCTGAAATATGTTTGTTTGTATGATAAAATGTAAGGTCACCCACTTATAACTCTTATCTCTCTTCCCTTGTGTTATAAATGGCCGTCTGGTGGCCCCTATTAAAATGTTCACGTGAGTTGAGATCGTATCTACTCATTTTGTGTTCCCAGTACAGACACTAATAATTATTTATTAAGTGAATTTAAATAAGGAGGTGGGAAAGCTCTTGGAGTCGAACTCTGTACTCTTAGACCTTTTTTTTGTTGTTGTTGTTCCTAAAACCATCTGGTATTGCAGCTGCCCATACCAGGTGCTTGATAGGTCTGTAAATTTGGTCAGACTTCCACAGGGTTAAGCTATTTTGGGAGTGTGCTGGAAATGACTGTAGCGCAGACTAGAAGTGTGCACTCATAAATCTCCTCCCTTCCCAATGCTTGCTAACCTGTGCACGTTTCTCACTGACAGTTCGGGTTGGTCTTGAGGCCTAAAGAAGACTTTCCTTTGGAAAAAGCCAAGGTGTTAAATCCAGTCAAATGTGTGTGCTTTTAGTTTAATTGCATGACTGAAACAGCTCATTTCTGGGTCTCTGTTATGAAATTTAGAATGGAAATTAATGAAGATAGATGATATTTCTACATTGATCGAACAGGACACGATAGTTAACAGATTGTATTGAATTTTAATTTTTATTCAATTAGTGTTATTTTGTTGGGGTTTTTACCTGGGACTTCAACACTTACTTTAGAACCTTTTATGATTTAATAGCCCTACTTGATTTTTTCTTCTTAAAATTTCTAAAATGTTATACTAGCAGATGTTAAAGAGATTAAAAGACATAGTCTTTCCTGTATTGTTTATTTATTTCCAAAGTAATCATTTAGATGCTTTAAACTTACTTATTATGAGTAGAAAGTATAGTTGTCTGTGAAATCTTGATTTCATACTTGGAATCTTTTAGTCCATGGTGTACTGTTAGATCTCCCCCCCTCCCTTCCATACACACATCTTGTGGTTTAAGGATATCACCACTATTTGAATATATGGGTGGGGCAAAAGTAGGTTTACAGTTGTGAGTATGTGAAATACAGTTTATTCTTGTATTATTATTTAATTATTTTATTATTTTATATACAAACAACTATAAACTTGCTTTTGCCCCACCCTGTATATAACCACAGTACTACACATTTAAACCAGAGATTAAATTCTGCACCCTATGTAAACAGATTCTATGGAAAATTAAACCGCTGAAAGCCCTTAAAGAGAGTCTTGTGAGTAAATTGCTTTTCTACTCAGAGCACAGCCTGGGCCTGGCCAACATTCCCTGTGACCAGAGCCAATCTTTGGGAAGTACTTGGTCAGTGCTTCTTTGCCAGGCTATGTAACTGTCTTCCTTTCCAGTCTCACCCTCTTTGTTCGAAAGAAGCCATAGAATCTCTCATGTAGGTTTGTCTCTTTTTCTAACCTTGGAGGAAAGGTTTCCATCCTTGGTACCACTGACATTTTACACTAATGAGTTCTTTGTTGTGGTGGGCTTTCCTGTGCATTGTAAGATGCTTAGCAGCATCCCTAGCCTCTATCCCCTAGGTTTTATGGCATCCTTTATCCCAAATAATGATAATTGAAAATATTTCCAGACACCATCAAATGTTTCAAGGGGTAAAGAGGACTCCAAATGGCCCCCTGTTGAGCACCACTGCCTTGAAGCCTTTGCAGAAACCTTCACAGAACGTGGAAGAAGCAATGTTCTTAGACAAGCACACATCCGTCCTGGACTTGCATAAGTCGCTTGACTTCTCTGACACTCACTTTCCCTGCAAAGTGGGGAGAATAACATCAGCTTTTAGAGTCATTGAGATTTCAACCACATCATGCAGAGAAACCTGATTGTACACAGTAATGTCCCCGTGCATGGACGGTAGTCACTGTCATTCCTATTTGGGGAGTCCCAACTAATTTTTTCAACACTGGTGATTCCAACTTAAATAAAGGTGTCTCTCTTTCTTTTTCCCTCTGTGTACAGAGCACGACGAATGTGGCAGTGGGCAGCACAACTGTGATGAGAATGCCATCTGCACCAACACTGTCCGAGGACACAGCTGCACCTGCAAACCGGGCTATGTGGGGAACGGGACCATCTGCAGAGGTAGGCTTGCTGCCCTGGGAGTATGCTGTGAGCTGCCACCCTGCCTGGGCTCTCGGTACTCATGTGCAGAATGCTTTCGACACTCTGGCATGGTCAGGGCTCCTGCTCCTGGTTTATCAGCTGGAAAGGGCACTGGGCATCAGAGGAGAGGAGACATGCTTTGAGTGTACCTTTTGGGCTGAATGAAAGAGGTATATGTGTGGGTCAGGGGCATGGTCCCACCATTGGATGGCTGTTCAGCTTTGCCTCTGGGCCTGAGCTGGTGAAGGATGCTCTGATTGCCTCCATTCCCTGTGAGGCTTTGCTCAGAGAGCAAGTGGGCACTGCTCGTGGTCACACTCGAGGCATCTATTTAGGGAGGAAGCCTAAAATTTCAGCTGCTCTCTGTGTTTGTAGCAGCTCAGCAAATTCCGAGGTCAGTGCCCTTGCTCCCATTTGCATTTAGTATAAAATACAAACTCCTCCCTTTGGTTCAGCATCGGGTCCCTGTGTCCTCTCAGCCTCTCTCTTTTCTCTTCCCCTCATTCCTTTCTCATGACCATGTTATTCTTGGAACATGTCCATCACATTCCTGTCCCAGGACTTTGCTTGTTGTCCCCTCAGCCCCCAGGCTCATTTCTTTCAGTATCACTCATTACAGGAACTTTCTTTGACCATCCTGTTTAAAATGACACCCCTATTACCTCTTACTTCTGTGCCCTACTTCATTTTTTCTTCACTGACACAACCTGATAGAATATTGCACATCTACATGTTTATGCATTGTCTGTCTCCCCGTTGGGATGTCAGCTCCATGAGAATGACCACTTAGTCTTGTCTCCCTGCTCTGTCCCCAGCAACTGGAAGGGTGCCTGGCATATTGTAGATGCTCCTTAAGTAAGTGTTAAGTGACTGAATCAACCAAAGGGGAAGGAGACACAATCATATTGGAAGAGGCAAAATGTACAGCCCCAGCCTCCCCACCCCCTGAAGCAAACAAACAAACAAACAGAAAAAAAATAGGTATTATTTCACCCTCATTTCAGAGGTGACAAAACTGAGACACAGAAAGTTTAAGTACCTTGCCCAAGGACACACAGCACATTATTCTCTACAGAGATGACATCCTGATGATGAGAGAGAAATAATGACTTACTTCACCACATTCATAATTAGGTGAAGGGATAGTTTGGAAAGATTAATTTCATTGTATTGGTGATCTTGGGGTAAATAGCCTCATACATAACAGAGTTTAAATTGGTGAACCTTTCTAGTGGTAATTTGACAAAACCTATCAATATTTATAAATCTGAAGAGCAATGTAGGAATTTTCTTGATTCCACCTCTTGAAATGTGTTCTAGAAAAGCATGTGGTCATTACATGCAGACACAGTGATGTTTTTGTGGCATTTGTATTCATCAAAAACCAGAAACTGCCAAAATGCTCCTCGGTAACGGAATAATTTAGTCTATTTGATGTATCATGGAATAGAGTGGTTAGAAACTCTAAGTGTATGTATGTGCACACACATGTATACATGCATACATGTGCACATATATATACACATGCACACACGTATACATACATACTGAGAGATCTCCAAGACATATTTTGGAGAAAAAAGAAAAGAAAAATAAATAAAATCAAGTTATAGGACAATACATATAGCATCCTCACATATCTAATTCATTATTTTAAAATGTCTGCACGCACATTTATGCAAATGCATAGGCACTGGAAACATGCAAACTGTTCTCCATCTTCCCCATGGGTGTGTGTGTGTGAAATAGAATTCACTCATTGCTATGTATTCAATATTGTCTGCATCTCTTACAATGGGAATTTATGTATGTAATATTTGTGGGTGTTTTTTTTTTTCAGTTCCATGAGGCAAATAAAGAAACCAGTGCTCAGCTTTTAGAAAAAGGCTGAAACTATTTTCAAAGCAACACAAAACACATAAACATGAATAGAGTTCCCCGGATTACAAAGCCCATTGCTAGTAACTGCACGTTCATGCTGTAAATCTGAGGAGGGAGCAACACAGGGATTTGATTTTAATGCGTTTGTCTCCGAATTATGTTACCTTGTCAAATAATATTAATTGCGCTGGTGCAGTGAGTTTGTGTTTGCTAAGTCCTCTAACAGCATTGTGATAAGTGGTCACTTCACCTTTGTGGAATTTGAAAGTTCAACTGTGGGAAAAATATGTGTTCAAATAATGTTTCTGGTGTCTAGAAATACATCTTTTCTTGAAAGTTATGAATTAGGAAAATAATTTTCTTGAAGTGATTTTCATGGTCAATTTTGTTGACCTCAGTAAGGTGGAAGAATCCTATGTTTTATAAATGTTGCTTGGGGAAGCAGTGCAGTGTAGTTGAAGAATTAGACAAACAGTTTGGAGAGTTGAGGTTTAGACCTGATTTTATCACTGGTGAGTTGCAAAGTCTATATTTTTACATAGTAAAATCGGGTTAGTACCACCTTCTGTGTTTATCCAACAATGCTACTGCAAAACCTTATTAAAGGAGTATGTATGGGAGAGTTTTAAAATATCAAATGCTATAAGAAATGAAGGCAGTATTATTAGTGGTGCAAAGATGAGGAAGAAGGAGGAGGCAGCTCATGAGCTGCTTGAAGCGCAGCCTTCTGACCAAAGTACAGTCAGACCTCATTTTATTGCACTGCCCTTTATCATACATCACAGATGTTGCATTTAAAAACATAAACTGAAGGGAAGACCCTCCACCCCCAAAATGATCAAGATACTTTATTGCAATACTCACTTTACTGTGATGCTCACTTTATTGATACTTGCTTTGTTACGGTGGTCTGGAACTAGCCTGTAATGTCTCTGAGGTGTACCTGTACCCAAATTTGTCTCTCGGTTTCATTGCAGGCATTTGATAGGTGACTTTCCCACCTGTAACTGAAACATTTACAGAGGTGGGTGGATAAGGATCACCAGACAATTTGAAGTAATTCTTTTTTTTTTTTCTGGCAGTGTGTAAGAGCTTTTCTAGACATGATGTTGTTCATGGAATCGACTACCTGTTCACACTTCTATTAACAACCAAAACACAAGGCAGTGATTTCTCAAAAATACTAATTGGTGTGAATTCTCTCAGACGGGCTTTCCTAGTGGCTGATGCTCATATGAGGAGTTTTTGATTTTTCACGAGGATGGAAAATGCCAGTTCAGCTTCAATAATAGTTGCAAGTATGTACTTGCCAGACACCTTGCTGGGTGTGTTCATGTGTGTCATCTCATTCAGTTCCCACCGTATCCCCGGCGGGCTGCTAGCACTAGTCTATTTCACAGGTGAAACCTGAATAAGACATAGTTGAATCTGATTTAACTCAGTGTGACTGCTTTTCGTTTCTTCCCTCCTCTCCTTCCCTTCCTTTTTCTTTTCTTTCATCATTTTTTTTCCTATTTTCTACTCCTTTTGTTTTCCATTTATGCTTTCACTTTCTTTTCCTCCATGGCTATTCATCATATTTCTATCATATTTCTCTCTCTCTCTCTCTCTCTCTCTCTCTCTCTCGTCTTTTGATATTCTAACTAGAGACAGTAAAGAAAATAAAAAGGGAAGAGAGAGTGCAATGAGAATCTATAATTAAAAATATTTTTGTGGACATTTTTGTAAACAGACTAAAGTACTTGTGAAAATAGGCAGTAGCTGCTGCTAAATATTTGGGGTTAAGTGGGGAAAACACGTACAAACTGTTTCAAATTAGATTTACACAACCGGACATGAGGGTTGGGGCTGTCTGTGGAAGTGTTGATCTGTTTCCCCAGTCCTGAGATCGGCGGGAACTGAAGGTGGGCTCTAAGCAGGCAGTTGTCCATAAGTCGCTGATAGGCTAACCCTGTGCTCTTGTCTGTCATTGGGGCTTGAAAACTGATAATGACTGATAAGATTGACATGCAGTTCATAAACATACAGTGAGTGGGAATTCTGTATCAGGAGACTAATTTTAGGCACACAAAAAACAAAAAAAAAACAACTGAAAATAGGGCCACTGGAGATTTTGCCATTTAGGGTAGGAAAAGGATTTGAACAAAGGCTTTCAACACAATAAAACAATATATAACGTGGTATTATCTTAGGGAAAGAGGCTTATATAGAATTACTTCTAATGTAGAGCCACATGAAAGGCATATTAGGTGTCAGTTAGGACTCCTTTGGTTTCAGGTCAAAGAACTCTACCGGTAGGCGTGGCTGTGTGATTTGCAGAGCCCAGAGTAAAATGAAAGTGGGGTCCTTGTTCAAGGAGTAGGAAAATTCTGCTGTTTAAACGTAGTAAAATATAATGCTTATATCATTCTTCTGTGGTCTCTATCTCAGCCTATCGTGGTATTTTAATTTGCTATTTAATGTCTCTACCTTGGCCACAGGGATTGTCTTGGGTTGAGCACAGACCATCATAGGAGCTTCAGGCCCGTCCCCCATGGTCTATGGTGCTCCCCTGTGTACATGCGCTCTGACCTGGCTGGGGCAGGGGAGGCCCGTTCTGTAGCTTTCCTTCCACACCTAGTCCACAGCAGATGGACAACACAAGAGGACTGTAGCCTCCTTACCAGTTCCCTCATCTCCCACAGAATGCACCCAAGTGCTTCCAGCTAAGGGCAGGGATGGCATAGCTATGTTCCACCTGGAAACACCTAGAGCAAGAGTGCATACCCAAACTGACCCTTCCTGTGTCTGTACACAGGACTCTGCTGGGGACAGAGTAAGGCAGTTGTTGATGGATGGGGAGGGAGAGGCTATGAGGGATCTGGGGGCCATTGGTAGGAAATGGAGAGCTGAGAACCCATCCTAGAGAGACAGGGAGACAATAGGAGGTGGGGCTACACATGAGCTCAGGCTCTAAACCCCAATCATGTGCTCCATTGTCCCATGGGACCTCTGTTACAAAACACAAATTCAAAGATGAAATGACTGAGACCTTTAAGATGGTGACCACAGAGCACCAACCCCCATATGTCAGACACTGTGTGCTTATGAAGTTGGCTGTCTACTACCATTAGTGAGCTTTCCAGGTGTCATAGAACCTGAAGGCAAAAAGTGGGAAACTTCAGAGCTGATGACTGCAGGAGCTGGGGTGCTGCTGGTGCTCTCCTCTGCCTCCTTTCTGCTTCTCTGAGGATTGGTGTCACAGTTCTTTCTCATTACCAGCTTGCTTTATGGTTATTCATCCATGCGGTTGAAGATCAGACCCTTGTTTTATAGGTTCAGAAACTTGGCCTTCTCAGGGTACCTGAGGTATTTAATATATTATGGACCAATATAGTAATTTATTATGATAGCTTTCCTGGTTTGAGTAGTGCCTACAAATGATACCCTTGTTTTTCCTACCTGCATCCTGAACAGAGAAACAGAGAAACAAATCAAGCAAGTGGAGACCAAAACATCAATATCAATACTGATAAAGATCATGCCCAAGAATGTGACTTATGTACATGACAATAGTATTCATAATATTGAATCCCCAAACTAGGCTCCTGCAGCCAGTCACAGGTATCCAAGGCAACCCATAGAGCATGTGCACATAGGGCTTCCTCTGCACATTTTAGGGCCTCCTGGTCCCTCAGGAACAAGTGAGGAAAGAGCAGGGTTACCCATGTGCAGTTCCTCTCTACAGCTCACAATCAGTCAAGGGAGAGGGAGAGGGTAGGCCAACAGGCCCAGGGGGAATTGCTCTTCGGGAAATTAGATAAATGGAAAGGAAGCACCTCCTCCCCAACTCTGCTAACAACTTCTGTTAAGAAGTGGCAAAATGTTTGTGTCTAGTTTCATCTTCTTTCTTAAGTAAAAGATATGCAGGGACCCCATTTTTTAAAATTTAGAATTATTTAAATGGGAAATCACAGCCAAGGAGTCAGCTGGGGGTGTTATTGGCTCATCATCTGAGTAGCCATTTGCCGGCTGCCACAGTCTTTACTGTAGGAAGAATCATTCCAGAGACTATTGCAAAGCTATGTGATGTCCTTGCCCAACATACTTCAGCATTTACAGAGACAGTGCATGGTATCACACGCATAGTGTCCCCTCACCTTCCTGTTTTCTAGAGAAGTAGATTAATTCAACTTCCCTTGCCCAATGTTTTATTTTCAAACGACGTGAGGAGGCTCTTTAATGACTTTACAGTTTATGTCCATGTAGTTTTGTTTGTCTTTCCCTTTCAAGTCCTGAAAGCCCTCCCTGACCTCAGCCTGGGTGAGCCACCCTTCTCTGAGCAGCAGACCCCTTCCAAACACCACTTGAGTCCCGATAATCCCATGTTCTCCTTGACTGTTTACTTGTCTGTTTCCTGCAGGCCAAGGCTATGTGTCTCTGTGTAGCCAACAGTTAGCAAAAAACTAAAGATGTTATAGATACTCAACATTTTTCTGATGAGTGAACACTTCAAGATTACTTTCTAATAAGAACATGCATGGTTTATCTGGAAGATTTTACATAAAAGAAAAAGTCTTCCTGAGACACAGAAGTACTTAGGCCACTCAAGCATTACCCCCATCCAGCCTGAAGAAAATACAGCTCCCAAATGTAGCTGTGCAAACTGACTTTAATGTGGAGTCTGCATTGCTAATGGATGACTGGCTTTCAAAGAAAATCATTATAATAAAATCCAGTTCACTGTCAAAGTTCCTGCATCATAGGTGAATGCTTATTCTAAGGCACTTCCGAATCCCACGTGCTCTGAAGTCATTCATTATGTGCTGGCTGACATTGAGGTGCACCTGCAGACACACTGCTTCCTAGGAGTTTCTGTTTGATGGGATGCTGGGAAAATTGTTCAAGAAAGACACGGGTAGTCTGGAACAGAAGGTGAGAGAAGGTTTGTATAATATAAACAGAAAGATTATATCACATGTGATGGCTCATGTTAAAGATGGAAATGAAATACTGAATTAAATAAGTAATATAGGCGTCTCATATGCACAAAGATGCTTCCAGAGACTCAGAGGCAACATGGGAGGGAGAAAGGGAGAATAGAAAGGTAAGTTGTTTTAATAAGACATCACTGATGATAATAAAATTGATAAACTGCTGGGCTGTGAATCAGAGAAGATGATATTTGAGGATTTTAAAGCAAATAGCAAGGGGAATAGGAGAGCCTTTGGCAAAAATACTTACAGCACTCTAGATGTAGTTTTCAAATGCGGTTAATGTAATGAGGAAGCAGTCAGGAAGGTTCCATCTAAAACTCTGCCTTTAGAGACAAAATGTTACAGAGAATGGCGGGAGGCAAAGTGGACTGATGTTATAGGATGGCTTGACTCATTTTGAGCAGGCCCTTTGTAAAAACATATTCATAGTGATAAAGGGACAAGGGTTGTGAGTGTATTTCTAAGAGTGCACCTCTGGTTGTAGAGCAATTTCACAACATTTTGAGATAGGATTTGAAGTTCTACTTTACACCAATTCATTTATAAAGTTAGAAAGAAGGTTGATTAGAGATAGCTAAGGATTACATTCTGTTAATAGAAAAAGTCTTTGCAACAAATGTGGACTACACTTCTCGTAATTAGAGCCGCTTAAAATTTCCCACCTGTGGAAGATTATGTAGAAGAGGTCCCTTTGGTAGTGTTTTAAGATTTTTTTCAGGATCATATTGAAATAATTGGACCAGGTCAGATGACTGTAAGATATGTGACTTTATCAATTTTTTACTATTATTAGATGATTTAACTACACACAAATAAACATAAAGACAGGACTCATGTGGGTGTGGATGACAAAACATATTTTAACTCAGTTCAAAGAGTTATTAGAAAGTGTTCTTAACACAGGGACACAAATGTTAATATATAATGGTAAGAAATGGTTTGTTCAGAATATGCAGAACCACAATGCCATGCTTAAATATGTATAGACCCGAGGAGTGGGCTACAGAATGATGACACAATTTTCTACTAGTAAAGCTGTTTCCTAATGAATAAAACATAAACTCTTTAACATTCAAGCCCCTGCAAAAACTTGGCCCCATCTGAATATTTGGAGCCTCTTCTCTTACAATGTCATTTGTCCCCAATACCTCACCAGTCACTCTGGAGAGGGAGCTAACCTTTCTCCTAATAGGCCAGCCTAGGTGATTTCAAGTCCCCTTCCCTTTACGGGGGATCATTTAATATACAGGATCAACTTTTTCCATGTTTCTCCTCTTCTAATTGAAATTCTGTTCATCCCTCTTAGTCTAGCTCAAATCCCATTTTTTCCTTGATCTTCTCAGAATAAATTTTCTCCTCTCAGCTCTGATTATAGTATTTAATGCATTATGCCTCATTAAACTTTGCTGTTTATACATCAGCCTTTTCCACTGACAGGAGGCCTTATGCTTCCTGGGTGCTCAGTAAACATATATTGATGGCAAAAGAGAACTGGCCAGTTCCTCTGACACAGGTCAACTCTGCTCTTGTGGCTTGATGTATTAATTACTACTACACCACCATTCAGAAAATCAAAGGGAACTTAAAATTGTAAAGTAAATGATAGTATTATTTCTATTTTAATGTTTTAGAAAATCATCAATGGGTCTGCTATTTAAGCTCAAAGACAATATCTATTGTGCGTAGAACATTTATTTTATGTTTCATTCCCATAGATCTGAATGTACCACATGGATACTGAATATCTTATGAATACCAAACATAATTATATCTGAAATGATCAAATCCACTATCCTAAATTGAGAAGTAAAGCAGCCCAGGTGTGGCTACTTTTTTTTTTTTTTACATCCATTTGCATGTATTTTTTGTATCTATTTCAAAATCTTCTTTACTTGGACACTCTTGATTCTCATTCACTTATTTTCTCGGCAATCTTAATATAGGTTCAGGGTAGAGCTAGAAGGCACTTAACATGCTGGGCAATCAAGGGAACAAGGGAAACACAAGTTACTCAAGACATAACTGTCCTTCATGTCCTACGAGACCTCCATAGACATTCACCCATCCCAGTGTGGCATGTGCTGTTGAGTGGGATGTTGTCCTTTCATATTGTGGCTCCACTGTGACCAATGGGAAACATTTATGAGGCTTAGATCATTATTGCATTATGTTATTTAACACAACATGGAATCTGTTACTCTGTTGTTACTTTCCCTTTTAACCATAGATAAACAGGATCACTTTGTTTCATAAAAATGGAGTATCACTCTGCCACTGCCTGTGGGAGGTTTGGAGTGATGCCATTTTCCTCTCCAATCCTTGGAAAGGGTTGAATCAATAGAAAATAGCTGTGGGTCAGTGTGGGAATCACAGTGTTGCCTTTACCTTGGTCTCTCTGGGATAATCAGGCCCCACTTTAGGAATCACCCCTCATCCTCTCAGTCGTAGGGTTACAGCTGGAAGAGGGGATGCAGAGATCTGGTCAGATCTTTGCCCCTAGTGTTGGCACAGGGCTGGGAAACTCTGAGGATCTCGCTGCCTGAGTGCAGGAGGTCAGAGAAGAGGTGGCTTGTACCAGGCTTGAGCCATGGTCTCTGACACACTTGTACCAGTTTTCCTCAGACTTGCCAAACCAACCCTCCTCTTCATAAAGGGAAAAGCTATGACTTAGGTACAGAAACAAAGAAGCTTAAAACCATCATCCCACTACCATTTTCTCTGAAGGGATGTGGCAGATAAGGACTCGCACAACCCACTCCTCCAGCTCCAGAAATGCTTGCCGATTATAGATGCACTATTACTAGTAATTGTAAAAGTAGATGGGTAGTAATATTACCATGATTATTTGTTATCAATTCAGCAGTATTTAAATAACTTCAAACCTTTGTGCAAACTCATCGTCATACAAATATTTACCTGTCACTAAATTTAAACATGGGTATATTTGTTATATTGCTAAAGGTGGGGGGGGAGCACTTTATAATGCTGATTTAATTTTAAGAGAAGGAAGGTTATCTGTGCCAAGGGAAGATTATAATGCTTAAAGTTTAATGATGCGTTATTTGAAAAATGTGACTGAAACAAGAAAATGAAACTGATTGTCTAGTCTGAGTTATCAAGAGACATTATGTTCATCAATTTGTCAAAGACGTGCAGGCAACACAGGACCTATACTGCAGCCTTAAAACCTGCAACAATGCCACAAGACTGCAAGGCAAGGGAACTTGTGTAGCATTGGACACAGTATATCAGTTGTGTTATTTTGGCTTAACAAGGCTGACCTTGATATAGTCTCATCCTGGCCACTAATACTTTTCTCCTTAAAGTGCATTTCTACTGGGCAAAGAAAGAGCCTCTTGGATGCACTTAAGGCACTTTCCATCACTTACCAGAGCCAGTGCTTACCTTTTAACGTTTGCAGCCCAGTGGACAGTAACGATGTCCCTCAGGGTTTGAGGAAACATGTTAAACCAGCCTGTATGTCAGAGGGTGTGGAGTTCTGACACTTAGACAAGTGCTGATTCTTTTGAGTGCATTTTGAGGTTGCACTTTGATGAGGTACATAGATGTTTGTTATCCATAATTGTCACATCTGAGATGACTCGTGAGATTAACAGAGCCAAATAAATATATATCAGTCAATTTTATTTTATAACAGGCTACTGAACATCGACTTTCTGTTGAGCAATCAATTTAAGACTGTATTTCCTTTCTAAATAACAATTCTCAGTGGACCAGGAGACTTTCTTTAGGCAACAGTATTGAAACATGTCATAGGCAATCTCTAGGCTACCTGCTGGATTATGATCTGTTTGGGGAGCAATAAATTCAAAGTATTTAACAACTGGTACTATTCTAGAATGGTGCCACTTATACTTAACATGCCCATAGTAGTAGCTCAGAATCTGTGCAAAGCATATTCACCTTACATAGAACAAAAAACAAAGAAACTGTAGTACCTAGTTGGGTGCCATATTTTAAGGCAAGGTTGGCTTCAATAAATCTGGTCCCTTTTAATGTCTATTGTGCTGTTAGAACTAAGCAGTCAGGAGCCTAGATCAAGTACTGTTGTAGGCTCTGCTTGGCCCAGAAACCTCTTTTTTTTCTTAAGTATGTTTTGTTTTTGTTTTTTGTTTTTATTTCAGAGAGAGAGGAAGAGAGAGAGAGAGAGAGAGAGAGAGAGAGAGAGAGGAATTATGATGAGAGAGAATCATTGATCGGCTGCCTCCTGAACACCCTCTACTGGAGATTGAGCCCATAACTTGAGCATGTGCCCTGACCAGGAATCAAATCTGATCTGAACCACGACCTCCTGGTTCATGGGTCAATGCTCATCCACTGAGCCACACTGGCAGGGTTGACCTAGATACTTTTTAATAGTTAGAGGCTTCTCTTGACTCTAAGGATACAAAGGATAAGTTGAAAAACATTTACAAATAATGCTCAAATGTCCACATAATTTGGGATAGTACTAACTGCAACCCTTCCTTAATAGGATATTGGTGGAATGCTTAACTAGTACAGACCAGTAGAATGTGTTGTGTTTTGCCCTTGCCTTTCTGCCTCATCCTAGCCCCTATACCAGTGGTTCTCAACCTTCTGGCCCTTTAAATATAGTTTCTGATGTTGTGATCCAACCATAAAATTATTTTCGTTGCTACTTCATAACTGTAATGTTGCTACTGTTATGAATCGTAATGTAAATATCTGATATGCAGGATGGTCTTAGGCGACCCCTGTGAAAGGGTAGTTCGACCACCAAAGGGGTCGCGACCCACAGGTTGAGAACCACTGCCCTACGCGATGATGGGTTTATTCATTTCAGCCTCATGCATGCTCCTCTGTTGTACAGAGTAAAGTCAGAGATGCTCATGACACAGTGCCTCAGCTCTGTTGACAGTTTCTCAAAGTTTAGTCCATAAAATACAGTTGCCTTCCAACATGACCACAAATTGAATTCCGTGTTTGTTTCCATTGCTCTTGCCTAACCTGATTTCCTTTTAGATGCTGTTGGCCAGGACATCTGGGTTACACCTTGTCCTTTGATAATGAACCAGTCATGTGACCTATTCTTGTCAGTCATTTCCTCATTTGTTAATAGACATAATGCCATTTTCAAACTTCACCCTCAGCTCCTAAATGGGAAAACCTTAGGGTAAAATGGCTAACACGTAGAAGCTGCTTGTGTAAGGTAAGGAAACACCAATAGCTGCTGTAATAGACAAGCTCCAAACTTTCAGTATGTCCAAAGCAGTCAGTTCTTATGTATGACTCATCACTGTTCACTAAGAGCTGGTGATGAGTGCAGGCTGTGCTCCACACAGAATTCAGGAACCCACTCGCCTTTCATCTTGTGGCTGTGACCTCTGGATGGATTCACAGAGGTCTTGGTTTTCAGATTCCTCACTGCTCTGATTTGCAGATGGGGAAGGAAAGTTAGGTCATGCCTAGGAGGCTTTTATTGGCCAGACTTGAAAGTGGTACATATGCTTTGGCTCCCATCGCCTTGGGTAGACCTCAGTTCATAGTGGTATCTGACATTAGAGCAGAGTGTCTGTGTGCTTGGGAAGGAGGGGAAGGCCTAGCTGTGTGTGGGCTCTATCAGTCTCTGCAATATTGCTGTTATGAATAAAATGCTAAGTGAGTAAAAGTGGCTGAACTATTATTGTGGAAAATAAACCTCTGTTTGCAGTTCTGAAGTGGATTCTAGCTGATACCCTGTGAAGATCACTTGTGGTCGTATCCAGGGCTTAAAATTTTCTCCAGTTGAGTGAACTCATTCCTTTCAACCATGTCATCACCACTTCTGTCTGGCTTCAATCAAATTAAAGACAGTTAACTTCTTATCGAATCTTCTGATCCTGCCAGTTTTTAGAAGATTTGAGACACTGCTTCATGGGTCACTTGAAAGTAGTGCAAACAACTCGGAATCATTACATCTTCCTTGAATAGAACTGCCAGTGACACAGAACTCTCCATCTGCCCCCTGGGCCTCTCAGAATTCTATTAAATAACGGAATCCCGCTGGTTAATAAGACAATTCTCTTCCTGGGGTTAATGATCATGATTGTTCCTTCCCTAGTTGGTGAATTTTCCATTTTTAAACTTACAACAGAGAAATAAATTGTGTATTGGGTCTCTTGCACAGTGTTCTTGTAACATCTTACTCATTTGGAGATAATACTCTTTTTAAACGTGGCGTATTCTGAAAGATATTGGGCAGGGATAAGGCAGGCATTCGAATATTTATTTAAATCTAGTTAAACTATACTTTTAATTTTATTGAGGGGTAATATACTAGTTTAAGATACCTTTTTGTATGTAGAATATAATTTCATAGTATGAATATTTTGCTTGTATAAATTGTTTTATAGGTGAAGGAGGGATTGTAAATATTCCTCTAAAACATAGACTGTGTTTGGAGATGTGACTAGATTGGAAAATGGTTTGGATTCAGCCCTGGGCTGTTTAAAACCAGGAAACCATCTTTGGCATCCAGGTGGAAAACAGTTTTTGCAGCCTTTTGCAGAGATAAGGATATTGGGCCTTCATATAGTCACTCACAGTATCTCTTTGAAGACTATATTAAGTAGAGGAAAAGCAAGGTGCAGTAAATTTCTTGGAAGAGGACTGGCTTTATGTTTAACAAAACAAAACACACATGCACATGCACAAGTGTAAGCTCTGAAATTAGAAGATATAACATAAAGCACACATATTAACTTTTCTAAAAGCTGCCTTAACACGGGTGAGAAGAAATATACTTGACACATCTCAATTCAAGTGCTCAGCAGCTACCTGTGGCTAGTGGCTGGCTACCTCAGCAGTGCTAAAATGTTCAGGGTAGGTTTCAATTAATAAGAAATTAATATGGTGCACATTTTCATCTGTGTCCATAAGCACACAGAAGAGATCGCTGGGGAGGAAGTATGGCTCCCCTAAGGTAAGAAATGGTACTTGCTGTGATTTTCTTTGCTATATTGAGCAACCCAAGTCCAGCTTTCCGTTGAATGCAAAACAGTTGTGTTTATTAAACAGATGGCTGGAATCCATATGCCAGGGGTTGAGAATGTCTAATTCCTTCCACAGTATAACATTTCCTGTCTCAGGATGGAATTTCACCATGAAGTCAGATATTGAATAGAAATGAGGAGCATTCATCAAAACTCCAATTATACTCAGATGAAAGAGTAGAGGGGGAAAAGAAAACAAGTCTAGAGCATTTACTTTGGTTGCATTTCAAGATCAATTTCATATTAAAAACATTTCATAAGAGAGCAGACATAATGCTTTTCATAATGACCTGTTCAGTGCAATGATGCATATCAACTTTAAATAGTGACATGCTCTAGAGTCTCTTGTCACAGCCATTAGCCAGAGGAGAGCCATGCATTCTTGAAGGGAAACATGGCCTTTTATGGATAATTATCTGACATGCTTAACACAGTGTGATCATACTCAAATGCTGGATTTACAGAGAACAAAACCTCATTATTTTAGACCCAGATAACTTGGAATTTGTGATAATTTTATTGAAATTGAAATAGCAGGAGGAGCCCTCAGACACTATAAATACAAGGGCTTTGAGTTTGACACTCTTGAAATTAAATCTCGTCTCTGACACATACTGTGTGATCTAGAGCAAATTCTCTTAACTGCACTGAGTTGACTCTCTTGCCTAAGGAACATGGAGGAAATGACTCAAACTCTGGAGTAGATATCAGCACCACCAGTCTTTTGCAGTTTGGCTGCTTTTCCATCCATTCAGCAGACGTCCAGAGTGATCCTCCATGGCCCGCCTGCAGCAGCATGACAGAAGTGTGAGTGGCGTGGCTTCAGGAGCTAGACTGCTTTCTTGGGAGCCTGACTCTTCTTAGCTAACTGTGCCATCTTGGGCGAGTCACTCAACCAATCTGTACCTCACTTTTACAAGTGGGGAAAATAATTGTATCTACTTCCACAGGCTTTTTGGGGAGTGCAAGGAGGGGAGGTAAGTGCTTAAGGTGGTTCCTGGCTTAGAGTGGGTGCTATTGAGTTTCTAGCTGTCTCCTCTGTGACTCTATGCTGAAGACCCTCCCATGCATCCCCATGACTTTGAGGATGGAATTCACACTTCTTTAGCCTGGGATACTGGCCTTTCTGGATCCAGCTTCCACCTGCCTAGGTAGCCTTATTTTCTGCCACTTCCTCCTCAACAAAACTTCAGTCAAGCTACTTACAGTGTTCCTTGCTATGGAATAGCTCGATGGTAAAGTGCATGGATTTTTGAAGTCAGTCTGCTGGGCTCAAAACTGGTCTCTAGCTCTTAGCAGTTTCATGACCTTGGAAGGTTCTTAAACTTTTCAGACTTGAGGGTTAAATAATGTGCTTATACCTATTATGTTTTTAGTTGCTGTGTTTTCTCTTTGGATGAAATATAGTCCCCCTATTTTTTTTTTGTTTTTTTGCTATTCTTCAAAGTGAAATTTAAAAACATTTACATCTTTCATGCAATCTGCCTTCACCCCCAATCTGTGTTCTTCCATATCAGTCTTTTTCTTGGCATTTTTCACGCTGTGATGTAATTGCTAATTTGCTTAATCTACCTTCCTCACTGGCTGGGGAAGGTAGAGAGCATGTCATAGTCAACATTTGGGTTATTTAATAAATGTTTATTGAGGAAAATAAGTAATAAAATTGTCATGAGGATTAAGTAAGATAACTTACCTCTACTCTTTGGCACATAGTAGAAACCCAGAAAATATTAATTTCACTTTCTTTAAAATTCACTTTTAGGTATCTGTATCATGTAGAAAAAAGGGTTTTACATTTCCCTGGGAAGCACAAGTAATCTACTAGTACACTTGGTCACTGTTTGAATGGGACTTTGGTCACCAGAGTCGTGACTGAAATGGGCACACTAGATTCAAGTCATTCCACCCCTACTATGATAAGAACAGCTAGCACTTAAAAAAACAGTACATTTTCAATGACTAAGACTACTTTATAATAAAGCGTTGCCTTAATAAAAGCAAAAATTTTAAAACATTCTTACTGGACTGGTATGTTTCAAAGCTATTTCTATATACTACTATACATACTACAACTATAGTAATAGAGTGGTAACTATGATTTATGCAGCAATTTACCTGTTATCAAAGTGATTTTCACTTTGTTATTTCCCAGTTAACCCTTGAGAAAAATATTATCTTAAACGCTGCTTTATAGATGCTGAAACTGAGTTTAAAGAGGGGAAGTAACTTGTTCAAGGCCACACACCAAAGACATACTAGGGCTCAGAGTCTAATGTACATTCTTTGAATAGAAAATATACTCTTCTTACAATGTACTGACCATAAAGGCATCCAGATACTGTACTATCCAACTGACACTCTTGAGAGTAAAAGAGGGAGCTATTAATGATGTCATTGGTACATATAGCAGTACCGTATTAGACACACTGGGGTAGTACATGTAGTCATCTTATAATTCATTCTATACTTCTTGGCCAATCATGAATATGTCAGATGTTTAAAACCAGAGATGTGCTTGTCAAGGCAAAACCTCAGTCTTAGTTTGGGAGAGGGGTCTGGGAAGTCCTGCATAGGTTATTGTTACACTGACAAAAGAGGGCGAGTAGACATTCGTGAGATAAACAAGATCAGAGGTTTGCATAGAGGGGTAGCCTGCATGAAAAGGAGAAAAAGATAGTGTAAAAAGAGCAATGTGGACCAGTAGCAAGAAAGCATAGAAGTGTGTGGAACTGTTCCCTCTCTACCAACTACCAAAATTGCGTAAGACTTGTTGGCCACTGATCTATGCCAAGAATTTCTTTTCATAGTATTAGGCAATGAAAATAATAAATGTGTCTCTGTGAAGTCAGCATATGTTAAATCTAAGACTAATTGCAAGACTAAATGAAACACTCATAATGTACCTGAAGAAAATGCAATGATGGAAGAAAGGCTATTTCCTTGCTACCTACAAAATTGCATTATGGAAATTGCATCATCAGAATGAATTAATAGATGTCTTAAAAAAACAACAAACAACACTCCCCAGCAAACAAATGCATAAATTTCTTATCTTGAGTAAGGTTAATATTAACGTTCCATTTCCTCTGTGTAAAGAAAAAGGACTTGGCACAAGGGAAGCGGGTGGGTGGTTGAAGAAGGAGCTTTAAAATTGGACAGCAGGAGAGCAGGCACATGCCCAAGGGAGCTGAACTCCCTGGATATTCATCTTTGCCCACCAGCCATTTTCAACAATCTCGGACCAGGCTTGTCTCTGTTGCTAACTCAATGGCCATAAAGGAGGCAGACACGCTGGTGGTCACTGATGAAAAGACCAGCAAACTGAACCACGCTGTCTAGCTGGTGAGCTTCCTCTTTGCCATTAAGTGGCGTTTGACCATCTCTTCTTTTCACAGTACATTTCACAGCCATTTCCGAAAGAGCCCAGCTGTGCTGAGATGGCCACTGGGGTGGGGGGTGGGGGGGAAGAAGCAGTGTGACTGCTTATAGCTCAGGGACATCTGAGAGCAGCTGAGCAAGCCCTGCAACCTTGAAACACTCCCTGAATTACTTTCCAGAAGCACATTCCTTCCCTTTTCTCTGACATGGAAAGGAGCAGAGGGAATGGCACTGATCTGAAATGACAGCCAGACTGGACAGGATGAACTGATTTGCAGAGGAAATTAAGAACCAAGAGACTAAGAGCCTGATGGACTATCTGGAGGCCTTTCATATAGCCTAGTGAGAATATCCTCAGGAATGGGTAGATGGTCTGGGCAGAATGGTTTGGAGTGCCAGCATTTCCCCCACCATGGTTAGCAGGGGTTTAACATTGATCTAGCCCAGGGGTCCTCAAACTACGGCCGGCGGGCCACATGCAAATACAAATATTGTATTTGTTCCCGTTTTGTTTTTTTACTTCAAAATAAGATATGTGCAGTGTGCATAGGAATTTGTTCATAGTTTTTTTTTAAACTGTAGTCTGGCCCTCCAACGGTCTGAGGGACAGTGAACTGGCCCCCTGTTTAAAAAGTTTGAGGACCCCTGATCTAGCCTGTCCACAGAAGCTGAACTGCTCAGTCTGACACCTCAGTTGTCTGATGTTTGTTGATCATCTATGCTCTTTAGACTTTGTTTCCTAGGAAAGTAATTGCCATGCTCTTTTAGTAGTTGAAGCACAGAGGAGCTCTCCTTACGAAACCCTCAGGATATATTGTACGGCAAATAGATTTTTCTATTTGGATCATCTACTACAGAGCTAAAAACTACACTTCAAGTTTGGTAGCAAAATAGCTTTTATGAACTAGATGTGGAGGGGGAATTGGGATACAACTGATGAGATTACATCCGGGCAAACATCTGGGGCAGGGTGTGGGGGAGGAAAGGACCTCAGGATAGCTGGGAAACTGGAAATGAAGACACATTGTTAAGGTAGTTGCTTCTCATACAGTTGTATAGTAATCAATCTGTATCTCCTCTCCCTATTTCCTGAAACAATCTAATTATTGTGTTTCCTGGTTGCACATTAATTCTTTCTATTTTTAGTTTGTCCACAAAAATGCTAGCAAAATAGAATTTTAAACATATTTCCTTCCTTCATGTATGAAGGCTGTCAGACAGCAGAATTCTCCCTTATTCAGGAAGGCTCTGCCTTTCGTTCTTTCACAGGCCTTTACTTGATTGGGTAAGGCCCACCCACATTATGGACAGCAATCTGCTTTATGTGTTTTACTGATTTAAATGTTAATATAACTCAATGACACCCTCACAGAAACACCAACATAATGTTTGACCAAATATCTGAGTACTCCATGGTCCAGTCAAGTTGACATGTAAGATTAACCAGCACAGTCCCACTCTGTGAATCCATTTTGTCACACCATGGGCTGTGTAGAGAATAAGTGAGAGTGGTTGAGAAGCATGGGCAGAGTTAGAGGCTCAGGAAATGGGGACCATAATTATTAATAATGAGGGGCCATTCAGAGAAGCAAGAATTTGACCCAAGCTTAGGAAATAGGGAACTCAGAGGAGTATAGTCAGAGAGAATCAAATGTGAGCCAGCAGTCAGGGGAGGAGGAAAAGAATATCCTTGGGATAAGAGAAATTGAAACCTAAAGTAAATCTGGTCTTGGACAAAGAACCTCTTATATTGTATCTGTTGAAAGAGGGAAAAAAATGATTGATTAACACTCTTAAACATTTGTTATAAACCAAATACTGCACTAGTATTTGGAGATTCAAGATGAATAAGATGTCATCCCTGCCCTTGGGGATGTTATAATGTATGATGGGTAAACTTTAGATAACTTTATAATTCTACTAGAGGCCTGGTGCACAAAATTTGTGCATGGGTAGGGTCCCTAGGCCTGGCTGGCAATCAGGGCCGATCTGTGGGGCGACCTACGGGGTGATCAGAGGGCCCCTGCTGGCACCCGTCTTGGCTGGCCTGGGGCCTGCGGGCTGGGGGCAGCTCCTGTATTGAGCATCTGCCCCCTGGTGGTCAGTGTGTGTCATAGAGACTGGCTGTTCTGCTGGTCATTCTGCAGTTCGGTCAATTTTCATATTAGACTTTATTATATAGGATTATACTTTAAAGAAGGTATCACTATAAAGCATAGTGGGAATGACTTGCTGTAATAAGAGGTCAGGGAAGGTTCTAAAAAAGTGGTCATATTTTATCTGAATTTTAGGGGACAGGTAGAAGTTTGCCAAATGGAAATGAGGGAAAGACATTTTGGGCAGAGGAATAAATAGCATGAGCAGAGTTATGGAGGTACAATTGCTCATGATCTTTTTGGGGAACAGAATTTAATGTGATGATACTGGTCACTAGGTTAGTGAAAAACAGAAGATGAAAATCGAGTTTCAGGAAGGGTGCAAGGGATAGGCTGGGCCAGTATCCAGGGCAAAAGCTGAGATGGTCTCACTGGTGTTTTGCAGAGAAAAGAAAATAGAAAATACCAGGGATGAGTTTCTCTAGACCATCTTAGTTAAAAGACCATTAGTTCATTATTTTTCTGTTTCTCAGAAATGATTTCCAGGGTTGTACTTGCCTAGCTCTTGGGAACCCAGCCTATATCAATGGAACAATTCACCCTATATAGCAGATTTGTATTTAAGTTGAATTTAAATTGAGTTTTCCTTATCATATGCTTAGAGTGGAATCATATGTGGGCAATAAATCCTGAAATGCAATTTATATACAATTAAAATTTGCCATTGAGTCTTTTTTAAAAAATATATTTTATCGATTTTTTACAGAGAGGAAGGGAGAGGGATAGAGAGTTAGAAACATCGATCAGCTGCCTCCTGCACACCCCCCACTGGGGATGTGCCCACAACCAAGGTACATGCCCTTGACCAGAATCGAACCTGGGACCTTTCAGTCCGCAGGCTGACACTCTATCCACTGAGCCAAACCGGTCAGGGCTGCCATTGAGTCTTTTAACTCTCCTATAAAGTATGTACAGCTCGGCAGAGTTTCTCAGTTCATTTAGTCAGCAGATATTGAGTGGCAAGATTTGTTCAAGATACAGTGAGGGTAGCAGGAAATCAGATTAAGTCTCTGCAGCTGGCCCATTAGATTATACAAATAACCAAATAAGTATATAAATGTTTTCATTTAGTGATGTGTACCAAGGAGAAAAATAAGGATGGTAAGAAACTACAGAGTGAAGGATAGAGGGAGGCTGTTCTTCAACATAAACAGCCTTTCTGATAGGGTGATACCTGAGAGAGTTGAACTGGTGAGGATGAAGGTTCCATAGGTATCAGAGAAGACTGTTCCATGCAAAGGGAACCGATACTGTGAAATCCCTGAGGCTGGAGGAGCTGCAAGTAGACCTAGCTGGCTGGGGAAAGGGATCAAGAATAATAGGAGCAGCTACATTCAGAGGATCTAGGGCCACATCACCAGGGACTGGCAAGTCTTGGTCAAGTATGTGCTTCAGATTTTTATTCTGTGTCTCAAGGGAAGTCTTTAGAGGTTTTCTGAGAAGGGTAGGAACATGATTAGGTTTGTCTTTTTAAAAGGTTTATTCTGGCTGTGTGAGGATTTTACACTGAAAGGAGGCAAAATGGAAGCAGTAATTCATGTGTAGCACTGGAGGACTTGAAAGTGGTTGGATTTGGGTCAAAGTTTAAATTTAGAATCAAAGGATTTGTTGATGGACTGGGTGTGAGTGTAAGAGACAATAGGTATAAGGGTGATCATATATTGAGATGGACAAAAAAGCAAGAAGAACAGCTGTTGAACTCGGTAAGTCCAACATAACCAGTTTTCATGCAGAGTTAAGAGATTCAGGTTTCTTTAGTCAAGCACCAGATGAATATTTTAGAGCCACATTGGAGGCAACCAAAAATAAATACTGTCTTTAAACATTAAAACTATGTCAGTAAAATACCAGTGCTATTTATAGGCATGAAGGAATAA
The DNA here is from genome assembly GCF_000412655.1 of Myotis brandtii. Classification (NCBI taxonomy): domain Eukaryota; kingdom Metazoa; phylum Chordata; class Mammalia; order Chiroptera; family Vespertilionidae; genus Myotis; species Myotis brandtii. Next base: position 1,741,165 of record NW_005361201.1, read on the forward strand.
TGCAGATTGATTTAGACAACAACAGATTCCCATCTTCCATATAGTACTCTCTCATTTTATAGCAAACACTTATTGAAGTAAAGTGGAATGGCATAAAGAATCACCAACAGGCTACAATATTTCTCCTATTGCTCTCCCTCCCTCCCTCCCTCCCTCCCTCCCTCTCTCCTCTTTCTCCCCTTTCCTCCCTCCCTACCCACTTCCCTTGCTACTCACAGAACATTAAATGTACAAATGTTGCTCCACTGTAAGCTGAACTCTTTTCCTTGATTCACTATACCAGTGATTGGCAAACTCATTAGTCAACAGAGCCAAATATCAACAGTACAACGATTGAAATTTATTTTGAGAGCCAAATTTTTTAAACTTAAACTATATAGGTAGGTACATTGTTATTAACTTAATTGGGGTACTCCTAAGGCTTAGGAAGAGCCACACTCAAGGGGCCAAAGAGCTGCATGTGGCTCGTGAGCCGCAGTTTGCCGACCACGGGAGTGACTATACTAACTGCCATGGTTGAGTTAGCTGTTACATGTGAGGAACTAGCATTTCTCCAGAAGAGATTAATGAAAGAAAAAAAATGCTCTTTTTAATTTTCAGATGCACAAACTGATACATTCACTTTATATGTAGATTCAGAACAGACATACTACCACCTTCCAAAAATAATTTTATCAAGTAGTACCTAAGTAAAGTAGACCATAGGTATACAGAAAACACTAACATTCTCACCTGTGACTGAATTTAATTTTGGCAAACCTAGCACATTACATATTTATCTGGAAATACTCAGTTTTATCACATAATAATCTTTCTGATGCTCAGACCTTGAGAAATACCATAGACGATATTTCCCAGGTTTTTTCCAGTGGACTTCACAGTTATTGCATTCATTTCATATTGGCCCATTGGGGACATGTTAACAAGGTACTAGACAAGTGATAGGTTTCTGTTCTTCTGTTGGTAATTGGATTTGACAAGCAGTATTGCAGTCTCCTTAGGAAACAGAGATGACTATCCAGGAGGCTGTTAGTATCATGAGATTGTCTTCATTAGATGTCCCTTTGTACCATTGGAGGAACCCAGGATCCTGTGGCTGGCACTGTGGATATTCAAACATGGCTCATTAGTAGCTTCGTGAATCCTGATGTAGTTCCTTTTTAACACCGTCTCTGGCAGTTTGGGACAAAAACCATATAGAACATTCACTTTCAATTAACCACTTAAATATGCACATTCTCATACTTTGACATTCCATAGCAAACTGTAGCTCAGTAAAGAGAAGTGTTTTAAGTTGCTGGAGGATTGTCTGTCTGCTAGCTGGTAACAGAGCAGAGTAATGAATATGCGTCAGATAGAGTCCTATCTACTTGAGGGAAAATGATCTTCCCTCTTGAGGGTTATTAAGGAGCCTCTCTTTTTACTTGGCATATTCTAGATTGATGAATTTAGCTCATATTGTCCCTAAAATGTTAAAAAATTAGGGAGTGCTTGTGAAATATGAAATAGATTTAGAGATATTTTTTGATAAGGACATAATTATGAATGAAAGTTAATTCATTTTCCCCTAGAAGACATATTAATATTTTCATCAATTTCTCAAATTGTTAAGTGGATGAAGATTAAAAGATTAAGGGCTATAAATATTCTTTAAGTGGATATAATATTAAGGAACCTTCTATACATTATTGAATAAGCATTCAAGTGGATAGAATAAACAACTATATGCAGTTATCACATGTTTGCTTAATAAATTGTTACTCTTTAGAATGTTAGTCTGTTGGTTCTTAGAATTTTTAAATTATAATTTTAGGCCCATATATCTAATTTGGAATTGAAATAAAATGAATTAACATATGTTGTAATTTAATTTCTTTTGTTATTTTTAGACTGATACAAAATACCCTTAAATATTGCATTTGCAGCAATAATAATGATTATAAACATGCGTTGATCTAGGCACTATTCAAAATGCATGCATTTAATTCTCACAAAATTTTCTGAGGAAGATATTATTACCCTCATGTTATTACATGAGAGGAAACTGAGGCAAGGAGAGATTTAAGATTTCCCCAAGATCAAATAGTTATAAATGAAAGAGCCAGAATCAGAACACAAGCAATCTGTTGGCTTTTAACCCTTATACTTTGCTGCTCAAAGGAAAATCAATTTTTAACATTAAAAATTTAATTTGTGTTTCTACAAAATTTATATACATGCATGTGGTTTAAAAAAGTAAATCAGAAGGCTTTATGAAAGATAAATCCCCTGAAAAACTTTCCCCATTTCCTATCCCCAGAGGCAACTGCTTTCATGCTTTCAACAGATTCACTTGGTGTTTTTCTCCATATCTCTAAATAGCATGCTTCTCTGCTACTTCTTCATGTTCCCAATTTTGGCATATTTTATTGACTTAACATCGCAAAAGATGGGGATTTGGCCATCTTTCACACATCTCTCCACACATCTTTTTGTTAGGTCAATATTCTGTATTTATGTTATCATGACTGTGTTTGCTTGATAAATGAATTATCGAATATATTTGATTTCCTTTCTTACACAGCTCTTTGTTCCCTGTCACTAATAATCATCTAGTTTATCCTCTTATTGCTTACTATGGATTTCCCATAATTTATCCCCAAACTTCCACCAGTTGTATGAATACCTCAAAGACATTAACCCTTTCATGTTTTTGAATAAATCTCCCCCAAATGTTGGTTGATATTTAGGCTAACTATAGCTCATGTGGTAGGAATCTCTCCTCAGCACGAGTCTTGGAGTTCCCTACACCTCTTCCTGCTCTTCCTGGGGTGTAGGCCCTGCTCCTGTGCATCAGGCTTACTCTTTCTTGGTTTACTGCTCTGGCCGGATGGAGCATATTCTTCATGAATTACATGACAAAGTGTACATGGGAGAACACGTTTTTGGAACTTGCTTCTCTGAAATCTATCTTTTATTAAAGGAGTTATTTTTTATTGTCGGCACTATTACAGATGTCCCCCATTTCTCCCCCCTCCCCTCCACAGAAACCTCTCCCCTTGCCTTTTCCACATTGCTGTCTGTGTTCATGGGTAATGCATACATGCATATATATTCTTTGGTTAATTTCTTATAGACTCCATCCTGAGATCTAGATCTGTCCCTTGCATCCATGCATCTGGTTCTATTTTGTTTGTCAGTTTATTTTGTTCATTAGATTTCACATATAAGTGAGATGATATGGTATTTGTCTTCCTCTGACTCGTTTATTTCACTTAGCATAATAATCTCCAAGTACATCCATGCTGTTGCAAAGGATAAGAGTTCCTTCTTTTTCTTTCTTTTTTTAGAGCTATTTAGTATTCTGTTGTATAAATGTACCACAGCTTTTTTATACGCTCATCTGATGAGCCCTTGGGCTGTTTCCAGATCTTGGCTATTGTAAATAGTGCTGTGCTTAGAAAATAATCTGGTACATAGCAAGCAAAAGATGTCTAGTAAATAATTTTTGTCTTCATCTTTGACTGATAATTAGAAAAGGCATTGAGGTTTTTTTGTGTTTTTTTAAATTTCTTTATTGATTAAGTTATTACATATGTGTCCTTATCCCCACATTACCCCCAATCCCCCTCACTCATGCCCTCACCCCCTAACCCCGTTGTCTGTGTCTATTGGTTAGGCCTATATGCTTGCATATAAGTCCTTTGGCTGGGGGTAAGGCATTGAGTTTTAAGTTGTAAATATATTTTTTAGAATTTTGAAGGCATTGTTCCATTTTCTACTAGGTTCCAATGTGGAATTTGAGAAATCCAATACCTTTCTGACTTTTTATCCTTTGTCTGTGTGTGTGTGTGTGTGTGTGTGTGTGTTTCCCTTTTGTTGTTGTTAATCTTCACCAGAGAATATTTTTCCATTGATTTTTAGAGAGAATAGAAGGGAGGGGGAGAGACAGACAGAGAGAGACACATCAATGTGATAGAAAGACATTGATTGTTTGCCTCCTGCATGCACCCCACCTGGGGCCGGGGATTGAACCAAAACTAAGGTATGTGCCCTTGACCAGGAATTGAACTCACAACCTTTCTGTCCAAGGGCTGACACTCTCACCACTGAGTCAAACTGATCAGGACTGGGCTTTTATATTTTACTAGAGGCCGGGTGCATGAAATTCGTGCACAGGTGTGTGTGTGTGTGTGTGTGTGTGTGTGTGTGCCTGCACCCTCTCCAATCTGGGACATCCCTCTCACAATCCAGGACTGCTGGCTCCAAACCACTCACCTGCCAGCCTGCCTGATTGCCCCTAACTATTTCCCTGCCAGCCTGATCCACTCTTAACTGCTCCCCTGCCAGCCCAATTGCCCCCAACTTCCCTCCCCTGCTGGCCTGGTCCCCCCAACTTCCCTCCCCTGCTGGCCTGGTCACTTCTAACTGCCCTCCCCTGCAGGCCTGGTCACCCCCAACTGCCCTTTCTTTTAGACCTGATCCCTCCCAACTGCCCTCCCCTGCTGGCCATCTTGTGGTGGCCATCTTGTGTCCACATGGGGGCAGCCATATTTGACCACATGGGGGTGGCCATCTTGTGTGTTGGGGTGATGGTCAATTTGCATATTACTCTTTTATTAGATAGGATACTAGATAAATTCATGCACTGGGGAGGAAGGCCCTCAGCCTGGCCTGCACCCTCTCGCAGTCCGGGACCTCTCAGGGGATGTCCGCCTGCTGGCTTAATTGGGTCTAAGCAGGCAGTCAAACACCCCTCTCGCAGTCCGGGGCTCTCGCAGTCAGGGACCCCTCGCTCCTTACCACCTGCCTACAGTGGAGGCGGGAGAGGTTCCCACCACCTCTGTTGCACTTGCCAGCCATGAACCTGGCTTCTGGATGAACATCACCTGCCCCCTGGTGGTCAGTGCACGTCATAGTGACCTGTTGTTCGGCAGGTCACTCCACTGTTCGGTCAATTTGCATATTAGGGTTTTATTATATAAAATTAGAACCTTCCCTCAAATATTTGAACCTGGCTCTTCGCTCATATGAAAGAACTGAACTATAAAAACCCTAGTCAGAAGTTCTATACAAATGGGTATGTGACGGTTAACAGTGAAATCAATTTTAGGGTGATCTGGAACATTATCTTGGGAAAATCTTGATTGTCAATATCTTTAAATATTTTAGTTTTAGTTCGTTGGTTTCCTTAGAAAATCCTATTATAAACCCCTTCCAAGGGAATCTAAACTCATTTTCCAGCATTCTATTTGCTATACAAACTTATTTCCCCTGAATTCAATATTGAACTTGCAATCAATTGTGCATGGTGTTCCCTGCTGTACACCATAAATGTTCCATCTTCTTCTAGGCTGGTTGAGGGGCAGTCATGTAACTGGTGTTACTTCTTAAAGAGATCTTCAAACCTTCTTTACTTGCTACTCCCAGAGGTATCTGGTGCTGTTCCTTCCTGAGCGTTTTAGGTTCTGTGGTGCAAAACAAATGGTCTCTTAACTTTTCTTGCGGAGTGTTTGTGATTAAGCATTTTCAGATCTTCAAAGTCAGTCTTCCTTCATCTACTCTCGGTTTCCAGTTTTGTTGTCTCCTCTGTCATTCTCCTTGTCCTTGTAGGTAAACAATCTTAAAAAAAAAAAAATCCAAAACACTTAAATGCGATTTAATGGGATTTCAAGAAGGAGCGCTTGCAAGTACCTGCATGTAACTAGTGATCTTTACTTAGGACTTTGTTTGTGGATATCTTTAACTTTGTATAACTACAATCTCTCTGTTAGATGCCTGACAGCCTACCATGGTGATTTGGTTTTTTGTGTGAGACACTCCCTTCCCTTCCCAGGGATAGGAATGGGAGCTGAAGGTAGTACATGGAGACACATAAAAGAACAGAAGAAGAAAAGCTGCATGGTGTTGGAGAGAAGCACAAGTTTAGGGGGAAGAGGCCCAAGTTTGAATCTTCTGCTGACTTAGCAGGAGTTATTAATCCACTATGCATATTACTTTTCTTATTTATTAATCAATTGAGATAAGGTGACACTCAACACAGCCTTGGATATGGTACCACATTAAGGCCATTTTCCATCTTGAATGAAGGGAGGGGCTGGTGGGAATCCATTTGAGAGCATACTTTCTAATATTGATCAGGAAGAAACCAGTTGACAAAAATAACTGGCTTCAGATAGCCTTCTCTAATTTCCAGATTCTGTAATTATTATAATAATCTTATTATAAAAATTGGTTCACACTGGTGTAACAATCATGGAGTGTGCGTTATAGGGACTATGATTTTGGGTGAATTGAAATTGGAAACTTTTGGGAAAACCAGTGTATGGTTGCCTGAGCTGATGTTAAGAGTTGTGGGATGAGTGTGTGTGTGTGTGTGTGTGTGTGTGTGTGTGTGTGTAGGTGTAGGTGTGTGTGTTGAACTAAAAACCAAGATTGGCATAGTAGAGAGGACTTAATTGAAACACCCAGTCATTATTAGCCAAAAGAGGTTATCTTGACATATCCTGTTAAGAGGAAAGCCTCTCAAATGTAGAAAATGAAGAAAAATATTATAATCACATTTGTGAATAGTCCTTGGAAGATCACCATCCTGGTAGATTGGGAGAGAGAATTTAGAGTGCCTTAGTCAAAGCCGAGGTAGTAATGGGAAAGCATTTAATTGTTCATGGAGATGTAAAGTTTAGTTACAAGGAAAGATAAAAGATAAGCTGTTTCCAGTTTACCTGTAATTTTGAGCCTTCACCTGTCTTCTTTTCAAGAAAACCTTAAATGTTTCTCTTCTGCCTTCAGGGTATTGTAATTTTTCTTAGTTTGACATTCAAGGTTGTCTACCCTCTGACCCCAATTTACTTTCCCCATTTGTCTGCCACTATTTTCCTATATAAACCCTTCCTTTCAGTTGGATGGGAATGCTTAGTGTACCCTACAGGCCTTTCAATTTTGCATCCATCTCAGAAATTCCCCTTTTTTCCTCTGCACTCACCTGCTGCTATCCCTTCTTTAAGGTTTGATGTAAGCCCTTTCCTAACCACCATAGCCCAAGTACACAGTCAATCCATCCTCTGCACTTTCACGCCTCAGCGAAGTCCTTCAGCATCCAGTTCGCATCCACTGGCAATTCACATTCTATGGAGGTACATTTAGTTTAATTCTGCCTAGAATGTAAGCTCCTTGAAGGCAGCAGGTTTTATGTTTATTTTATGGAATTTCTTCTTTCTGATATTCAGAGATCTACTAATGTATTACTTGTCTGTCTGTCTATCATCTATCCTCCCACTGGAATATAAGTTCCAAAAGATGTCATGAAAGTTGCCAAGGTCATAGAAGTCATACATGACAGACAATTGGCTCTGGCTCCCATGTTCTCAGTCATTAACCTACACAGCCTCACGGAGTTTGTCAGTGACCTCATCATTGTCACTTATAATTTTACTTAACCTCCCAATGAGATATTGACACTGCAGAACACTCATTCCTTGAGTGTTTCACATCTCTCGGCTTCTATGACATTTTCTCTTCATTGCCCTCCTGCCACCCAGATCACTTCTTTTCTAGTCACCCTCCTGTAATAATTCAAATAGTAACAGTCCCCAATTTTGTCATCATTTTTCTGTGCTTTCTCTACAGTCATCTTCCCAGCCTAGTAGTTCTTGACCTTAGAGGCATGACATATTACAGTGTTATAGTCAGTCATGACATGTGTCAAAACCACTCACTTATTCATAAACATTAAGTTACAAGCACTTGTGAATGATTTAGTTTTTAAAATAATTAGACTCATCTCAAAGTTATCATTATAAGGATGTCACAGTTACTCATTTGCATTTTAATAGTGTGTGCTTGCTTGTGTGGAGAAAGGTGGAATTAGAGTGAGCTGGAAGGGAATTGCCCATAATTCATAGTCTATTTTATATTGACTGAAAATATCCATAAACTATGGTTATTGATGTGTCATTGATAGAGCAATTTTGAAATATTATAAATTGTAAACTGTGGATTTCAATTGTGTTTGTTTCTTTGATTTACTCTTAGATACATTTTTACTAAGGAGAGAGAAGAAGAAAGCATGTGTAGCCATCTACATTTGCATAGCCTAGAAATGAGAATGAGACTGTAGTTATAGTTTTCAAATTAAAGGCAGTGTGATCATCCAAATGACATGTGCAATGAAATTACTTATATTAACTTTATGACAAAATATTAGTTATTTTTTTAATCAATGCATGTTTGCTTTGTTTATATTAACTATAGAGGACTGCCTTTGATCTTTATAATTTTAGCCAGGCCAGCATGGCTCAGTGGTTGAGCATAGACTAAGAGGTCATGGCTCGATTCCCAGTCAGGGCACATGCCCAGGTTGCAGGCTCCATCCCCAGTGGTGGAGCATGCAGGATTAATGATTCTCTCTCATCATTAATGTTTCTATCTCTCTCTCCTTTCCTCTCTAAAATCAATAATAATAATTAAAAAACTAGTTTTATATCATTTTTATATTATACTAGTAGCCTGGTGCATGAAATTCGTGCACATTAAAAGGGAACTAATTGCCCTAACCAGTTTGGCTCAGTGGATAGAGCATCAGCCTGTGGACTCAAGGGTCCTGGGTTCAATTCTGGTCAAGGGCATGTACCTTGGTTGCGGGCACATCCCCAGTGGGGGGTGTGCAGGAGCAGCTGATCGATGTTTCTCTCTCATTGATGTTTCTAACTCTCTATTCTGTCGCCAACAATGGCTTCTTTTGGCTTCAGAGGTACTTTGTTCCAATAGTTGGCCTTTAAACACATTCTCTCCTCACTGCTGTCAGGGGCCAGGGTGCAGATGAATAGGATTGCTAGCTGGAAGGCCCATGACAGCAAACTGGCCACCTTTCAATTCCGTGAGGAAAGGGACTCCCTCCTCCCTCCTGTCAGGGTCTGGGTTGCAGGTGAATGGGGTTCCTGGCTGGCAGGCCACTGACAGCAAGCTATCCAACAGCGGATTCTGTGAGGAATAGGGCTCCCTCCTTTCTACTGTCAGGGTCTGGTTTGAAGGTCGGCCATGCTCCCTGTTGGGCCAGACCCAGAGTTCTACTACGCCGTGGCCTCCACCTCAGCAACCCAGGACTGACTGCTGCTGGGCGCTCCTGGTGCTCTGAGGGTGGGTTCTTCCCTCAGGCCACACGGAAAACAGCTGGGGAGGGCGCAGCCCTTGGCAAAATGACCCAGGATTCAGTGGTTCCATGCTCTGAGGGCGGGTTCCTGTCTCAAACCCCGCCCTCACCAGAAACAGCTCTGGGAAACAGCTCAGGTGAGGGCGCAGCCATTGCCAAGACAACCCCTGCAGGACTGACTTCCTTCCGCTTGGTCACGGCGGTTCTTCTGGATGTGATGAACACCACCCATGGTTTTTATATAAGTAGATTAGCCATATATATTTTCACCAAAAGTGATGTTTTGAGATCATTTAATAGGTGATTTTGCTCATCATTTGCTAGTAAAATGCTTTTGTAAATATGACCTATAAAAACATCTTGGGCCCTAACCGGTTTGGCTCAGTGGATAGAGCGTCGGCCTGCAGACTGAAAGGTCCCAGTTTCGATTCTGGTCAAGGGCATGTACCTTGGTTGTGGGCACATCCCCAGTAGGGGTGTGCAGGAGGCAGCTGTTGATGTTTCTTTCTCATTGATGTTTCTGATTCTCTATCCCTCTCCCTTTCTCTCTGTAGAAAACCAATAAAATATATTAAAAAAAACATCTTGGGAGCTCTTTGCTTTATTTGACCAACTATTTTTGTTCATATGTGAGTATGTTGGTTTCATTACAATCTGGGTATACTCCTGGGAGTGTCTCATATGAATACTGTTTCTCATCTGTCATAGGAGAAGAAAAGTTGAAAACTTCTGCTTGAGGATATTTTATACACTCTTGTGTGGTTAACTCTCTCCCATAGGTGGATGACTTCTGAGTCTATATAATCAACCACAATTCTTTCTCTGGAGCTATAGACTTATATATTAAGCCACCCACTGGACATCTTTACATGGATGTTCTAACAGGCTTACAAAACACATTGTATCCGAAACTGAACTCATTTCTAACCTATTCCCCCACACAAACTTTTCTTTCAGTTTTCATTAATTGCAACATCATTCAGCCAGTCTGTTTTTTTAAAAAAAATAAGAGTAATATTTAATGTCTCCCAGGTGAATAGCCTAGTCTTATGTAGCTCTTAAATGTCTCTGAAAGTATCTCTCTTCATTCTCACTGCCTCCACCTTTGCACAACTGCTCATCCTTTTCTACTGGGACCATTCCAGAGCCCAGTGGTTCTCAAATTTGAGCATGCATCAGAATCATTAAAAAATAGATTGTTAGACCCCAACTCCAGACTCCACACTTCCTGATTCAGCAAGTCCAGGGGAGTTCCATGAAATTGCATTTTTAACCAGTTCCCAGTGATCTTGATGCTGTTGCCCTGGGAACACTTTTTGAGAGCCACAGTATTAGCCTCTTAACTGGCCACCTGCCACCAAGCTAGCCACCTTACTGTTTATCCTCCAAATTACCCTGCCAAAGGATCATTTTTTTAAAAATACAAGTCTGATTACATCTATCTCTTACTTAAACCTTTTTTTACTATTTCAATATCACACTTGTAATAGACTTGGTTGAACTTTTGCTACTTATATATGGGAAACCATGGCAATCTTGCCATCCTATACCTGGACAACAAGCATCTTATTTCTGTTCTATTGAAGTTAAGAGCTTTTTCCATGGTCCAGGGATAGTTTTAGTCAGTCTGGCTATGAAAATCTTAACCATCAGGGCTTGCTTTGTTTTTTTAATCATAGCTTTAAATGATTTCTCTCTTTTCCAGTGTTAGGAAGAGGAGTGGAGTGTATGCATATGTAAGGGTGGCCCACTGGTGGAAACAAAATTGTGTAGCTGGGTCCGGGTCATTTTTTTGCCAGCGTTCTCTCCTGGTATTATCATTTGCTCTTGCCTCTGGCACTGGTGGTAGACAGCTGTTATCTATCTTATTTGACATATTAAGTGACAAACAGGTACCCAGCTGGCTCTTACTCTGCAGCCACTTTATATCAGTTTTTAGGAAGAGAAAGCAGCACTGCTTCCTTTTTTTTTTTTTTAAACTCTGAGCAGCTGTCTCCAAGCACACCAAGTGCTGATCCTGACCTGACAGGACCTTGTGAGGAGGTAAAGACAGGCCATTGAGATTCAAAGTGTGGACCTGTGGAATCTGTATCACTGGGAGCTCCTCCCCGCACTTTTCTGCAACAGCACTGCTGAATCTGAACCTGCAGTTCAGTGAGTACCTAGGTGTGTTATAGCCGCCTCTGACTTACACCAGAGAGGTGTTATTTGCTGGGACAGCTCCCTCACCCAGTGGGAGAGGGCTGTCCCCAACCTCGATCCTTGTCTGCATTGTGAAAGCCAATTTATTATAGAAATTAAAGCATGAATCTTTATTGAAAAAGCAAAGCAAGCAAACCTATACATCTGGCTTATGAAGTACAGACAGGCTCTCAGCTAATCTGAAGAGCAAGTTGGGTGGGGATCTGAGGTGTTATATACCCTCCTGTCTATAGGTCTCAAATTCCTCTGCTATTTTGTTATAGATTAATTCTCAAAGTTCCTTTTTTTTTTTACTTTGTTGTGGCCTTCCCAGAATTTATGAAAAGCACCTGGCAACTTTATCTTGCCCAGCCTTGAGATTACTGACTTCTCTGCTTAGGGAGTAAATGGCCTTTCCCCGCCCTTTCTCTTCCCTTCCTGAATTCTCTCATTAGGGGGAGGTGGGTAAGCATTTGTACTCATGTCCTTGGCTAGGGAAGATAATGGCTTGTTAGTTACAAGCTGGCTAAAAATTGCCCACACTGTTTGGCCTTGTTTTAACTTTCCTGTTTCAGTTTCCCTATTCCTCCTGCCCTGGAGTCCTGTAACAGGTTGATCAAGTTCCAGAAGCACTGGCCGTGGTCTCTAGCAACCCTTAGAAGTACTTACTTCAGCTATTGCCATTCTCTGTTTATTTGCAATAATATGATTTTATAAGATCTGTGGTAAACCAGCCTTTTCACCTATAAAATGGGGACTGTAATGCCTGCCTTGGTGGATTATGATGATGGGTGTAAAATATCCGGTATAGCGTCCTAGGGGGAGCAAGTGTCCCGTAATGGCAGGCCTATTAGGACTGTATATTCATCTTTTTTGGGTTTTAAAAGCCCTTTGGAAGTCTTTATAAATAAGTCACCTACCTCCTCCAACAACCGCTAACCTACATCAGGGCCATTGGTGCCTGAAAGTTAAGTGAGAATGGGATTGTGACTGGTTTATATTTAAAGATGTGCTTAATTTTCAATGAAATGGCATAGTTGGGATGGCTTTGGGAAGCATAGAAGTGGCCTGCTTTGCAGAGTTGATTGGTTGATTTCTAGAAATATCAGATATTAATGTTGGTAGCTCTAAGACACCACATCATAGTGAAAAGGGAAATGCAAATAAAAAACAGTGAAATATGACCACAATCTATTTGAATGGCTAGGAATTAAAATACAACAATATCAAATATTGGTGAGGATGTGAAAATCTGTAATTCTCTTACATTGCTGGTGGGGATATAAAATAGTACAGCCATTTTGGAAAAGTATTTGGCAGTTTTTTAAAAAGTTAGCAACAATAAAAAGGAACCAACTCCACCAGGCAGAAAGTCAGTAAGGACATAGTTGAGCTCAACACCATTAATCAACTGAATATGTTTGACATCTATAGATTATTTCACTCAACAACAGCCGAATACACAATGTTCCCAAGTTCACATGGAACATTCACCCAAATAGATCACACACATTCTGGTCCATAAAACACACCTTACCATATTCAAAAGAATTGGAATCTTACAATATCTGCTTTTAGACCACAGGAGAATTAAACTAGAAATCAATAATAAAAAGATTTATTTTTGGAAAATCCAAAAATAAATGTGGAGAGTAAACAACACATTTCTAGATAACACATGAGTCAAAAAAGAAAACTCAAAAGAAAATTTAAAAGTATTTTGAACAAAATAAAAATACAACTTAACATAGTTTGTACAAAGAAGTGAAAACAGTGCTCAGAGGGAAATGTATAGTAATGATATATATAATGGAAAGGAAGAAAGATCTAAAATCAATAATCTAAGCTCCTGCCTTAGAAAACTAGTAAAAGGAGAGTAAATTAAGCCCAAAGTTAGCAGAAGAGAATAAATCTTAAGAATTCAGGATGAAATTGAAAAGAGAAAAATCAGTGGAGAATATCAGCAAAATCAAACACTGGTCTTTGATAAGCCTCTAGTCAGGCTAAGAAAACAGAAAGAATACAAATTAATCATATCAGAAGCAAAAGAGGGGACATCATTATAGATCCTTTAGACTTTAAACAGATAATAAAGGAACACTGTGAACAATTTTAGCCCACAAATTTGATGACCTAGATGAAATGGATCAATTCCTTAAAAAACACAATTTGCAAAAACTCACACAAGAAGAAACAGATATAGTCCTGTACACGCATACCTTGTTTTCTTGGGCTTTGCTTTATTGTGTTTCATAGATGTTGTGATGCTTACAAATTGAAGGCAAGACTCTCCACCAGGGTCCTGATTATGACTGACTTTATTGCCATGGTCTGGAACCAAACCCACAGTATCTCTGGAGTATACCTATGTATACATCGAATCAATATTTAATAGCCTTTAAAAACTGAATTCTACCAAACATCTAAGAAAAAAATTATGCCAGTTCTCTACAACATATTTCAGGAGATAGAAGCAGAGGGAATATGATGTAACTCTTTCTATGAGACAAACATTTCCCTAGTGACAAAACCAGATGAAGATATTATACAAAAAAAAAAAAATTACAGGCCAATATTTCTCACAAGCACAGATGCAAAAATCCTTAACAAAATATTGGCAAATTGAATCCAACAGTGTATAAAAATAATTATGCATCACAGTCAAGTGAAATTTATCCCAGCTATGCAGGGCTGGTTCAACATTTCAAAATAAATTGATCCAAAATAATACTGAATGTAAACTGTAATTGAAAAATAAAAGAAAATCAATTCATGTAATCCATCACTTCAACAGGCTGAAAAAGAAAAAAATGCATGATTATATCAATGAATGCAGAAAGTTCTCAAAAATAGATGGTAACATAAGCCATCTCCTACTAGGCATCATGGCTGCCCTCAGACCCGTCATGAAACACAAGAATGTAAAAAAGAGGACCAAGAAGTTCATCTGGCACCAGTTAGACCGACATGTCAAAATTAAGTGAAACTAGCAGAAACCCAGAGGCATTGACAAGAGGGTGAACAGAAGACTCAAGGGCCAGATCTTGATGGCAACATTGTCAGTAATATCTGCACAGGGTTGGTTGGGGGAGCAGGCCTCATGCCTGGTGCCAACTATGGTGCCACATATGCAGTGTTTGAAACAGCTGCATGGCAGTCAGGCAAGGATATAGCCAATAAGAATATGGCCAGCCCTACTGGCATGCTGCTGGCAGGTTGTGTTAGGCTGGATTACTTCAAGCTCCACTCCTATGCCACCCCCATTCATACGGCAGTCTTGGCATCTTTGCAGAACAAAGATGTCTGTACTCTAGCATTAGAGGCCAGGGTACCACATCAGATGTCATTAATAATATTGTCAACCAATTAGTACTGTCAATTAAATGGTCAGTGCCTTGGGGGCTGAGCTATCTCCCAAAGTCCTTTCTACCCACTCTCTACCTCACTCTACCTCACTCTACCTCACTCTACCCACTCTGAACCCCCCACCAGCTTGGCTAACATAATTAGCTTCTGCCTCAACTCAGAAAAGGCAGAGGAGTGAAAAATCTGGTCTTTTTTCTATTAAACTAAAATGTCATCAATGCCATAAATGTTGCTTGTTTAAATTTGCCAAACTTATTGTGTTGTGTATATATATTGAGAAATTCTTCTCTATTTTAAGCCACCATTTATACTTCTTTATGATGTGATACACTAAATAAATCCAAGCTTTTTGGAGAGTCCTAGGGATCTCCCAGAACCTGGCACATGGATTTTTCTCTGTGTGTCATTGAAATTCAGGAAACCAGCCTACAGAGAAGTCTGCCTTCTCTCTAGAGCAGCTATTCTCAACCTGTGGGTCGCGACCCCTTTGGGAGTCAAACGACCCTTTCACAGGGGTTGCCTAAGACCATGGGAAAACACATATATAATTACATATTGTTTTTGTGATTAATCACTATGCTTTAATTATGTTCAATTTGTAACAATGAAAATACATCCTGCATATCAGATATTTACATTACGATTCATAACAGTAGCAAAATTACAGTTATGAAGTAGCAATGAAAATAATTTTATGGTTGGGGGTCACCACAACATGAGGAACTGTATTAAAGGGTCGCGGCATTAGGAAGGTTGAGGACCACTGCTCTAGAGGTTGGTAATGAGTTAATTAGTGCAATAAAATTTGCCTGTGAAATAGAGATTGCAACCTCAACAATAAATAAGGTGCTATAAAGCTGACCTGTACAGAGTGCATTCATTCCCTCCCAGATATCCCATATTCCCCCGTGGGCTTGTTCATGTTAGGAGGGTATTTTCACTTGGGTAATTTTTCACACATGGACATTCCTGGAAGTGGATTCTTAAATTCCTTCTGGTTGTGCTTGAGAGTCTATAGGTTAAATCCCCTGTTAACAGGTACTGGACCCAGGATTATTTGCTATACAAACAGAACCATAGAATGTAAACTCCATGCTTACTGCTTCACCGTCTGTAATGCTTTATTTATTTATTTTTTTTACTCTGCTTTAAAGTCCTGATGTGGACTATAAATTGTCTCGTTTTTTTCTAAATTAACTCTTTCTCAGTAACTGAGTGCATGGCCTTACAAATTGCTCAGTCACTCGGGCTGCATAGCTGACATTTGTGCCTCCTCTTCTATGTAGGAGCTCTGTAACATTGGATACGCCCCTTAACCTCTCTGATCTCCAGTTTGTTCACCTGTAAAATAAAGGCAAATGCTTACCTTCATAGGATTGTTGTAAAAATTATATAACATTGCTTTAGTTGTCTGTGGCTGCATAAGAAACCACTTTAAAACTTAGTGGCTTAAAATAAGTGATTATTGGCCTGGCCCAGTAGCTCAGTTAGTTACAACGTCATCCTGATATGCCAGAGTTGCAGGTTGATCCCTGGTCAGGGCACATCATACCATTGTGTGACCAGTGTAAGTCTTCCTCTCACTGACTGATGAATTTAGGTCACATTAAGAAGGAATCCCAAGCTGAAGAACATCAAATAATGCAGAAGGGAGCAATAGTGAAGGCATACTGGGATGTTGGAAGAAGAGGGAGTTGAGGTATTTATTGCTCATGATACAGTGAGAGCAAACATAAAGATGAAAGAAGCACCAATTTATCCTGGACCCTCCTTGCATTCATTTAAATGTTTATTATGAGATATGTAAGTTCTCATTTTTCCCACCATGAAGCTTATTTGAGTTAAGCTCTTAACCTAAGCTGGTTTGTTCACAGACTTTTCCTCTGAATGGCTTAAAATTGATATACTAATTTATTAAATCATTTATTAATATCCACAGTGTTTATGGTATAAATTTAAACTATATTCTAGTTTAAATTACACATGGTAATTCATCTCTGCCAAAAGAGGTATTTTCTAGAGTGTCCAATTGAAATCTGAAACATAATTGTTAGGTACATAATATAAAGCCCTGAAAGTTTACTATAAGAATGTGGAGGCTTTCCACAAAAGGCATAAAAGGTAAGCAAAGTAATTTTATTGACTATTTTTATAACTTTTTCTTTTATGAAAAGATTTTAGCATATACAAAAATATAGAGAATCATACAATGAATTCCCATTTATTCAATGCAACATGGATATTGGGGCCATTTTTGCTACACTTGCTTCGTCTGTTCTCTTTCTCTATTTCATTTTACCACTATGTACTTCATTATGTCTCTATAAAAATTAAAGATATTTTTATTATATAACCATATCATACCTAAAAAAATTTAATAGTAAATTTCTGGATCATTTAATACCCTAACCTATTAAGATATTTCCCCTATTGTTTCAGAGATGTCTGTTTACAGTCAGTGTTCAAAATAGGGTCCATCGAGGTCCACAGAAGACATTTTGTTGTCATGTGTCTTTATCTAGAACTATTGCCCTTGCTTTCTTTTTCTGTGTTTTATTGATTTGTTGAAGGAATTAGATGACTTGTTTTGGGAAATGTTTCACATTCTGGATTTGTCTATTTGCTTCCTTATGATGTCATTTAACTTGTTATTTTATCTTCTACATTTCTGTAAACAGAAATTTACCTTAAAGTTGTAGAGGGGTGTCGGTGATATAAAAATAATTTGTCTTTTTAATTCATTCAACAAAAAGTATACAGTGTGAATGCATAAATAAGTAGAACAACAAATCGATGTTCTCTCTTTCTCTCCCTCTCCTTCTCTCCCTCTCTCCTCCCTCCCCTTTCTCTTTCTCTCCCCCTCTCTCCCTCACTCCATCAATCTCAGTTAATTTTAAAAAGTAATTATTTGATATGAGTCTGTAGGGTGGTGCTATTTCTCATGAGTATACTTTCTGAAGGATTATTAAAAGGATATCTAACTGATGTCAAATTCTGACATCAATACAAAGCTGCACAACTAGATAGAATCACCCTTTAAATATCTCTACTCACCATCATTTTCATAGACTTGTTTCATAGAAGAGTGCTTTTAACAGCTTCCCTCAAAATCTGCTATGCAAAATCTTGTTGGGGGTCATCTCTCATTTTGGGGGAGAACAATGGATCTGTTTTCAAGGCCAGTAGGGAAGACTCCTCTCAAAATTGAGGACTACCATGCATTTATGTCCTCCTGCTAGATAATGTGAGGTATCTAATCCATTGAAAATTTCCCACATTGTTTTGGCTACTAGGAAATGGAAGTAAAAGCCTTGAACATTTTTTTTCTCTATGAAATTTTCTCTTTCCATTCTATATTATTGCTTGATTTTAATGTATTTTACTTTATTCCATTTTCTTATATTTTGTTTTACTGTGAGCCACTTAAACCACAAGTTAAACACAAAAGGAAAAACTGAGTTTTTCACTTTCACATTCCTTTTCTTCATCCCAGTCCATTTTCTTTTTAAAAAAATATATCTTTCTTGATTTCAGAGAGGAAGGGAGAGGGAGAGAAGGGATAGAAGCATCAGTGATGAGAGAGAATCATTGATTGGCTGCCTCCTGCATGTCCCCTACTCGGGATCCAGCCCACAGCCGGGGCATGTGCCCTTGACCAGAATCAAACCCTGGACCCTTCAGTCTACAGGCCTATGCCCTATCCACTTAACCAAACCGGCTAGGGCCATCCCAGTCCATTTTCAACATTGACTTCAACTACGTCTCTTGAAAGCAGTGTTTAGCTTGCCCTTTCCCTGTTAAGTTTCCTTCAATGTTCCCTCAATTGGGGATATATTCAAGGCCCTCCAAACTTTTAGCTCACACTGTCTTCTTCCCACTCTTAGAGGGTTTAATTTTCCTAGATATGCCATATGTTCTAGCCAGTATTGATGCTTTCATTTACCTAAATATGACCTGTCCTTTAACTCCCACATGATGACTCTCCTCTCATTAAGAACATTCTTAATTGAGTCTCTGCCATTTCAAGTCTGTCCATTAGTCAAGGCCTAGTTCAAATGGCACCTCCTTAATGAAAAGGTCCCTGATTATCCCCTTCCAGAGATACTTCTTTTATTCTCTATGAAACCTCAGAAACCTTTTATTGGACTTTTGAACTACTTCATTTCACATTATGTCTTGTATTCATTGTTTATCTACTTGACTCGAGCCTTAATCAATTCTATGCTCGTTGAAGGTAGGGAACATATTTTAGCCAATGTCTGGATCCTGTAGTACTCAGCATAGTGCCTTGCATTTAGTAGGTACTAAGTAAAATCATACCAAATTGGATTAAATATGATAATGATTATAGTTTTTATAATTTTTTGTGTTTGTTGCATGTCTTGCATTATTTTATATGCTTTGCATTTATTAGTTCTTATATCAACCCTATTAGGCAATTATTATTATAATCCTCATCTTATGATACAAAAACTGAGGCTCAGCGTGACTAAGAAATGTGCCTGAGGACACACAAGTAACAGGAAGTGAGTGCTGAGTTCCAGTTCTAGCAGGAGCTCCAACACCCAAGTGTGACCTCATCACGGGGATGTGTGCATTGTGAATTTCTCATACACTTATTGGAAAGTGGACTAGGTTTCAGCCATAGATCAATGTTTCCTCATGAAAATAATTCCATAGATGTATAAAACTAAAACATTTTTAGGATGCTCACTCATTTTATATATTAATCCTGGAAGGCAAATTTATCAGCTAGTCCATTGCAAAGTCAGGATGAGGACTGTGCTTCTGATCCCAGATATAGTTCTCTTTTCATTATCCCATGACTCTCTCCCTGTGTAACCTATAGGGAAAATAATTGCTAACATTTTTGAGCATCTGCTATGTGTCAGCTACTGTCCTAAGTGGTATCCATATATTAACTTGTTTAATTCTCACATGAACCAATTATATTAACAGAGAGAGATAATGACACACAGAAAAGTTAGCTGACTTGCTCAAGGTCAGTCAGGGAGTGGAGCCAGGAGAAAATCAAGCTGGTGGCACCAGTGTCCCAACTACTGCTACTGTAGCTGCTTCTCAAAACATTGGGTGACATATATAGTCCGGGATGAGAAAGGCAGACTACACAGATAAATAAGACTATTTGGTCCTGAACCCAAGATTAAAGAGAGAGGACATCTCAAAAAATGGTAAATCAAGCAGTGAAATTACTTTTTTGTAGTAATGGCAGACAAAAAGAGACAAAACTTAGAGGAATTATGTGTTGTTAAAGCAAGAGAATAAACTAAAATAATATGTGAAGTGGAAACAAAGCAATGCGGACTTTTGAAAATAGGAGGGGGATTTGCAAGAAATTGATCCATTTCTGGGTCATTACTGTGGTTGCTAAACACTGATAATATTACTAATGGCTCAATTGGGAATATGCAAAATATCTTCTGGAAGCTGATTACAGACCTAGACATTTTTGGAAGAGAGGCACTTGGTCCTTGGAGTTTCCCTGACAACTTGTACAACATAGAAACTCAATATGGTAAAGTGTTCTTCACACCAAAATGAATTTGCTTACACTGATATAGGAAGCTCCATGTATTGCACTTGTGATTGTGCCAAAACACACGTAAAAGGGAAAGGAGACATATTTCAATGGGAATAAAAGGCTTACTTTCACAAAAGCAATTTAAAAAGTTGGAATGTCTTGCCACCAATTTTGTAAATGCTTAGAAACTGACACAGCCTGAGTCAAAACAGTGTCTTTGGAGGAAAACTTTAGTCTGGCTCTAATCAGCATTGCTACAGTTTAATGCAAATTTAGTCCATGCAGAATGGATATAAATGAATGAGTGTTGCTACAAAGAGAGAGAAAATATTTATGTCCAAATACAAGGTGATACTTTTTCTATTCCTCAGAAAAAAAAAGGAATTGCCTTAAATTCAAATCTTTATAAATGTTTTTATATTATCAGCTATTATCTTGGCTTTTTATTTTATTTATTTTTGTTTGTTTGTTTTGAACAAGAAGAAACTACTCTATGGAGGAAAACAATAACATTAGCAGTGCCATTTCTGGATTTTTATAGAAATTATCAGGAGAATAAATTTTAAAAAGAGGCAGAACCCTCAATTAAGAATTGTACTCATTATTCTTGAGAGAGTGTTCTCACAATTGCAGGTATTGGTTGCCATTATATATATGCTTTTTAAAAATCACTTAAGACAGTTTAGTTTTTTGGTCACAAACATACCTATTAGACAAATGGGGAAACAAGTAGTCCTAATATGATGCAATTGGATTTTTGCAACTTCACTTAACGTTTTCAATGAAAGCATCAAACATGGATTCATAAAGTGCTTTATCTCAACAACTTAGACAGATGGGATAGGTTTGGAAAACTTTAAAGAAGTTGAAAAATGGCTTTGGGTTGGGAAAGACCTTGTAGTAAAGTTTCATGGGAAGAGATTAAATCAAATTATTCCATGATATCATGGTAAAGAAAAAATAATATTTCTAAATTAGTTTATTATTTAATATAGCCTGTTAAATAATGTATTTAATAACCTGTGCATAAGTGAATCCATTAATCAAACATTATACACAGATACTTATCTAGTTAATATGTTCCTCAAAGTCATTCAGCTTTGTTCAGCATATTTTTCTTTCATTTAGATCTTATCATTAATAAACTGGGAATCATCCTTCTTGTTTTGGTGGTTGCTTCTTATTTAGGCATTTACATTACATCTTAAATGGAACATTCTGTGGGAAAGGAAAGGAGATTTTGAAGTTATTGAGCAGTAATATATAATAGCAAAGGAAGAAATTGAGATATCTGGATATACAAGTAGTATTGTGGAAAGAAATGCAAAGGACATTCAAATGAAATTATATTTAACTATTTAAGGCTGTGGCTAGAGCACACCAAAGTAACTTCATCTGGTTTTGGTCTTTCAGATTGATAAAAGGTGTTATTTCTGTGAAAAGGTATAAAAATGACCTTCACTTTAAGCCATCAAAAAGAGATGTTAGAAGGCCCGATTTATAAATATCTTGTTTTCTCCAGGATAAGAAAAGTCTCTGGGATTGATCCTTTCAAGGTATTCATGTTGTGATGGAATTGGGTTATTTTGACCCCAACTTTATTTTTGTCAGCAGCAAGATCCTTGTTTACACAGTAACTTCATCTCTTTGTTTGTTCACTTGCATTTACACAATGTTGCTTATCTTCATTGGGTATTTGCTTTGAGCTGACCCTGGCGCTCTGCAAGCCACAGAGGTAGCAGCTTTAAGAATCAATGTCCTTTCCTTCCAGTACCTCATGGGGTTGAGGGAATCAACAATCTTTGGGCAGTTGTAATGGAAGTATAAGCAGGTGCTATGAGAGCACACAAGAGGGGAAATCAGAAGGCTGCCCAAACTCATTCCTGTCTCTCTAGGAATGAGTGAATGGATGAGTGAAAGAACTGGGGAGGTAGAGGGAGGGAGAAGAAAGAGGAGGAGAGAGAAAGGGTGGGCATTCTGGGTGAGTTCAAAGACACTGACAGCTGGGAGAGCTGTCATCACAGGCCACCATCTGCTCATTACCTGGTATTCAAAGCTTTTACTTTCCCCCCATCATTTCTTATCTTGCATATAATTATTGTTGAACTCATTTTACCTACAAAAACTTGTCCTGATTCTGATCTTCTATAAGGTGAGAGTTTCAAGATTTAAGGTGAACATCTGATTTTTCTATGAAGTAATTTTGGGGGGAATGATGAACTCTCCACATTGATTAATTAGCCTGATTAGATACCTATTGGTTGGCAGCGGCTCTAATTCTTGTGATTAGAAGGTTTATTGTTTTTCTTAAGCTACCGCCCAGCCCAATTGCTGCCTCTTCAAAGCCTGTTTGTTCTTTTTCATATTTCTCTCTGGGAGCAAGTGGGTTTCATCATTTTGTTCTTTCCTTCATACCTCCTGCTTTCTTCATGCCTCCTCAAATGCCTTCTTGGTAGTGAAATGGATTTCTAGAAAGAGATTGTTTTCCCTTCCTCTTTGCTGAATGAACTCCCTGTCCTGATATCATTTTGATCTCTTACTCCTTCTGGAAATGGTCTTGGAGTTCATTTGATATCTTATTTATCACCCTCCTCAACTGTCCCTCTTTCTACTCTCCTGATTTCCTGGAGCAGCTCTTCACAGGCCAGCCAGCCTCTGCCTGGGGGTCTGTCATAGTCCCAGTGCCATCAATCCCCCCATGGCCAAAACATTCACCACACTCCATGTTTAGCTAAATAAACCAACCAACTGCAAAGACAGCATTTTTAATGAGAATGACTCTATGATTCTTCTACCTGATTCGCTCATCTTTTTCCAAGTAGCCTTTCTACCAAAAGGATTTCAAGCTCTCAGTCTTCTCCTCTGAAGCTATTTGGGATCTGTGTAGAGCCCTCCAGGAATGGGCAGCTGAAAGTATGAGCCTTACTTGACCGTGATTATTGTTTTTATTCAGACTGACAGATGCTTTTCACAGTGTCTGGCTGAGTTTCATCGGGAAAGAGCTTAAAATGCACAAGAGGAGGGAAGCACTCTCCCAGGATCCCCTCTGAGCTGATAATAGCCTATGGGAAGCCATCTATTTAAAGAGAAAATAAACATGCCTTGGGATGCCAGGAGCCTATTTTCAGCTTTATTAAGCTATTTTCAGCTTTATTAAAAAATCTGTGTTTAATTTTTCCAATCATCTTCTCTGCTGTTCACTTAGCATTTCTCTGTGTGTGGATCAATTGGAAGACTTATTAAGAATGCAGACATTGGGTCCTGCTCCTCATAGAAATGCACTGCCTTAGGAGAAGAGCAGAGAACCTGGGAGATATCCAAGGGCTTTGTCACAAACTTGTACCTAACTAGCTTTTCACAAAGAAGCACATTCCTGGTCAGGTGTTGCCTGTGCCTGGGTCTGCAGAAATTCATTTTTTCTGTTGAATGGTTTTTTTGGTTTGTTTTCCTTTTAAAAAGTTCCTTGGACCCATATGGATTGGTCACCTGTAATAAATCAGACACTACTGTAGGCCAGAGTTAGCAATTTTTGTATGGGGAGAGAATAGGGTCAGATGGTAAATATTTTACACATCACAGGCTGTATGGCCTCTTTTGCAGCTACTCGGTTCTCCCATTTTAAAATAATGGGAGCCATCCTATATAATAAAAGCCTAATATGCTAAGTGTCCGACCATTTATTCGACTGTTTGACCAGTCGCTATGATGCACACTGGCCACCAGGGGGCAGATGCTCCAACTGGTAGGTTAGCTTACTGCTGGGGTCCTGCCCATCAGGACTGAGCAAGAAAGGCTGGACATGCCCTGGAGCCCTACCGTGGTTTCTCCCCAGCTGGCTAACCTCCCACGTCTCTCCCCGGCCCCAATCATGCACCAGTGGGGTCCCTCGGCCTGGACTGCACCCTCTCACAATCTGGGACCCCTTGGGGCATGTCAGAGAGTCGGTTTCAGCCTGATCCATGCAGGCCAGGCCGAGGGGCCCCACTGGTGGACAAATTCGTGCACCGGGCCTCTAGTAGATAATAAACATAGCTGCATTCTAATAAGACTTTATTTAAGGATATACTATGATTTGAACTTCACATGCCATCTAATACTGTTTTTCTTTTGATTCTTTTCAACCATTAAAAAATGGAAAAGCCGTTCTTTGCTCATGTGCCATACAAAAGTAAGCCTGTGAGCCATAATTTTTGACCCACTACTCTAGGCAAAGGGGCTTAAGTAATGAACAAGACCGAAGCTGTGATCTCATGTGACTTTCATTTTCCAGGAGGGAAAACAGTGAGCATGGAAACATATAAATAATGAATGCTATGTCAAGTTCTAAGGGCTAGGAAGAAAGAAGAAAACAAAAAATAAAAATAAAACATAGGTATAGTGACTGAGGGCAACTGGTGGTAGAGGGATGGTGGGGTGTGGGTTGCTATAGGCGCTCAGGGAAGGCTTCTTCAAGGTGGCATCTGAGTTGATCTCCGAATGTTGTCAGCGAGACATGAGAATGTCTGGCCCAGGTAGAAGGATCAGAGAAGGCAAACCCTGATTTGGGATAAGCTTGGGTGTTTGAAGAAGCAATAGGATTGGTCTGGCTGGAGAGGCCACTGCGGAGGGGAAGAGGAGGGCATGTAATGAGAAAGGAAGGCAGTCCTAGGCCACGTCTGACTCTGGGATTTATTAATATTTTAGTGCTAGACCATAGGTAGGTTTAAAGCTAGAAAGTGATGGGAAATGGTTTAGGCCTTTGGACAGGTCCCTTTGGCTGCTATGTGGATGAGGGACTGTGATGGGGAAGAAGAGTGGAGGCCAGGAGGGCAATAGGGGACTAGTCCAAAATAGAGGCTTTTCCATGGACTCTTCTAACACTTTTCTTAACATGTGCATCTGATTGGAGCTGAGGAGAAAGAGTGATATAATATTCAGCTCAGGTCAGACTACCAAATGAGATTTTCATCAATAACACTACCAAAAGATGAAGTCCAGATTATATAACCTTAGTAATGCTCGCAGTGATAGCTATTTGTGGGGTACTTGCCAGGTGTGATGTTGCTTCATGTAATCCTCACAGCAATTTTGTAATTGCCTTTACCTACTTAATAGATGAAAAAACTAATATGCTAATAGGTTCTTCAATGGGCCAGAAGTCTCAAAACTGGTAAGTGGAAGAGGGAGTCTAGGACCCATGCTTCTCTGATTCTTTTCATGGGATCTTTTCATGTATATTTCAGTTACCTGTTACTTCCCATCAAAGTGTTATAGCTTAAAACAGCAGTGATTTCTTATTTCTCATGATTTGGAGTTTGGCTGGGCTCAGTGAGCAGTTCTTCTGCTCCATGTGTTGTTGCCTGGGATTGTAACAGGGGGCTGTAAAAAGATGGGAGCTCATCAGGGCGTGGACTATCCAAGATCACCTCACTCCTCCCATGGCTGGCAGCTGGTGCCAGGTGGCTGGGGTGCCTCTGTTCTCCTGCATGTGACATCTCAGCCATCATTAGGCTAGACAGGCTTTCTTACTCTATGTTAGATGAGCTCCAAGAGGGAGCATTCCAGAAATACAAGCCCCAGTGTGCAAGGGTTTATCAAGCTCTGCTTTTATTACCCTTGATAATGACATTACCTCAGAACAAGTCATATAGACAAGTCCAACATTAAAAGGAAAAGGCTCCACATGGGTGGTGGATTCATTAGGATCCACCAGAACCTATAGCATTGTTATCGTAGCTTCTGCCTTTATACAGAAATGTATGGGAAGAAGCTCCTCTTTTGTGGTATAGTAAGACTCTTCTCAGTGACTAAGGATAAGCTAAGGTACCAGATATGTATTTACTCATGTGTTGATAAGACATTTATTGCGTCCCTACCATGAGTGAAACACTGTGAAGAACTGAATAAGATATGGGTCCTTTCCCCAAGGTGCTTAGAGTCTAGAAGAAATATTATGCTACCAAGTAAGTACCTAAAAAAAATAGGCAAAAGTTGGTAGATAGAATATATACTTTATGTATATTACAAATTGCTCTTAGTGAAGGGCTCAATAAATTTCAAAGACATGTTCTTTTTTATAAACTACATACTTTTCTCTTGGTTGCTATGATTTTCTACATCATGAAAGGAATTGAAGCATTTATGTTTTCAGAAAATTAGAGGGCTTTGTGAAAAGTTAATTTTTCTCAAAGATGAACTAATATATAGTTTAATTCAGTGTTTGAAGAAGTAGAATTTCATCTGCTACTAAGACCTCCAACTTTATTTGATCTCTGACTGGTTTTGGTCACTAAGCAGTATTGGTTTTTTTTCATTGAAATCTTCCAGGGTCAGCTTCCAATAAAACAACAACAACAATAACAACAACAAGAACAACAACAACAACAACAACAACAACACACACACACACACACACACACACACACACACAAAACACTGGAATGAAAAGTTTCAATCTACTCATCTTGTGTATGACAGATCTCTGAAGAATATAAAGTGTTACATATAAATAGATGCTCATTTAATTTGAATGTCTAAGCTAAGACCTGCTGTTCCTTATTATAATAAAGGTGTTTGGTATTCTAATGAGTTAAAAACAAAGAAAAAAAAGCAACAATACCATTTAACATGTGCATACAGTATTTTATTTCAGACACTATCTAAATGCCTTCTATATATCATTTCCTTTTACCTTTGTACATGTCTGTGATGTAGGTACTGTAATTATCTTTATTTTCTAGAAAAGAAAGTTTTAAGTAAAAGAGTTAAGTAATTTGCTCAAGACACAGAGGCAGGGCTTGAATTTTGATCCTCTAGATCAGGGGTGGGCAACCCCTGGCATGCGTGCCAAACATGGCACACCAGTAACTTTTGCTGGCACGCGAAACCCTCTCTTATAATCTTCCATTTACAATTTTTTTCTTAATATCAAACTTTTTTATTTT
>NW_005361201.1:1768662-1790588 GCF_000412655.1 Myotis brandtii
CTCGAATGAATTTTATTATTTCTTCAAGGTTCTTCACATACATACACCTTAAGAGATAGCAAGTAGGTGTAACATGTTCTCAAAAAATTAGGGGGTTGGCATGGAAGAATTTTGAGTCAGAGATTTTGCTGGTTTTGGCACGCACCCCTGCTCTAGATTCTCAAGCCCATTTCCTTTACCTTTTTGTATCACAGAAATAGCAAGAGGAAAAATATTGGAATGCTCTTCAGGAAACTTGAGTTCTAGTCCTAAGCACTGAACTAAGGAGCTCTGTGATCTTGGACAAATCAACTTCTCCTGCTTGAAAAAGAAAAAGTTAACTCCCTTCTCTGAAGCACAGACATTTGCAGCCCACATTTCTATGCTAACTTAGTGCCTACATTTTCTTTAGTTTACATGGTATCTTCTGCATGTCTAATCTCCCTTACTCTGTTGTACTTTTTCTTATTTTTTACTTAATATTTATCACCTAATATTCTATATTATTCTGTATTTTTTCATTTTTTTTGTCTCACCCTTTCTAGGACAAGCTCCAGTAAATTAGGGATTGTCCTTGGCTTTGCTTAAAGACGAATGTCAAGTGCTTCCCAAGCTTTCCAGCACAGAGAAGACTTCCATTAAATACATGGTGTTCATTTCTTTAAAGGGCTATGAAGGTGGAAAATAGGAGGAGGCATTTCAGGATAAAGAATATGGGGTGAGAAGGGACAATAAGACATTAGGTGTCTTAGTTTTTTGATGAGTTTAATTTATGTCAGGGAGCAAGGAGGGATGAAGATGAGACTGTAGGTAGGCTGCACAGTGGAGCCAGACTTCAATGTCACACATGAGAGTCCAGGTTTTATTTGTTAGGTGATAGAAAGTCAGTTTGATCACCAATGCTTGTTAGGACACCAAAATTCTAGGGGCCCAGTGCTTGGTTCCAAGAGACAATCTTTGACACTTAATTGTATTTGGAGGTGACATTTAACTTTTTGCTCAATTGTCTGGTCAATTTTTTCCTGGGCAATGACAAGAGCAATCCAGGAAATAAGAAAAGATGTTAGACTCCGCGCTCAGTGAGAAAAACGTGCAGATGCAGATGCAGATGTGTTATTCCTTATTTATGGTAATTGAATTTTAAATTTAATTTAGCAGTAAAAATCTGCTATTTAAAGGATTGTTACACTGGAAAAGACTTGAGAAGCACATAGATTCTAGGGGTACTTAGAACATCATTTGATTCTTGATGGGTGACAAGCATAAATGCATCCAAATTAATCATAATTGCCTTTCTAGCAAGTAAAATGAAGCAATGTGTTTATCAAAAGGATGCTTCCAAAAGATAAGAAAAAAACTATGATAAAGAGCAGAGCAAAAGACCCATGCTACAAAACCATGTGGTGAACAGGCTACAAAACTGTCTACAGTGCATGATCTAGACAATATAGATTTTATGTACATATTACACTTATTCTAAACATTGCATAAGCATCATGTTAAGAAAATAGCTGCATATTATTCTATTTTGAGCATTTGCAACCATCTATTTAGCCCTTCTACATACCTTTGGACATTTCAGTTTCCAAGTTTTCATCATCATAACCAATATTGCAATGAATATCTTCATGCACCTTTTTTTTCTGTAATAAGTATTATTTTCCAAAGAGACCATACTCACAATGCAATTAGTTGGTTAAAGGATATGAATTATTTTTGCATCGATTCTGTCTGCTAATTTGATGAGTGGAAATTGGCACATGTTAGTGCCTTTCTTCCTCCCTCCCTCCCTCCCTCCCTCCCTCTTTCTCTCTCTCTTTCTTTCTTTCTTTCTTTCTTTCTTTCTTTCTTTCTTTCTTTCTTTCTTTCTTTCTTTCTTCTTTCTTTCTACTAATGAGGTTGAGATGATATTTAACTGTTTCCTCTGCTCTGAAATACCTGCTCCTGCACTTGGACCTTTCATCTCTGGGAGCCTAGTGTTTTTCATTTGGATATCACACCGAGAATTCCGTCTATGCAGAGGCCAAGGCTCCCAGTCAAGCCAAATTGTCAATATACTGAAGCAATTAATCAATTCACTGGAACAGTTGGTCAATCTCCTGACATGATGGGTCATTTCGTCTATATGAGGGGATCAATTTAGTGAAATTCTGGTGAAATAGAGATGCATCCAACAACTCATGTTAGACAGGAAAGCTGAAATCAGATGATAAGCCACACAAACTAGTTTGTGCCTTGCTCATGAGTTCACACGTACCTCCTTTCCGATTCTTTTCAAGGAATAATAATAAGGATCATAAAAAGTTCAGGAAACAGCTGCTTCTCCACATACACTAGGAGCCTCTGCACTAATTGCAGTATGTCACTGCTTTTATCTTCTTTCCAGTTGGACGTTCTGAGAGTAATCTTCCCCTTGAAATTAACAGCCTTGACTCTCTCCTTTCAGTGACCCTTCGCCAGATGAAATTCTCATCGACTTCATTTAATAAATGAGAAAGCTCGTTCGCTCATTTATCATGGGTTGCACTCTGCAGTTGGATTCATGCCAGATAAAGAGATAAGGAGATGATATGAAACTATTTGAAATTATGAGTTCAAGGTTACTGCACTGGAGGTTAAAGAGGGAATTTTTTTTCACCTGACCCTATGGAAGATTTTTTATTAGTAGTGATATCTCCCATCGTTGCCGCTATGACCCTGAGAGATAATAACATTTAAGGGCAGTAGGAGCCAAGGTCAGCAGGCACAAAAAGGGTCTGAGTTATTTTCATCTTATCCCATGCCTTGAATGGGAACTTATGCTTTTACTATAGGTTTGTTTGACAGAGGATTGAGTGTTAACAGTGTACCTTTTGCCCTAACCGGTGTGGCTCAGTGGATAGAGAGTAGGCCTGTGGACCGACGGGTCCCAGGTTCGATTCTGGCCAAGGGCACATGTCTGAGTTGCAAGCTTGATCCCCAGGGGGCATGTAGAAGGCAGTCAATCAATGATTATCTCTCATCACTGATGTTTCTATCTCTCTCTTCCTCTCCGTCTCCCTTCCTGTCTGAAATCAATAAAACAAAACAAAACAGAAACCAAAAAAAAAGAGTGTACCTTTTCCCAGGATTTTCTATTCAGCTATGCAATTTGTGTATGTGTTTCTTTAAATATTTGCTCTAAACATAGACCCTCTAAATGCATTATTGCTGTATTCTTGTTCTGGTGGAATGAGCCTGGGTCCTGCATCAGGGGATGCTATTTTGTCCTGGCAGGTGTCATCTGTTGTCAACATCAACAGCCCTTTGGCTAATTAAAATTTAACAGATGTTAGTATCCATGTGGCATAGATTGGGTTATACTTGATCTGTTATAGATGAAAATATTCCAGTCATTTAACCCATTTGCTGCTAGCCTCAAATACATATATACAGAGGTGGGCAAAAGTAGGTTTATAGTTGTGGGTATGCAAAGCAGTTTATGCTTGCATAATTATTGATTACTTAATTAACGCATAATTTATTTGTAATAACAGTAAACCTACTTTTGCCCACTCCTGTATATTAATGTGCAAATGTGTATGTGTTTTTTCATAAAAGTAAATTAAGATAACAGGAAAAAAATGGACAATTCCTTTCTCCTTTTTAGAAAGTTTTAACACCCATTCTCAGACACATTCACATATATTTACAGATACACACACAACAAAACACCTCTCCTCAAAAGAACAATTGATCACAATAAAGTTATAATTGTTTTCAACTCAGCCAGGTGTAGTTCCTTTCTGGGCTCTCTGTTCTGAACATCCAGCTGCAGCAATGGGGCAGAGATCTAATCACATCCCCCCAAACCCTCCCAGGACAGACAGACACACTGGTTCTGCATCCACACTATGATTAAGTATAGGCACAGCTTCCTAGCTTCAATTCTAAGCTAGAAGCTAAAAGCCTTCTATATTATTTCAAAGGAAAGGTCCAGCTAAACCTCTGCTTTAAACAAGCAGATTGAACCACAATTCAGCAGCCTGGATGACTCAAATGGTAGTTGGCCGTTCTGAGAGTAATCTTCCCCTTGAAATTAACAGCCTTGACTCTCTCCTTTCAGTGACCCTTCGCCAGATGAAATTCTCATCGACTTCATTTAATAAATGAGAAAGCTCGTTCGCTCATTTATCATAGGTTGCACTCTGCAGTTGGATTCATGCCAGATAAAGAGATAAGGAGATGATATGAAACTATTTGAAATTATGAGTTCAAGGTTACTGCACTGGAGGTTAAAGAGGGAATTTTTTTTCACCTGACCCTATGGAAGATTTTTTATTAGTAGTGATATCTCCCATCGTTGCCGCTATGACCCTGAGAGATAATAACATTTAAGGGCAGTAGGAGCCAAGGTCAGCAGGCACAAAAAGGGTCTGAGTTATTTTCATCTTATCCCATGCCTTGAATGGGAACTTATGCTTTTACTATAGGTTTGTTTGACAGAGGATTGAGTGTTAACAGTGTACCTTTTGCTCTAACCGGTGTGGCTCAGTGGATAGAGAGTAGGCCTGTGGACCGACGGGTCCCAGGTTCGATTCTGGCCAAGGGCACATGTCTGAGTTGCAAGCTTGATCCCCAGGGGGCATGTAGAAGGCAGTCAATCAATGATTATCTCTCATCACTGATGTTTCTATCTCTCTCTTCCTCTCCGTCTCCCTTCCTGTCTGAAATCAATAAAACAAAACAAAACAGAAACCAAAAAAAAGAGTGTACCTTTTCCCAGGATTTTCTATTCAGCTATGCAATTTGTGTATGTGTTTCTTTAAATATTTGCTCTAAACATAGACCCTCTAAATGCATTATTGCTGTATTCTTGTTCTGGTGGAATGAGCCTGGGTCCTGCATCAGGGGATGCTATTTTGTCCTGGCAGGTGTCATCTGTTGTCAACATCAACAGCCCTTTGGCTAATTAAAATTTAACAGATGTTAGTATCCATGTGGCATAGATTGGGTTATACTTGATCTGTTATACATGAAAATATTCCAGTCATTTAACCCATTTGCTGCTAGCCTCAAATACATATATACAGAGGTGGGCAAAAGTAGGTTTATAGTTGTGGGTATGCAAAGCAGTTTATGCTTGCATAATTATTGATTACTTAATTAACGCATAATTTATTTGTAATAACAGTAAACCTACTTTTGCCCACTCCTGTATATTAATGTGCAAATGTGTATGTGTTTTTTCATAAAAGTAAATTAAGATAACAGGAAAAAAATGGCAATTCCTTTCTCCTTTTTAGAAAGTTTTTAACACCCATTCTCAGACACATTCACACATATTTATAGATACACACACAACAAAACACTTCTCCTCAAAAGAACAATTGCTCACAATAAAGTTATAATTGTTTTCAACTCAGCCAGGTGTAGTTCCTTTCTGGGCTCTCTGTTCTGAACATCCAGCTGCAGCAATGGGGCAGAGATCTAATCACATCCCCCCAAACCCTCCCAGGACAGACAGACACACTGGTTCTGCATCCACACTATGATTAAGTATAGGCACAGCTTCCTAGCTTCAATTCTAAGCTAGAAGCTAAAAGCCTTCTATATTATTTCAAAGGAAAGGTCCAGCTAAACCTCTGCTTTAAACAAGCAGATTGAACCACAATTCAGCAGCCTGGATGACTCAAATGGTCAGGAACCCAAGATCCAATTTTATTAGTGAATGATAGAAACAAGGAAACCTGTTCAGAATTAATTTTAAAATATTATTAAGGGAGTATGATTCTCTATTCTTATTTCACCTAAGAAGGATTCAGGGCTATTTGTCATAGATCAGAGCCAAACTACTAGGTATACCAGTGAATAATGGCAGATTTTGTAATCAAAGAAAACAAGATAATTTCAAGAGAAACATCAAAAGTGCTTTATTCAAAGTCATGTCCATTGCTGGCTACACATATCCCTCATCTTTCAGGTAATTTGTGGATACCATCCCAATAGAACTTTTCTTGATTTGATGCAAACCATTCAGAGACCCAATTTTCCACTTCTTCGTATGTTTTGAAGTGCTGCTCAGAAAGTACATGTGCCATCGATCGGAACAAGTGGTAATCTGAAGGAGCAAGGTCTGGTGAATACGGTTGGTGGGTTAATACTTCCCAGGCAAGATCTTTTAACGTGTCTTTAACTGGTTTTGAAGTGTGTGATGGTGCATTATCATGAGCAAAATTACATTGCTGTGTCTTCTGGCCCATTCTAGTCATTTTACGATCAAAGCATGGTTCAAATTGACCTGGACGTTCTTTATCTTTCACATCAAAATCATCACTTTGAAAGCATTTAAACCAGCCCTCACACTATCTTGAAATGAAGCCTGTTCACCATAAGCTTCCCGAAGTATACAATAACTTTTTCTTCAAAATAAAGTAATGAATTAAAACTTCCCACAAATGCTCTTTTTTTTGGCACGAAATTCGACATTTTTAAGCATAAAAATATCTATGATGTTAACACCTTCAGCAAATTTGACGTATGAAGTTTTGAAGCTTGCTGTCAACACAACAAAATAGCATATGTATCAAATCGCATATATATCAACATATGTGTAACTCCATCTATTGAGAAAATCCGCATTATTAACTGATACACCTTCTAAACAAACAGGTCTTGTGAAGTCAAATGCTAAGCAATCAGATTTGACGATCTAGTTTTTAAGTGAAGACACCGAGAAAGCTGAGAATGAGTCTCCAACTCTCCCTCTGAGAGGGTTGATAGTAGGTCATCAGGGAGACTGAAGACTTGTAAGAATGGCCTGTAAGACCTTGGATTTCCTTGTTAGGGTGTGAAGAAACATGTGTGAAGAGCATCTAGGTATGGAAATGTGATGGGAGCAGCATCAACTATAAAGAATAATCAAGTGTCTTATTTTCTTATCGTAAAGTTTATGGTTCCATTTCTAAGATTACTATGTCTTCTAGGAAGAAAACTGTTTTTAAAGGGAACATCAAGATCTTACTTTGCTTCCATTCCTCTAAAATCCCATTTCTGTTTATTTTATCTCTCTTCTCTCCAACTCACTCCTAGTTCTTCAACTTTACTCAGAAGTTTATCTAGCAGTGGGGAACCATTTTCTTATGACAATATCTTGTGATAACATCATAAACCACTGACATTGTTTCTAATTATAGACACAGTAAATGGTTTAATTTCCTCCTTGAACCACTTTATGCCCTGTATGTCAAACACGTTCCTTTTTATTATCCCTTAGGGTTGATGTCACATTATAGGAATTTCACAAAGGTTAGTAGTTCGGAAGGGTAGCAGTCACTCAGAGGATGGTGTTACAGCCCATGTGCAGGTTCAAGGGCAGGATGGACTTGCATGTTGGAGCTGAAGAGAAGGAAGCTGATGAGGTGATGGGGCTGGATCCTGCAGACCCTGAATGCATGTTAAGAATTTTTTACTAGTATCTGATGAGCATGCATTGAAAAGTTTAATTTGTGTACAAACTGTCATCCAAGTTGACTGAGCTTTCCTTTCAAACTTCAGTGTGTGGGCTGCAGACACCAGGCAAGTCACCCATGTAGTAGCTTTATGAGCTGAAAATTAATCTGTGTGTTTCAGTAGCAAAATCTGTAGCTTTACTGGTTTCTCACATAGAATTTAATGACTCTGGAGAAGCTTATTGATGCTATCAGGGAACCAATACATTTGCAAAAAGAAATGCATTATCCATGCTGTAAAATTAAATGTTGCATTGCAAGGCAATATACTAAATATCTAGTTAGTCAATTTTTGTAAACTAAATGTTATAAAATTATATTGGAGCAAAAGAGGCAGCATAAATCCATGGGAATATATTTCTTCAAGAAGTTTATGTTGTTAGCCTGTATTGATTGGAAGGCTTTAATTACCTCTTTACAAAAGTATATGTTTTCTGTGCTTGTGAAAAGATGTACATTATTTTGCCCTTGTTGTCCTTTAGTTTTGCATATGTCTAATTGGGGTTTTGAGGGCATATGCATTTTAGGAACTACTTCTTTGCATATTGGCATAAAATTAAATTAAATACATATTTCTTATCATTTAAAGCAAATATTAATAACACGATCCTGTGTACCTGGGATTCTGCTTTAAAAACCTCTAAAATAGACCATGCCTTACATGCTACATTAACTTCCAGTGTAAAAACTAGAGCTATCCCTGAGACATTTTGAACATATCCTGTATAAGGTGTATAATCCCATGATTCTGCATTAAAAGAAGTTGAATAACCTCTTCTGATACCTAAGGAAATAACAGCTAACATTTATTGAGCAACTACTATATGCTAGGTATTTTACATATTGTCTCACTTAATCTTCATGAAATAGCAGGTAATGACTCTAATTATTTGTCTGGTTTCTTTTTTAAAATTGAGATTCTTAAAATCTTCCCTAGTAATGAAGCCTGCCAATCTGGCTACCTGACCAGGGCACTTAGCTAGCATTGGGCAGGCCCAATGTCCTCTCTCCTTCAGGATTCACAGCACTTACCATTGAACCCGCCCAATGCCAGCTCTCCTTTAGGATTCAGAGAAGTGTGTGAGGAGTGGCCCCTTCTTTGAAGAAGCACCAAATTCAATGAAAAAAGTAGAAAAACTGAGAGTAGATGTGGCTTGTTGAATCTTCCATCAGGAATATGACCTTCGATCCCCTATAATAAGACTCTTATTTTCACGGCTTTAACTGCTTGACTATTTTCAGGCAACTTCAAAGGCCATTAACATGAGATAATTCTCAATTTTGCTGATGTGCTGATTTGTATCTGTTACATTTCAGGGTCAAGTCATTAGGCACTCTGGAAACAGACAGTTACTCGATTAATTATTCCACAAAGGTTTATGGAGCATCTCTGGGGGTGGCTGAGAGCACACCTTCCAGTGCCCTCCTTCCTAGGTTCACGTCCCCGCTGTCACTTCCTAACTGCAACCTTGAGCACGTTTCTTGGCTTTGTCAACCCTAGTTCCCCATCTGTGAAATGTGGGTAGTGATAGAATTGATGTCATAGAGCTGTGGTGAGATAATATAAGTAAAGCACTTCAGCACAATATCTGAGGCACAGTCAGGGCTCAGTAAATGTTAGCTGTTATTATTAAGAGCATCATTTTCCAGGTACTCTACAGGGTGCTGGGACAAAATGATGAGCAAGCCCAGAGGTGGTCCCTGCTCTCATGAAGCCAGTGTTTGAGGAGCTGAAAGAACAGCATGATTGGAGCACAGGAAGCAGGGAAGAGATGGTAGATGAAACCGGATCTTGTAAATGTAACAGCCTTAATCCTCAAGGCAATGGAATGTCATTAAAGTGGCTAAGAAGGAAAGGTGAAATTTAAATATACACTAGAGGCCCGACGCACAAAATTTGTGCACAGGTATGATTCCTAGGCCTGGCCTGTGATCAGGGCCATTTTCCCTAGCTGCCCACAGTCAGCCCCGCCCCACCCCACCCCCCATTCCCTATTTGCCATCAGGCAATTGGAGCCTGCCAGCTGACGCACGAAATTTGTGCACAGGTATGATTCCTAGGCCTGGCCTGCTATCAGGCCATTTTCCCTGGCTGCCCACAGTCAGCCCCACCCCACCCCACCCCCCATTCCCTATTCGCCATCAGGCAATCAGAGCCTGCCAGCCAGGGTGGGGGGGGAGGTGAGGAACCACCCGCTCGCTGGCCCCACCCCCCACCGTGGGTCACCCTCTGTGTGTGGGGCGACCGGCAGGGCAGAAGTCTTGGCCTGGTGCTGCCAGTGTCTGCTGCCACCCACCCCCTGTTCCCCATTCACCATCAGGTGATTGGAGCCTGCTGGCCGGGGAAAGGGACCTAGAGGTTGGCCAGCAGGCCCCAATTGGGTGATTGGGGGCTGGGGGCAGCTCCTACGTTGAGCATCTTCACCCTGGTGGTCAGTGTACATCATAGCAAGCAGTCGTTCCACTGTTTGGTCAATTTGCATATTACCCTTTTATTACATAGGATTTGGAAAGATTACTGGCTGACAATGGATGATTTATAGGACGAGTCTAGTGGGTGCAGCATGAGGGCTCTTAACCAGTACATGCAGCAGCCCCAGCAGTAAACACTTTTGCATGCATCACCCTGGTGGTCACTGTACATCATAGCAAGCAGTCATTCCACTGTTTGGTCAATTTGCATATTACCCTTTTATTACATAGGATTTGGAAAGATTACTGGCTGACAATGGATGATTTATAGGACGAGTCTAGTGGGTGCAGCATGAGGGCTCTTAACCAGTACATGCAGCAGCCCCAGCAGTAAACACTTTTGCATGCAACACAGATATTGGCAGGTATATGGATAAGAGAAACATTTCATAGTTTATTAAAATATGAATTGCCCAAAGACACACATCTGGTAAGTGGTGAAGCTGAGAGTGGAATCTATATTCTTAGCCACGTGATGTTGCTTAGTGCAGTGATCTAGGCAAGACAGTGGTAGCTTGAGTAGTGTAAAGGCATTAATGATGGAGAGCAGTACACAGACCCAGGAAGTGTTTAAGGTGAAGAATGGACAGAACTTGATGAAGGATTGGATATACCAGACAAGCCAGGCTCTTTCTATGGGATTCAACTGAATGTAATGCTTGTAAAAGGGTCTGTGGAGGTCACTGAAATTTCTCAGATGTCACTGCATTGTGTGATCTCAATTATGTTGAAGGTATCTCTAAATCTTGGAGATTTGCAAAGGTCTTGAGATGTTCTCTGTAAATGGTTGTCACATTTTGGGAGAATATTTAGAGCCTTGCAATTATCTCTCCACAGTCAGTCACTCTCAAAGTTGAATATAATAAACAGCATTCTCCTTCATATATTGGGTGGTGGAATTTTCCCCCTTTAAACATGTTGCAGAGCTTTAAAACTTTTGGCCAGTCAGCCAGTTAAAGGAATTACTTTATTTAGCAAAGAGGTTTAAAAGGCAAAGTTAAGTTACAAATACAATGACTTTTCAACTATTATCTTATATTCTTACCATATGGATATATTAAGTTTATTTCTTGTTCAAAGGGGCCTAGTGTTTCTTAGTACATATTTGGGGCATTTTCTGAATTTGAGTGTCAAAAAGATGTTGGTTTTTAGTAATATCCTCAGTAAGCCAGCTTCCTCTTCCCTGTGTGCCATTCACAGCTCTAATCCTCCCTGTTCCCACAGCTAAATCCCTGATTTTTAAATCTGCTGGTGCCCAGGGGACTTCTTTTGGAACATTTCTAACATGAAAAAAAGTCCACTTAATGACTTTTATTTGACATCATGCTATCCAAACTTCTTTGAAGCACTGAGGAACATCCATTTTTTTTACATGTTTGAAGAGTTTATTTTTCCCAATTATATAGAATATATGTGGCCAGTTAAACCATTATTGAAAATACTGAAGAGTAAATAAAAGGAAGGAAAAAAATAATCACTCATAGTAAAATATTACTATTTAGAGAATACCACAGCTTTTGTGTTGATATATTTCATTCCAATCTTTAATTTGATCTTTAGTATCATAATTATGGTGGAGATACAGTTACAGGGGTGACATGACCTGCTTCTTCCCTGTCTTGATGATAAATTTCAAGCGGACTTTATCTAGTCCCATCATGGTCAGGTGTCCTCACCATTATTGTACCCCTAAAGTGTCCAGCCAGGGCTTCGTTCTCTAATCCTGAGGACTAAAGAGTGTCCTAGATCGCTGAATGGAGAGTTATTTAGATAACAGATGAGTTAGATATGGTCTGGGGAAAGTCTCAGAATACTGGTGAGTGGCATTTATGATAGGTCATTTTTAGGAAGAGTGCTGGCAGCCAGTCCTCACTGGACAGCAAAGAGAGAAATGCCTGGGTGTCCACGTGTACCATTGAGTCTCTGGTTATGGGATGGCTTCTTCCTGCAGATGGAGGTGGGGGAGGGACAGGGAAAGGAGTGAGTTCTCAAGCTGTAATGAAAACATTTCATAAGCACAAAGGCTGGGGACACAAATTATTATCTTGATATAATGGTTCCTTATTTTATGTAGTTCTGACTGTGATCATAAGATATCATTATTTGCCTAGATAGTACTTTACTCCAGTTAATATATTTTATCCAGTACAAACATTTCATTTTCTTAGGGTAGCATATATGATGATAATCATAGTAATTTACACTTATACAGTATTTGTGGAAACTTGCCTAATACCACACAGTAAGTGGTAAAACTGAAGCTGGAACCAGAATTCATGCTCTAAGCTACTAATGCTGTTGCCAAAACTCTTTGTAAGCATAAAAATTATAGTCACTTCATAAAATGGCATTGATTGTAGGAATTAAAATTTACTTAATTATTCTTACTGAAATGAAGAACTGTTGTTACAGTTAATTGTTCCCAATTATAAATAATACAGTTGTGATCATCTTGATACACAGAGCTCTGTTATTCATTGCTTTAGATTTGTTTTTCTTTAGGATATATTCATCAAAGTGGGATTATTGACTCAAAGTTTAGCAAGGAGTCTGTGGCTTTTGATATATATGCCAAAATGCCCCCCCTCCCCAAAAGTGGTTTAATTCACACTGCCATCAAAAGATCTGTTTTATTTTGTCTCTCTCTGTAGCAACCATGGGGAGCCTACAAGGCCGAAGGCACTCTGTTGGCTTTCAGGGAAGAGATGTCCTATTTCCTTTAGGGAATTAGACATTTTCTTGGGGTATTTGATATCCTATAGGTAATTTTGGCCATGGGAAGTAAGAGGCATGGGGGAGGGAATGAATTTTAAGCAAAGGAAACATTAGCAAAAACAGATGTTGAAAAGTAAAACCATTGTTTTTTTGAACATGGGCTTAGTTTGACTAAATGTTTGTGGGTTGGGTGACTCAAACAAGGGGATTTGACCCTGGGCAAGTCACCTTAGCTCTCTGGGCATTCACTTCATGGGCTATAAAGACAAGATTAGGTTATATGGTTATAAGCATCTTTAAAATTTTAGTATTAGTTGTTCTATAATCATGCAAGTTAAATAAATTAAAATTCTCTATATCTCAATACATATGCAATATGTCACTTGGTTATGGGGTAGGGGGTAGAGGATCCATATACTTTCAAGTAAAAGCTATTGGATTTCAGAAGATAATTAATAATCCTGGATGATTCATGGGGATATATGTTAGTTTTGAACAATTTAAAACCCCAAATTTCTTGTTTTCTATCCAGCCTATGAGGATATTGGTTTCCCTGAC
Source organism: Myotis brandtii (assembly GCF_000412655.1). Lineage (NCBI taxonomy): Eukaryota > Metazoa > Chordata > Mammalia > Chiroptera > Vespertilionidae > Myotis > Myotis brandtii. The sequence goes on from NW_005361201.1 coordinate 1,781,856, forward strand.
CTTGACTGGATTGGGTAGCACAGGGTGTTCTTTCTCTGTTAATGTAGAGAGAGTTTCTTATAAAATTAGAGGAAACGTAAGTCAAACCAAACCTGACAATGATACATAGAGATAGGGCAGTATGAAATCCATGTTCTTAGTCCTGTAGGCACCATCTGCTCTTTGGGGTCATGGAGGCAATGCTTTAGGATAGCAATTTCCAACTGGTGTGTGGCAAGAATTTTTCAAACATGCAATACCTGACTAGTCAGGGGCCCTGATCTCTTTTCCCTTAAATTGTCAAATAAATAAATAATAGTAGCCAATACAACATTTGTCTGGTGTGAGTGAATTAAAATGATATCTACTTTAGTTTTGTCAGATCGGCCAAAAATATATTATTTTGGTGTGCCACAGCATTTTAGTAATTACTTTGTGTGTGCCATGAGGTGAAAAAGATTGAAAATCGCTGCTTTTGGAAGGCAGCCACAGTCAGTTCGCCCTAGAATTTTGCATTTGAAGGCCACAGAAGAGGTCCCCTTTGCCTAGAAAGGGGCTAATCCATCTTTCTGAAGTTACTACTTTTGTAAGTAATTTGAAACAAGGCCCTTGTGGCCCTACCACACCATAAATGTCTTGTTTATCCTTCAAAGGTCCTCTGAAGTGCTCCTTCTTCTAGGAAGGAAGTTGCTGGGGTTCTTGTCCCAGCATCAAAGAAGGGTTCAGGAGTCTGGAGAAGGCTGTGCGTAGATGACATAGGAATCCGGGGACTAATAAAGAGTCCGGAGATGAGATATAATTTTGAAAGGCATTGGGGGTCAGAGGACCTTCAGCTAAAGGAATGAAGACTACCTCCTTGCCTAGGACCCTTGCTTTTATTAACACAATTTGTCCTAAGGCAAGGTGGAGATATACACTTCAAAGGGTCAGGGTTTGGTACAGAGTCCATTGTCAGAATGGGGGAATTATGTTCAGGTGTTTGACCAGTAGGAGGCAATAACATGTAGATTAAGATGTCCTTTAACTGTCTGGCAGCCACAATCAGTTTCCTATTCAGGTTTGGGGAAATGCCTTTAGCCATTCCCAGCTGGTGACTACATGTGTGACTCAACCCTGTTGAGTCTCCAAGTTTCATCAACCTTTTGATGAAACTCTTAAAATTATGACATGCTGGAATTGGTCTACGGCAGGAAGTTAGCCCCATGACACCTCTCTTTTTAATATCATCTGCCTCTTCTTTATTTATTCTTCTCCCTCACTAATATGTAAATTCCAGTGCAGAATGCATCCCATTCATCTTTGCATTCCCAGCATCCAAAACATAGTAGGTATTCAATAAGTGTTTGTTAAATGAATACAGTAAATGATGGAATAATTTTCCCAGGAAGAATCCTTCCCTTGGTGTTCCTACTATACTCTGTTTCTGATAGAACTGAAACATAATAGTTGAGAGTACCTGCCCTAGAGTCAAACTGTGGGGGTTTGAATCCTGGCTCTAGCTCTTAAGAGCTGTGTGACTGACCATGGCAAATGGCCAACTTCTGTGTACCTCAGTTTATTCATCTGTAAAGTGGGGTTACTTTGTAAGGCTGTTCTTTGGGTTAAATGGGATAATAACTTGTAATGAGCTTGTGTTACTTGCTTTTTTCATCATTATTAGTATGCATGTTAATATAATTTGTTAACTGAGAACCTTCTTTCAAGTAGAGTCTAATTCAACTTTGACTCTTAATTCTCTACTAATAGTGAGGTCTCAGCAGGATTTATCAAATGTAACTGACATAGAAATTTGGAACGTTCAGCTCTTCAAAGCACTAGTAACTGTTACACTTGTCAACCTCATGAACTGCTTTGGACTGCAAACCCCGGGAGAGCTGAGGTTATTTTCAATGTTTACCTCTCTTGTTTATTTAGCAACTAACATAATGCCTGGCATATACTGGTTGCCTGAATGGCATATGGCAAACACTGTGCTAAAGACCTACAGATACATAAACCCTGTCCTTGCCACCAATGTGCCTTGGAACAGATATTATTTGAACTAGTTTATGAGATTTAGAGTAAGCAGAGAGAATAGAACCCAGGAGAGCTCTGATGGGAGGGAGAGGCCAGAGGGGCTCAGATATACCTCAATCCCCCCAAAAGATGCTGCCCAGTAAATCACGGCACGTCATTTATCCTGAATCATTGCAGATCCCTCAGCTCCTGCTGGAGCCTCCCTGCCAAGCATAGGCAGGATGGAATTCTCTGCTTCTTCCCCCGCTGCTGGCAACAGTCACGTTTCTGCTCAAAACACTGGTTTCAGTTCCCATTCAAAGCAAATATATTTGAAAATGAGCCTCTGTCATTGGCATTGCTTATAATAATTATAATAATTATTTGTATTTGCCCTCTGGAAGTCAAATGCAAACTCTTCAGCAGACTGCCCCAGGGAGCATGGAAAGAGGGGGAAGCCTTCATCCTTCATGAAAACACTTAAAACCTAACATTGTGCGTTTGCATCACCCTGAGACGCACTCACAGCTTCACTGTGATGTGGAGAAGTTCCCCATTAAATACTGAAAATACTTGGTGTGAATACAACACTGTATTGGCAGGGAACTCAGTGTACTCTCTTATTCATTATCTTGTCCTCACGACATCCCTGGGAAGTAGATGGTATGGTTCCCGTTTGACAGATGGAGAAGCTGTACCAAAGCAACAGGCTCAAGCTGCACAGTTTATCCCAGCAGAGTCAGACTTCTGAATGGCTCTCTCAGCCAAGTAAAAAGCTCCCATTTGCTTCCCTGTGGTCCCCTTGGCAGCTCGAGAGCAGCATTAACCGCCTTCCCTTACCTCACATGAAATTCTGATGTTTCTGTCTACTTGCTGCTCTCTAGGACAAGCCCCCTGAAATATGCCTTCCATACGTGCACTTAAATATTTTATGTTAATAGTGATTGAAGTCAGATTTCAAGTAATACTTCCTGCGGTTTATTGGCCCAGTTAATTTAACATTAAGAAAGAAATGAGAATGAATAAAAAGCATTGCACATTTCCATATGCAAATGTGTGCCTGGAGGAAGCTGTTAGATGTGGGGCCATCAATAAATTCCAGAAATGTAGCAGAGTGGCACATGCCTCTGCCATTGGTTTCTGCAGGTTGCAGGTTTTGTTTTAGAGAAGGCCTTCCTCCTTTGGATTCTTTTACAGGATGTGGTGTTTTGTGCAAACTCTGAAATTCCCTGGTTCTAAGGATGTATCCTAGGTGTGGGATGCTGTCTCCCAGGTGATTTGTAATCATGTGGCTCTGACAGGTGCTCCTTGCAGGGCTTCATTTCCAACCTGTCTCAGCAATCCCTACCAGCCTCAGCAGTAATCCTGCCAGAGAGTGGGAAAGGCCTTGGCCCAGGGAGTAATTTTCCTGCAGAATTCTGATCCACCCTGGGATTCTCAGAGGTGATTCAGGGGTCATTGCTGGGGGCAAGAAGGAGGCCTACCAGCAGCACTCCTGAATAGGTTTGCATTTTATCTCATATTTAATATTTTATCTTTTAAGAAAGGGAGTTCTACTCAGTTAAAAATGAGAAAAAACACTGATGTAAAACAGTATAGAGTTTCCTTGAAAAAAATTAAAAAATGGGACTGCCATTTGACCCAATGATCCCATTTCTAGGAATAAAGAATCCCGAAACACCAATCAAAATTAATATATGAACCCCTGTGTTCATAGCAGCTTCCAGATCTTAGCTATTATTTACAATAGCTAAGATCTGGAAGCAGCCCAAGTGCCCATTAGTAGATGAATGGATTAAAAAAAAATCACACCTGTGGTACATTTACACAATGGAATACTATGCAGCTATAAAAAAGAAGGGTCTCTTACCCTTTGAGTTAGCATGAAGGAACCTGGAGAGTATTATGCTAAGTGAAATTAGCCAGTCAGAAAAAGACAGGTATCACACAGTCTCATTCATATGTGGAATCTAATGAACAAAATTAACTGATGAACAAAATAGATCCAGAGATACAGAAGCACAGAACAGACTATTGAATCTCAGAAGGAAGGTGGAGGCAGAGGAGGGTGGGAAGAGATTCACTGAAGAATTTGTATGCATATATTCATAACCCATGGATACAGACAATAGTTCAGTAAGGCCTGAGTGGGGGCTGGTGCAGGGTGGAGGGGGTCAATGGGGAAAGTAGGGGAACATCTGTAATACTTTCAAAAATAAAGATAAATTTAAAACAACACCACAGATAAAGAGAGCTGGTAATAAACACTTGTTGATGTGTGATTAAAAGAAACAGATGTGTGACAAATGAGTCAGACTAAACTCACTTTCTGGGGGACAGTGTGGCAGCAAGATCCCAAGGAATGATGGATTTTGTGCTCCTAGAATCTAAGTTAACTCCCATCTTTTTCAGTGGCAGGAAAATCCATGGACAACTCTGATTCTTAGAACAACTCCTCTTCAATGTTACGCTATGACTTGAATTGTAGTGTAGGGTAAAGATTACTATACTATGAATTACAGAAAAGTTCATTCATGTCTTGAACCCTGTGTCATCTTGGGAAAGTAATTTCACTTCTTTAGCTATTTCCCTGTCTGCAAAATAACATGTGTAGATGGTATTCTTGGCTTGTCCTAGCTCAGGTGCTCTGCTTCTGAGTTTGAGTGCAGTAGGTATATGTCCTGAATGGGATGTCCCCATGCTACAGTGGCTTTTCAATTTTTTTAAAAAATTATTATTACCAATAATATGATATACACTTTGCATTGTGACTGAATATACAAGCATATACACATAGACACACATATCAGGGGGAAAATGTTTCATAAAATACCATCACTTATGTAATATACTCTTCAATAATCTATTGTATTCCATTTATTGCAGCCTATTCATTGTTTCATTTTTGTAGACGTGTTGACCAGGATCTAATAATTGACCTCATATTGACTTTATAACCCACTACCTGTGCCTGGTTCTATAGAATCAGACCACCAGGGAGAGTTTCCAAGGTCAAGCTGCATCTGCCTCTTGCTTGCTTTGAAAGATTTAAAAAAATTATATATCTTCATCCTGAAGAGCAATTTCCTCATTGCCCCTGGGATGATCATTCCTCCCTCTTTAACTAGGCAGACAATCTCTCCCAATTTCTTGCTTTGCCTCCATGATGCATTAGACCCTCTGCTCTCCTTTAAGTGAATTGAAAGTGCCCCCTTAGGATAGACGCACAAGCCATTGTTGTGTGAAGAAGTGATCAGCCAATTCAGCTTGAAATAAAACTGCTTCCCTCAATCATTAAAGAGCTCTTTAAAATTCTCTAATGCAGGGAGCTTAACTGGAGAGAAAAAATAATCACCCATATTTTGTCAGTACACAGCAATGCCATAAAGCATTCGCAGTTTAGGACGTGGCTTTATTATTAGCCAGTTGTTCTCCCTGTTGCCTGATGGAGAAATTGTTGTGCTACTCAACAGGTTTGTAAACTGAGGCTGAGAGCCCTAAAGACTAGAGGTTTCAGACAGTGACTTCCTTGCATCAGGAGCTAACGTTTGAGCTCACTGGCTGGTCTCTCCATGGAGTCCTTTCTCCCAGGACTTCTGTTTTGTTGCTTGTGAGGCTATTGACAAGGTCAGGGGAGAAGGAAGTGGTCGTTTAACCAAACCTACTGGAACACTTTATTGTGGCTTTCTCCCCCATTTCTCTTCATCATGGGTTCCGTTTTATTTTTACCCAAATTCTTAGCGGTCTAGAAGACACCTTTAAATTTAGTGAGACCTTTAGCTCTATTGGGTGTTCTGCTCTAGCCAGGGTCATTTACTTCTGAATGTGCCCCTCATTTTACCACTGACATGGCTCTGAGAGGACTGTCCTCTTCATTTAGGTCTCAGCTAAACTGTCACCTCGAAAGAGCCTTCTCTGACCATTTTTCTGGACTAGTTTCCTGTCTTTCGGCTCTGTTACTCTCTCTTACTGTACAGCATTGCTTTTATCATCTGAAATTTCTTATTTATTTGTATTCATGTTGATTATCTGAAGGGAAGGACTATATCTGTTCCCCACTGTAACCCAGAGCCAGAACATTGCCTAATGCATTTGGGCCTTGGTAAAAATATGTGGTATCATATTAGGTGTTTACTGTCCACCCCCTAACTCCAAACTAAAAATCTAAAAACAAAGTAAAATAAACAAACAAAAAATAATGTTGACTTTCCTTAGTCCTCAAAGAACTTGCTCTTGTACTACTTTCTGTCTCAGTTGTCCATTTCTAATGTAAATGTTCCAGTCTTCTGCTACCTCTTAGCTCCAAAGGGAAAGCACAACATCTTATTTAGGGAATTAACGTTTATTATCTACCTATGTGGAACCTCACCACAACTCCATGAGGTAGTTATTATTACCCCATTTTGTAGATGAGGATGCTAGGTTTAAAAGCTTAAGAGATTTGTTCAATTCATTTAGCTGGTCAATGGCAGAGTTGGTATTCACATAAAAGAGCATTTGCTTCTACTTTCTTTTCTTATTCTTATGGTCCTTTGGGCTCCTCGTAGACAATTATTTTAAGTGTTTCAAAAATTAATGAATGAAATTTTAAAGTAAAGTCACTTCAATCTTGATTCTCAAGAGTAGTGCTCTTAATTCCTGCAAGGGGTCTTACATTTTATTTTACTATTTTTCCCCCTGCATATTCTTCAAAAAACTGTGGTGCTGGTGGTAGAAGCACCTGCTTACCAGAGAAATCCTAGTGGCAACTCCCATGAAACAGATTGAAGTTTTTCAGTCAACATTAATGTTTACTAAGTGCCTGTGGGTTCCAGATAGTGTGGTGTGAGCTTTATGAAAAAAGATTAAGCAAATAGAATCTTCTCTGAACCAAAGTGCATTCCAGTAGTTAATTGAATGTTCTGAGAAATCTGGGTGATCTGTCAATTTGTACCTCCTTGCCAAAGTGCTAGAGAAGAAGGATCATTCAAATGCAATGGTTGTTCTGTCTAAATTACAGAAGTAATTAAAGGGGCAACATTAGTAGGCAAGTGAGAAGGAAAAATTAAGGGTGAGATGAGAAGAAAGAGGAGGAAGAGATGGTGTTATGGAGTAAGGTTTTAGAAACATTTAATCTCTACCAAGAATTGCATTTTATTTCTCCTTTTAGTTACAGAGAATAATGTATTACATTTCCCTTTTCTTTCCTGTCTGCTAAGAATTTCCAAATCATATTTGCTTTTTCTTTATTGTAAACATATCTACATTCAATTTTTGTAAATTGACACTGACTTTCTCTTTATTAGTACTCTGTGTATCTTTTTTAAATAAGAGTTTCTTTTTCATGTTGGAGAAAGAAACATCTTTGAGAAAACTTGAAAAATGCAAAATAGTACAAATACAACTATAGTTTCAGAGAAAATACTATTGTTAATTCCTTTACAGTCTGACTACTTCATGGTTTTTTTTGTATAGCATATTTTGTCATGTGGAATATATGATTCTGTTTTCTGACTTGTTCCTCTTAGAATTTATTAAGCATTTAGTTTGTTTCCAATGTTACCCAGTTCTAAATCATGCTTCAAAGGATCTTTTTACATTAATCCTTGTCTACATCTCTGATCTATTTCCTCCGAATAAATTCTTGAAAGTAGAATTAGATCAAGGCTTTCCACAAAAGCTAAACAAATTTAGTTTCTCACAAGTATTGCATAAGAATGCTCATTTTGCCACACCTTGCCAGCATTGAATATTATCTCTTAATTTGTTGCCCATTTTGGAGTAAAAAGTTAATATTCCATTGTTTTAAAGTGAACCTTTTGATTACTAAGAAGGTTGGTATTTTTCCCCCTATTTGTGTATTGGTCTCTTGCCTGTTTTCATATGTTAAAATTTTCTACCTATTTTAAAGCATTTGTAAATTGAGGTATTAGTTGCATATCATTAAATACACACATCAAAAGTACACTTTTCAACAAACAATGAAAAATGCCTACTCTTGTTTATTCCATCCTTATAATCATTCCCATCAACCCAGAAAGTTCCCTGTGCCCCTCCTCACCCAGAGGCAACCACTGTTCTGATTTCTCTCACAGTAGTTTTTTCTATCCTAGAACTTCATAAAAATGGAATCACACAATGTGTAATGCTTTTGTAACAAGAATCCTTGGCTCTTGATAACGTTTTTGAGGTTCATCTATGGTTGGGTATATCAGTAGTTTATTCCATCTTATTGCCAAATGGCATTTAATTGCACAGACATACCAATATGTGTTTATCTAGTTTCCTGTGAATGGGCATTTGCGCTGTCTACATTTTTTTTTCTATTATGAATAAACCTGGAATGAAGACTTACTAGTACACTACTAGTAAGTTTTTTGGGGGGTTTAAATCTACTCTATTTCTATCTGTTTCACCTGTTCTTTGCTCCTCTTTTACTTATTTCCTGCCCTTTTAGATTATTAGAGTATTTTTTTTTTACTATTACATTTAATCTTTCCTATTTTATTTTTTTTCAATGGTTGCACTGCTTGCAGTATGGCAATCTTCATTTCTTTTTAAATTATTACAAACTTCAAATGCTATTATTCTAGTTCATGCTTAAATGAAAATCTTTTTTTTAAAATATATTTTATTGATTTTTTACAGAGAGGAAGGGAGAGAGATAGAGAGTCAGAAACATCGATGAGAGAGAAACATCGATCAGCTGCCTCCTGCACATCTCCCACTGGGGATGTGCCCGCAACCCAGGTACATGCCCTTGACCGGAATCGAACCTGG
>NW_005361201.1:1792376-1853217 GCF_000412655.1 Myotis brandtii
GTGGTCATCCCCCATGGGGTCCCAGACTGTGAGAGGGCACAGGCCAGGCTGAGGGACCCCCCTGAGTGCACACATTTTTGTGCACCGGGCCTCTAGTCTTTTAAATAAAACTATGGAGGTTTCAGTTGTACAATTCTATAATGCATCATTTATATATTGTATTACATGTTCACCACCAAAGTCAAGGCTCCTTCTATCAACGTTTATCTACCCTTTACATCACCTACCTCCCACTATCCCCTTTACCCTTTGGTAAACACCATACTGTTGTCTGCATCTATGAGTTTGTTTTTTTTGCTTAATCCCTCCACCCTTTTCACCTAGTTCTCCAACCCTCCTCCCTTCTTACAGCTGTCAGTCTGTTCTCTGTGTCTATGAGTCTGCTTCTATTTTGTTTGTTCATTTTGTACATTAGATTCCACATATAAGTGAAATCATATGGAATTTGTCATTTCTGAGTTGTTAAGTATTGTCAATTGTTTCAGAATTAGTGCACATTAATCTCCTGTCATGAGTTGAAGGTCATTCTTGGTTACTATGAGATCAACACAAATCATACTGTATGCTTCTAGTTAAAAGATAAAATATGCTGAAAAGCAATAAAAATGGAAATGAGGATATAAAGACAAGCAGTAAGGGTCAAAGCAGCAGCCAAGGTGGGCAGTTCTCCTTTAAGGCAATGGTTAAAATGACCAAACTTGCAGTCAAATATCTACATTTTAATTTTCAATCTACCACTTACTACCTTTGTGAACTTTAACTCCACTTTCTAGGCTATGGTTAAGAGAAATCAGACAGTGTAGGTAAAGGAGTTCCTGACACATCAGCACCATGGCCATTATCATTGTGATTATAGTGATGAAAATCAGAAAGATAAAAAAAATGGTCATGCAGTTTGAGTGATATAAGTGGGCAAGGATGAAGGAGTATGGTCTGGCTTTGATTTATTTAAAAAGCAAGTAGGGTAGTGTAAATTATGTGCTTCTAAGCTTGATTTCATATATATATGATTTCATATATATATATGAGAATATTAAGGGGTTTCCTTACATCCATCTCTTTCTGCTTATTATTACCATGAGTTACCATACAGGGGTGGGCAAAAGTAATGATATTTTAAAAATCCCTAAAACACTTAAAATATTCAGAATTTGATGTATTCTATTATAAGCCTATCCTAAGGTTTACTTTAAATATTCCTATAGATACCTCTAAATATTTTTTTTTGCAGTTACACCAAGAAGTGGAAAATAATAAAAAATTCAAATGGATTCAATTTGACTTTATCAAATATTTTCTTTTTTCCTCTTTCTTTCTCCCTTGCTTTCTCTCTCTCTCTCTCTCTCTCTCTCTCTCTCTTTTCCCCTTTTCTGATTTCCCCTAATTGTCTTGGTGTCTTGACTTTATCTGATCATATTTTATTTAAACTGAGAAAAAAAACCTATGGCTGGGGAAAATGCCAAAAATCTAATCAAGGAATTGTCAATAATAACCATGTGACTCAAGCCATAAATCACTTAGGATTAAGCATTGCCCTTCATCTGGGTATGAAATTTCCAGTGCCACTTATTTGTTATCTGCCAATGGAGATTAAAATGTCTCCTTCCCAGGAGATCTTTCAGAAGTGGATGGATCCCCACTGTCAGGGCAGCTGGGAAGCTGCCTGCTAAGACAGTCAAGTAGAGCCAGTGACATTGCTGGGTCCTTTTCATCCCTAAAATTTTGCATCCATTTCTACATAACATCCAGATAGAGAGGGAAGTTTTGATTAAGCCATTATATTTTGTATATAAAGCACAATGAATTTTTAACAGATTATAGGAATAATTGTGACTAATGATCTTTATGCACATATATATATATATATATATATATATATATATATATATAGAGAGAGAGAGAGAGAGAGAGAGAGAGAGAGAGAGAGACTGTGTATTTTTTGCCATCTGGAAGTATTTGTTTAACAGAGTGAACAAAGAGCCATTTTATGAAATTCCTGCAATTAAAATAATGCTAGGTAATATTTGCTCACTTGATTTGTCACAATCACCTCATGAAATAAGAAGTTCATTCTCTTCTTTTACAGGAGAATGTCTCAGGCATAGAGAAGTTAAGTTGTCAGCCCAAAGCCACATCCTTTGTTAGTGGGAGGGCCAGGATTTGAACAAAGCTTTTGCTCTTAAGCACTGTACCATCTCCTTTCTTCATCACGTTTTCATAACTTGTAGTTCTGTGCTTCTTTGTGTATATTTTTTTAATGTCCATTTCCTCCCATGACTGTGTTCATGAGCACAGGATTGCATGTTCACTGAGGCATCCCCTAGGATGGTGTCTGGCGCACAGTGGGAAAGAATAAGTAAACATCCATTGGAAATGAATGAACAATATTCTACAGGCACGATGTTGTATAGCAATAGCACCAAAGATAATATTTGTATCTTGTTTTGTAGATTACAAAGCATTTTTCAAAAATGTACATTTTTATTGATTTCAGAGAGGAAGGGAGAGGGAGAGAAAAACATCAATGATGAGAGAGAATCATTCATTGATCAGCTGCCTCCTGCACTCCCCACGTTGGGGATCAAGCCCACAACCCAGGCATGTGCCCTGACTGGGAATGGAACCATGACCTCCTGGTTTATAGGTCGATGCTCACCACTGAGCAACACCAGCCGGGCACAACACATTTTTATTGGATACACAGGATCTACTCCCTTTGAAGCACCAGAGAGTGGCTGACAGAACTTTGGAGTATTTCATTGACCTAATAATGCCGGCTTTCACCATGAGTACCTGTTTTGCCCCATCTATAGGGTAGCTGTCAGAATGAGATATCCACAGAAGTTTTCCACAGGAGTCTCTTACCTCCCCCTCCCAATTCCTTGCTGTTTTCATGGAACTCTTCTTTATTCCCTAATGAGAAACAGAAGCCATTTTTGTTTCCTTTTGAGGAAATATCTAAAACTTTTCTTCTCCCCCCTCCACATAATTTTTAACCTGCCCTAATGATCATAATAGTCCACACATTGCTTATTGATCATTCTCAACATTTTATATTTAATTCTCACATGAACTTGATGAAACAGATATTATTGTTATCCCCAATTTTTAGATATAGACACAGGTCCAAAGAAAGTTTAATCAACATGTCAGGATCAAGCTCCTCATAAGTAGTTTGCAATCATAACCCCCGCACTACCACAAACGGTAACTTATATGACTCCTGGTCAATATTTATTGTGTTGAGTCTATCCTCTGCTAAATGGTTTACATTGTTTCTTTAAGATATCCTCACCCCCCAAAAAGAAATGTTAGCAATGTCCATGCTACTATTTTCCACATTTTGCACAGGAGGAAACTAAAACTCATAGAGATTAAACCAGTATGTCCAAGTTCATATAACTAGTTAGATCAGTTTACATGACTAATCGGAAGCAAGCCCAAAGGCAGAAGTGATAGACTCAAAGCCTCCACTCTGGAGCACAGAGTACACAGTTCTGATGGACTGGCACCTCTTACTGCAGCTCATCCCAAGTCTGTTTCAGTCTTCGTCATATGCAAAATCAACTGGCAATGCTGTACATCAGTTAATGCACATTATTTAATACATTAAAAAGAAAACCTTCAACATTCTTTAGATATGACCTAAGTCTATTATCAGAACTGTGATTGTGATGTCAGAGCCCCACTTTCTTATCAACTTCTGAGGTTATGACATAAACTTGCCCTTGAGTATTAACTGGAACATTTGTGTGTATGGTGAGTAATAGTAACACTCCATAATTGTGTAGCACTTACAGAAACACATTTATTTAGTGTTTTCTATATGCCCGGCTCTATGCTGAGCCCTTTTACATATATTATCTTATTGAATCTCATAGTAATTGTATGGTGCAAGTTTATCGCCTTTTGTACACCTGAGCCATTTGAGGTTGGTAGAGGCCCGTGACTTGCCCAAGCTGCAGTCAATAAGGAAGGCTAGGTTTCATTCCCAGGACAATTGTACTCAGAATTTAGGATCTTCCACCTTGTTTTTTAGTTTTGCTTGATTCTCTCCAAATTTTTCAAAACAAACAAATAATAGTTTGATTTGCTCAAGGCGCATAGTTAATAATAGGCAGAGGCAGCACCAGAATTCAGATCTTTTTTCTGCTAATCTGTTGCTTTTGGCACTACACTTCCTGTGCCTCGTACACATACACATAATACACACACGTAAAATTTTTTGTACTCAAGCTACTTATTTTTAGTTTTATTATCTGTTTTCATTGCTATACTCCAATGGCCCTTTAAAACTTCTACTTACTGAAGTTATTGCATTCAAGGATTAGAGCAAGAACAAGTTAAACTCTAAAAATCACAGCAAATAAAAGGTATTCCCTTTGAAGATCTTATTGAGATGCCGAGAGGGTAATACTTAAAATAAAGAGATAACTGGGTTTAAATTTGAGACCAATTTTGCATGTGAAAACTCAGCAAGTATTATGCTCAGTTAAACAATATGTGATCATTAGAATAGATGATGTTTGGAGAAGGAACTCTCCTGTAAGTTGTTTCAATGCAAAGAATTCTTCATGCAAGCTGAGACTAGGCAGGTGGCTAGGCTCTTCTCAGGGAAAGAGCAGTTTTCAAGGCACTTGGTTTAGGACCACTGAGTACAATATTTCCTAAAAATGGACCTGCATTGGAGGGCCAGGAAGTGCTTATCAGTCTATATCATTTATATTATAGTAAAGGCTATTCTCCTTTTGTTTTTTTCCTATGATCAAAATTACTAAAGAAAATCTGTATAATTCCATCACACTTGATGTGTCATTGTATTAACTGGGATAGAAAGACTGTGCCATTCTGATAGTAAACCCCACAATCTCAGTAGCATCTGCTATGAACGTTTTTCTTGCTTATATACAGTCTGATGAGCATTGGGTTGCCCTCCTCCATCTGATGATTACACCATGTGTCCCACATGGCTTTTAACATCATTACTGCAGCAGAAAGGAGGGATAGACAAGACACATCAAATCATTGCACGTGTTATTTCTGCTCACAGCTAATTGGCTAAACCAAGTCACATGACCCCAGCCAGTTGAAAGGGAGGCTGAGGAATGTAGAAGAGCTAATAGTTATTTGGTCAGTGATGCCTCTGACCCATTAACTCTGATTCATTTCCTCAGTCCTGCTACCCTGCTCTATCTGCTCCCTCTTTTCATTCTACTCGTTCTCTCTTTCTTCCAGTGCTGCTCCTACATTATCGTTTTTTGTTTTCCCTTCGTTCAGCCACTATCTAACAAAGTTTATATCTACTGTACAAGACTAAGAGGGAGTGACTCCTAAGTTATGTGCCCTAGATGCTTCTCTTGCCTCTCCCTTGTCCCAGCCCAGCCACTCTGTGCCAGGTGGTTTCTAAGTTGAGGAACATACAAGAATCAAACATGATTTCTAAACTCTGGTTGTTCACTGTCTTTGAGAGAGATTTGATATGTAGACAATGCAGTCTGAAACAGACAAACACATGTCATACAATTTGCTAAATGCTCATCAGAGCACTTTGATTGACCAGATGTTAAGAAAGTGAAATAAATGTAATCCTCCTATGTGAAAGGACAATCACACTTGAAAAAAATCGCCACAAAATTTATGTGATTGCCTTCATGCACAGTGCTAGCAAACAAATACAGCTAGTTCTCTACCTCACTTCTCCGTTTCTCTTTCTTGTTTTCACTAAATTGGGCCATCACCCCCCTTTTTTTCCATAAACTTATGCTAATATAACTGTTACTCCTATTTTGATTTTAATATGTGTGTAGTTATCCCTGTATTGGGCATTTATTGATAGAAAAAAAGGTATATGTCATTAAAAAACAAAGACCAAAAAAAATAAACTCATGATTTTGGGCAAGACCAGTCTAATTTGTATACCCCCAGCAATTAGCTAAGACAAAATGCCAGATGTTATATTTATATTGGGATAGAGGTCAGTAAAAGGAGAGTCACACCATAAGCTTCCAGAATTACAAAATAAACTATTGACTATGGGAATTCTGTTTTTCTGCTGTAGTTTCCTAGCATCTCTAAACAGCACAAATATAGGTCTAGTGTATTTTGTACAAATTTTTGAATTCTCACCAGTGGGTTTGTGGGAGGCAAAGGGGAACCTTATTTCAAGTGGGAAACTCAGGCATTTGTAAACAAGGCCCCATGTTGGCAATTCAGACAAAGTAATTAGTGTTTATGACTGTGGGAGTCTGGAGTGTATGTGAGGAATTGTATTAATTGGGCGTGAATTGATACTGGAGGGTAAGGAAATATAATTTCTCCAGCTAAGTGCACATGGCCAGTAGCTGAAACTATTCCCCACACCAAGCCATTATCCTCCTCAGAAGGCATTTATTTAGTCCTTATTTGTACCTCACACTATGCTAAATGCAGAGCCAACCAGCTCTTAGAACCCCCACTCTTGTGTTTAAAGATAAACTGAGGTACATTAAGATTTACTAGAGTTTATTTGGACAAATATCTATTCGAATGGAGCAGCACTCTTCTCAAAGCAGAAGCTAAGGGAAGACTTTTTTAGAGAAGACATGGACATAAAGCAAGGAAATTATTTGATTGGCTATAGCTCCAGTGCTTGCTTTATTTGGGAAAGCCTAGTTGGTTGACTGTTTGTGTTTGGTTGTTCTTAAGTTTCAATTTCTTAATCTTGAGGCATTTACAGTAATTGACTCTGGCTTAGGTTTTCATTTGCCTATGCAGGCAGCAGATGCATTAGAATCACCTCAGTCTAATGGTGTCCTGGTTTAATTACTTTAACACTTGACGTGTATAATTTATGCAGGTTTGGGGGGAAAAAGCAAGCAAACTTCACATGGAGTTAAGAGTTTCAAATAAAGAAACTTGCATATTTAATAATACCCTTTTTCTTTAGAAGAAACCAATTGAGATCTCATTTTCCCTGTTTAGATTTTCCAACATAGTTAGGGGACCATGTGCATTTGTTTATGTACAGGGTGCCCCCCCCCCAAAAAAATGTATACACACTTTAACAGTTGATAACTCAATTTTGAAAATGAATTGTATTTTAATAAACACTGCCTTTATAATTATTCAAAGTGTGGGCATACATTTTTGGGGGCACCCTATATATATATATGGTCAAAATGTGGCATTGACTCAAACTCTGATATTTGCTTCCAAACGCTACTCTCACTACCTTAAGAGATATGTGTACAGCAGTACCATGGACTGGAACTTCTGTGATGTCAAGGCCAAGTCTAAACTGTTGTTCTCATTGGAACCTGAGTACCTGCAGAAAGTTAGGTTGAGAGTTGGTGTATAAAATCATCATTTGAATAAGAAAGTCCTCACTTCTGGTTGGATTCAGTAAGGATAACTTCTCAGAGCATTCCCATAAGGAAAGATACCAAAACTTTGTTGAGCTCCTGTCATGTCCCAGCCTCTTTACAAAATCGTAAGGGAGATCCTTTTCTTCATTTTAAAATGTGTATACTAGCACTCATTCGTTCATTCACTCACTCATTCCTTCTTTTGTTTATTTTAGGCAGTAGAAAGATTCAAATAATAGTATGTATGTGAAGAGGTTGGCACTGTGTCTGTCACAGAGCACATTGTTAGTTGTCCTCTTCTTTTACTCAGCTGTTGTTACCTTTCTCATCTTTCCCTTGTTATATTCAGAACCCACCAAAGATGTCTTGCTGTGATTTTCTGTCCCTATATAGATCAGATGCATAAAAGCTTGTCAGAGATGTTGGCTATGCTTTTGGTCAGCATTATTTTCAGGCAGTTCATCAATGAGGCCTATGTTCCTCTTCATTAGTCTCCTCATTTTGATATTATTGAATGGAAATTTCCCCACAACCATAGCCCAGACCCCTAATACCTGTCATTGGGACTATTGGATATCCTCACAAGTCTAACAGCTTTCAAGTTTGTTTCTTGCAATTCATCTTCCTCTTTGGTCCAAGAGAGATCTCTCCAAAATAGAAAGTTGACTATGTATTCTCTTGTTTAATCCCTGTAATCACCTGGAATTTCCTGCATATAAAGCCCAGACCCCCTAGTATGACATATAAGACTTCCCATAAGCAGACCCCCAGCTTCCTCTTGAGACCAGTAGAGTTCAGCTGCTCCTATGGAGGTTGCATTTCCACATGCATGAGTGACCTTGTTCTACAACTTTGTACTTTTGCTTGTGCAGGTCCTTCTGTTTTTCACCTCCTCTTTTTCCCTTATCTAACTTCACCTAGGCAACTCTGCTCATTCTTTCAAAAAAAACTCACGCTTCACTTCCTCCTGGCAGCCTTAGGAAAGCTTAAGAAACCTTTCCTTAATGGTTTCTTATCACTCTGTGTGCAATTATTAGGAATTCAGGATTTTATATTCAAATCACCCATGAGTACCTTTGCTCTTACACTAGTCTAGCCCACATGACAGTAAACATTATCTGTGAGGAGCCAGGGAGTAAATACGGGATATATGGCCTCTGTCACTTACTCAACTCTGCCATGATAGAACAAGAGCAGCCAAAGACAATACACAAGTTAATGAGCTTGACTATTTTCCAATAAAACTTTATTTATAAAAATAGATGGCCAGCCAGATTTGGCCTGTGGGTTAGAGTTTGTCAACTCTTGATCATGATAATCATGTCTAGCTTGGTGCCTGAGATAGAGAGGTTGCTCAATAAATGTTAATTGAACTGGGCATGTGTTAGCTCTTCCAAAAAATCACATGTCCAGTGTTTATTCTTGTTTTTTATTTAAAGTACAATCAGGTGACTGTTAAACATTTTTAAATTTTGTATACAGCAGGTGTCCCTTATTTGAGAACCAGAAGTGAGTCAGTACTTGCTAACTTATCAGGTGGCACTCTAACAAGAAGATCCCTGCATTCTGCCTGAGCATTTAAGGCTTCTTGCTGATTTTTCCAGGTATCCCGTTGCCCTCAGGTCTTTCAGCTCTCCTTGAAACCAGCCACAGCACGGTCTGTGACCTGTTTATTGAAAGCTGTGTAACTAAGTACAGTAATAGAATTTTCCAATCAATACCCAATTGTAGCAGGAGCCAGTGGAGAGATTTCAGAGCAGCCGTAGCATGCTGAGATAACTTGGTGTCACTAACAAATCAGACAGTAGAGAAAAGTATTAATTGAGTTCCATCAATCACACATGTGGGCATCGGGCCTGAAATTTCTCCTAGAAGCAGTAGTATTGCATGATGTGCATGTGGTTGTGTAAACCCAGACAGCAAACTCATCTGAAATCTGCTGAATGGCACTCAGCTGGTCTAGGTATCTCTCATAACAGCTTTCTTTTTATCCCAATTCAAAAACTCAACAGTCTCCTTTATGTGCATAACATAAAGGAAAAAACAACAACAGTGGCACCTGGTAGTAATCCTGGGCTGGTTGATTCCCAGAAAGAATATAGCCTAAAAGAGAATTGGAAGTCAAAAGACCCCATATCCAAATTTCACGTGTTCCACATACTAACTGTGTATTTTGGATGTGAGTGAGGTTGCATCAGATCAGGAGTTTTCCATCTTTACAATGAGGGTAATGCCTGACTGCCTCATCACAGTGTTTCAGTGAATTTCTAGCGGTTTTGGCTGGGAAAATGCCATGCATTGATAGTTGTTGTGTTACGAACACCTCAATTATTCTGCTTCTCCAGGGAATGATGTGTCAACCCTAAGTGAATTTTCCTTGTAATTTAATTCGTTAAGTGCCAGAAGTTTAATTTTAACATTTTTTTTTTATGGAAGCATCTCTCTAAGACTGCACAATGCACTGACTGCTTTGTTAAGCAAATAGTCGATGCAGATTTAATCCATTTGCTGTTCAGCGTTAACATGGGGAGTTCTGTGTCAGTTATCGGTGCTGTAATCGTAGGTGCACAGGCTATGGGATTTACCTGTGATTGGGCTTTGGCTTCCTAAGTAGCTTGGATTTTGCCTTCTGGAAAATTCCAATTGGCCACTTTGTTAATTTAGGTGATTTTCCTCTTTTTCACGAAGGCAAAGTGCAGACTTGGAGAATTACTAAAATATTGCTATAGTTGAAAGGAACATTCAACACCATTGAGTTCAATCTCATCTTTTAAAATTTTATTTTATTGTTGACAGTATGACAGATGTCCCCCAATTCCCACCCCCCTTTACCCACCTCCTCCCAACCCCTGCCCCACCCCAGGCCCTCACCACACTATTGTCTGTGTCCATTGGTTATGCATATATAAGTTCTTTGATTAATCTTTTCCCATCTCCCCCTCTATCTCATCTTTGAAAGAACTGAAATGAGAGCCCCAAAGTTTAATGACTTGCTCATAATCACACAGAATTTGAGTGCCAAAGCTTAAACCCAATCCAGGATCTCTTGATGACAATAACAATAATGGACATTTGCACACAGCTTTGCAGTTTCCAAAGTATTGGAAAGCCTTTTATGGGGATGGTTTGGTGGTCACTTAACCTCTATATGTTTCAGTTTCCCAATCTGCAACATGGGGCAAAATAGAAATAATCAACTGTTAAGCTAGCTGTACAGATTCTATGACCAATTTGTGCCAAGTGCTTAGCACAATCTTTGGTGAAAATTAAGTGCTCCATGAATGTCAGCCATTCTGCTGCTGCTGACACTATGATATCTTGGAGAGACAAGTGCTGTGAAGAAGCACAAAGGAGAACAGAGGCAGGGGGGAGTGGCACAGTGCAGTGGTGCCATTTGGGAAGTTATCAGTTGTGGAAGGTATTTCTGAGGAGGTAGCATTTGAGTGGGGGATCAAAATGAAGGGAAGATGTGAGTCATGTGAACACCTTGAAGGAGCATATGCTAGGCAAAGGGAACAACAAATGGAAAAGCCCTACAGTTGGAAAGAATTGTCTTGTTTAAGAAACAGAATCATAAGAAGGTATTAATCAGAGGTGCCATTTCCCTGAAGATAGTCACTTTTAACTTTCAACATTATTATAGACACATATAACATTAAGCACTGAGTCATTGTTGTGAACAAGAAATGTCTATTAATTGAATCTCCATTCTTAAAAGTTTAGAGCTGAACCAAGCACAGGATTTTGCAGGCAGAGCTCTGGAAGCCAGAGACTAGAGTACTTACTAAGTGTTCTACACTGACGGGGGTACGTGGAACCCCTGGAACAAGACATGTCTGGAAGAAGGGTCCTGGTTTGACTTGTGATAACTGGTTCAGAAGAAGGTTAAGCTCTTAGGTGCTGGAAAGAGAGTGGAGGAAAGTCTTATAACCCAACCAGGGAGAGCCAACACTGATGTGGCTGAACAAGGAGTTTCAGAATGATCCTCTATGGCTCGGAGTTCAGAAGCAGGTGAAGTATTGCTATGCAACTTGGATTGAAATGCCTCCTAGGATTTGTATTATTTTTCTGTTTAATATAAGGTCTTTTTTCTTAGATAGAATCATTTAGATCACATTAAGAGGTAGAAACATGATCGAGCTATTTCCCAAAGCCTTGTTTTATTTTTTTTCAGTACGATGAAGACTTTGAGCATGAGATGAATTGCAAAAATAGGACAGAACATGTTAGATCGAATAATGTTCTTTGTATTTGTCATCCTTTCATTCAGTTGTTAAACTCCTGCTCTCCATTTATCTAATGTGTACCAGGCCCTGGGCTGGATACTGGAAGAAATACCGAAATGAACATTTCCAGTTCTTGCTCTTTCATAAGCTTGTTAAGTAATACATGATATATAAACCAACAATTTCAAAAATATGTGGCAGGCACACCACCACTCAAGACCTATGTAAATTTAAGAAGGTAGTTGTCATCTTAAAGCCTCTATTACCTTAAGTTGAAATAATAATGGCACCTATCTTATCGTATTTTAGAGAGGGATTAAAATAGATAAACAGTATTAAGAGCTTAATGCACTATCTGCATATAGTAAATGTGAATATGGTACAGTGATTTTTCTAGGGCCTGTGATTACAGCAAAGGTTGGGGATAACAAGGAAGAAGAAATATCTTATTTTCTTGAGGCCTGGGAAAATCCCTATTGAAGGGATGCCATTTGAACTAGATCTTGGAGGATGAATGGATAAGTGGGAAATAACATTACAGGTTGGAAAATCATGCAAAATACTATGACGTGTTCTAGGGGAGATATTGATGGTAGAATACGTAAAACATGTTGAGAAATATTGAGAGAAACTTTATGAAAGTATTTATGGCTCTTTATGGCATTCCAAGGAAGACTTCTTTAAGTGGTGATGAGATGGAGAGAAGAGGCCTAAAGGATATCTGTGTTTGAGCATATAATTATGGAGGATGATTCCATATTATACCTATAACTCTTAGATGAATGTTAAGAGAAAAATGAGAGAAACAAATTATTTTTGCTTTGAAAGCAGGAGGTATACATGTGATGGTTTAAATGACTCTGTGAGATGAAATTTACCACTCATCAGTGATGTCATTTTATAGGAGCTGACAATGTTACCATGCCTGAGAATAGTCAACCTGTTCATGGTCTATATGGTTCCAGAAAAATGTAATTCACCAGCACCTGGATAAGTCTATTTGGCATGTACTGGAAGCATCTACCTCAGTTTTATCAGCATGAAAAACTATTCAGGAAATGTACCACATTAAGAAAAGAGGTTGCTGAAAACCCTCCAAAAATATTTTTGGTGTTTAATGGCGTTCTATTTATTTTTTGTTGTTTTTCTTTTATGTCCACAAGGCTTCGTCTTACTCTGAAATGCCTTTCTTTGAGGGGAAAAGAAAAAACAAACATAAAATTTAGTCTACTGTATTTCCTTAGTAAAATGTTACCCTTTTTATTTAGCAATGAACCAACTATACTGATTGATTTTGCATTTAAGTTTTAGAATGTATGTTAGATTGTCTTTGATAATAGTGGTACCTTTTTATGTTTTCTACTTATGTATAATGAAACTGTAGGTTTCCATATATTATTATACTAGAGGCCCAATGCATGAAGATTTGTGCAAGAATAGACCTTTCTTCCCCTGGCTGCTGGCATCAGCTTCCCTCCGGCACCCGGGACCCGGGCCTTTGCTCTGGCCGCTGCCTTCCGCCTTCACTCTGGCTGGAGCCACCTTCCACTTTTGCCTCTGGCCCTGCCGCCTTCCTGTAGCTCCCTCCACCCCCCCACACTCCTCCTCATAGCAGGCATCCCACCCAGCCCCGGCCGCTCCGTGCCTGTATGCACGTTCTGCCCAGAGTGGCCCTGGCTGGGCAGAATGCCTGCGTTGTTGCTATGGCGACGATGCAAGTGTCCTGGTCTAGCTGCCACCATCTTTGTCACGCCTTCCGCCTTCACTCTGGCTGGAGCCACCTTCCACCTTTGCCTCTGGCCCTGCTGGCTTCCTGTAGCTCCCTCCACTCCCCCCACCCCCGCCGCACTCCCCCTCATAGCAGGCATCCCACCCAGCCCCTGCCACTCCGTGCCTGCATGCACGTTCTGCCCAGAGTGGCCAGGGCTGGGCGGAATGCCTGCATTGTTGCCATGGCGACCATGCAAGTGTCCTGGTCTAGCTGCCACCATCTTTGTCACGTCAATTTGCGTATTCCCTCCTTATTGGCTGTGGGGGCCGCCATCTTTTGTAAATTTGCATATTCCCTCCTTATTGGCTGTGGGGCCGCCATCTTTGTTGTGGAGTGATGTTTAATTTGCATATTCCATCTTTATTAGATAGGATTACAGTTTAGCTTCATACTTTATTGTAATGAATATCATCCGAGTCCCTAGTTTGGTGAATGTGTTGTCAGTATGGCTCTAGCTGATTATAGTAAAGCCCTATGAAGCCAATAAAATGAACATGAATTGATTTGGCCTTTCATTATATATTCACAATCTCCTAGATTATAATTATTACTATTTACTATGCAGCTCTTGAAATAAGTAAAGACTTAGTTCTTTCATCAGCTGTCTTGACACAGCCAGAAGATTTTATAAATCTGATAGATAAGGACATTTCTGTAGTCATACCCAGGAGGTTGCTACTGTGAGCTCAGGGAACTCCTAGTCTGAGAGACCATATCACCTGCTACCCTCTCTTTTCATGTGTTCTTCTCATCTTTGTGTTGATAAATGTCATTCTTCTTCATCTCCCTGCTTCTATCTTTGACATGGCTCCTGTTATTGGATGCTGATATCTACCTCTTTCACGTCCCTTTCTTTCCTGACTGCTCTTCTCAAGTTCTCAGCTTTTATATCTAATGGTCATTAAGCACTTTTACTCCTAATTTCCTAACACAATCAAAACACACTTTGGTTAATAATTCCTTTCACTTATTCTGGCTACCTAGATGTTTTCTCTTGTGTTCATTGCTTTGACACAGTTTCTCCACTCCAGTAATTTCCTGGATGTGGTATCATTGGATATGGTATCATTCTGGATGTTGAAGGTTCCTGATTCTACTCTTGAAAACAGCAAATAGAAAACAGTAGCACTATGAATGGCTAGTGAAAGAAGGAGGGAATAATTTAACTAGAGAGGTAGATTTTATTTACCATCTTAAAACCACTAATGTTGCTCTGACCGGTTTGGCTCAGTGGATAGAGCATCGGCCTGTGGACTGAAAGGTCCCAGGTTCGATTCCAGTCAAGGGCATGTACCTTGGTTGTGGGCACATCTCCAGTAGGGGGTGTGCAGGAGGCAGCTGATCAATGTATCTCTCTCATCCATGTTTCTAACTCTCTATCCCTCTCCCTTCCTCTCTGTAAAAAATCAATAAAATATATTCAAAACAAAACAAAGAAACCCACTAATTTGAACAAAGCCTTTGTTGTTATGGTTAAGAACTCTTGTTCTCCATTGCCCAGTGCATACATAATGTCATTTATACTGCATTTTTTGTTATGTTGGAGAAGAAATGGAAGCCAAAGCATCTGTAAAAGTCCAGTGTTTGATGCCAACACCTGAGTGTCTTCTCTCATGATAATAGGAAGCTTAAACTACCTGGTGAGAGTCAGCTAAATCTTTTGCTGGTTTAACAAGTTTGCTTTATGATCTGTAATTAATTTACTCAATAAGGAGTTATTGATTATGTATTGTGCCGGGAAGTGTGTATGGGATGAGAGAGTGATAAAAGACATGGTCTGTCTGCTTGAGAAGCTCAAACCTATTAGGTCAAACAGATCAGTAAGAAGGCAATTAGAAGACTGGATGGTAAGTGCTATGAGGAAGTGTGCCAAAGGAGTTAGACCTAACAAATGCCGATGCCTATAGAGAATTTGTATCAGAGTTTATTTGAGCCAAAACTGATGACAGTTGCCAGGAAGCAAGATCTCATATGCTTTGGAGAAGACCAGTTTTACAGTTTCTCTTGTGAATTTGGAATGAAGGAGGGAATGTAAGGAATATTACATGAAGGTGAGAGAAATTAAGGCAGGGATTGGATTACAGGATAATTATGATGTGTGCTTTCGAAGGTCGTTACACCTTCAAGGGGTATTACTTCTTTCACTGCAAAGGTATGTTAGCCTAGATGCACAAGAACAATGTACAGGACTGTCTTAAAAATCTTTCACTAAATATTACCCACCAGGAACTTCCAAGTCAGGAATTTATGATTTATTATAGCACCCTTTTTTTGGTCCACAAGATGAATAAAAAAGGGGACCTGTAGTGAGTTGAATAGTGGCCCCCCAAAATATCTAAGACCTAACCCCAGTACCTGTGATTGTGACCTTATTTGGAATAGGGTCTTCGAAGATCTAGTTAAGGATCTGGAAGTGATAGCAGCAACCTAGATTTACCATGAGCTCTACACCAAGTGGCAGGTGTCATTAAAAGAGAAATGAGAGGGAGATTTGACATGGAGACACACGGGGAAGGTAATATGAGGATGAGAGTAGAGAGTGGACTTCGAAAGCTACAAGCCAAGGAATGCCAAGCGTCCCTAGCAGCCACTGCGAGCTAGGAGGGAGGCCTGGAACACATTCTTTCTCAGAGCCTGCAGAGGAACCAACCCTGCCAACAACGGAACGCAGACTGTGAGAGCATGATTTTACTTGTTTTAAGTCATCAAGTCTGTGGCGATTTGTGTGGCAGTCCTCAGAAACTGAGACAGGCTTTTAACTTAGACTGGAGGCCTGGGGTGAGGGAGGGTCATCCATTATAAAATGCTTCCCAGTTCAGAAGATATTTCAGCTGAGATTTGGAGGCCAAGTAGCACTTACTCTATTTATCAATGGGAAGAATATTACAGGCAGAGAAAATACATGTAAATGTAGCTCATATTATTGTCAGAAGGAAAAAAACACACACACACACACAAAAAACAACGCCTCCTTGGTTCCTAATTCTATAGAAGGCAAGTGACACCCTGCTTGCCTAGCATACCTCCTCTTGACAAAGGTTTCACCTCTACTACACACGCAGCCTGTTGGGTCTGTAGATACTGGAAGCATCAGTAACTTCTCTCACCTCTCCACTTCTGTAGCACTGGCTCGGGGGACCTCATTTGAATTGTTATAACAGCTTTCTAACTGGTACTTTCATTACTGTCTGTCCACCCCATGCTGTATTTTCTGCCACATAGCAGCCAGAAAAATCCTGTTAAAACCTCAGTGACTTTATGTCACTCTTTAGCACAAAACATTCCAGTGGTTCTTAATTTCTTTCAGAGCAAAAACACACACAAATCCCTTAAGTGTCCTTAAGACCCCAGGAGAACTTACCTCCCATGAGCTCTCTGTTGCCATCTCCTATGACTCAGCTCTTGGCTTATCTGGCCTCCTTGCAATTCCTGGATACAGTCGGTGTAGTCCAGTGATGGCGAACCTTTTGAGCTCGGCACCTGACCTCCTTGCAATTCCTGGATACAGTAGGTGTAGTCCCATGTTCCCTTTGCCTAGACACATATCACCCCAATACCTGCCTGCTCTGCACTCTATAATCATTTTTGTTTCTGTGCAAATGTCAATTTATAAGGCCTTTCAAGGACTACCCTAAGTAAATAGTAATTCCTCTCCAAACACTTCTTATCTCCCTACGCTGGTTTCGTTTGCCCCATAGCACTTATTGTTATCTGAAATTTTTTTGTGCTTTTGCTTATTGTTTGTTTTCCTTCCCCAAAAGATAAGCTTCATAAGATCAAGGACATGGCATGCTCTGATCATTGCTGTATGTTAACTGCTTAGCAGAGTACTTGATGCATTGAAGAATTTCAGTTGATAGTTTTTTGATATGTTAACTGCACAGCAGAGCACTGGGTGCATAGTAGAATTTCAACTGATAGATCAATGGATGAACAATTCTTAGATTTTTCTTAACTGAGAACTTTATAAAAGAAATGAAAATGTTTGATGAGAATAGCTGAACTCATGCTTTATTATAATACTAAATAAATTTTAAGTGTGGCATCATAGAACACAGATTTCTAATATTGATCCCATATGCCTTCTCACTAAAATAAGAAACAAATGAGCAAGTAAAAAATTGAGGATGACCCTTAATCAGTGTGGCTTTAATAGATTTGGTTCATTCTGGATCCTGTCCAGTGGTATTCTGACTCCTCACAGGCTAGTTTTTATTGCAAAGTACTTCCTGCCCCCCTCCTCCCCACCACCCTTGAGTTTCTCCTTCTTACTCTGTCCTGGAGGCCAAATGTTATTCAATGATTTCTATGGGAGGCTTTGCTCTTACCTTCTGTCTACTCAGAAAATGCTGGCTGGGGCTGTGAGGTGCCCTTTCTTTCCGTCCCTCTCCCCTGGGTACTCTGTACCTGTCTTTTCTCGGCTGGAATCAGTGCACTGGTCAGATTCAGCGTTCTCTGCACACTGTGCATATGGGGAACATCCTTTAAAGTTCTCTCCATGAACAGCTCCCGAGCCGGGCAGAAAGATGGACATCATACAAATTCCTGTATAGCATCCTCAGGAAGTAGTCAGCTGGGGCATCGTGCTTACTCCCTTCATGGCCAGTATCATGTGAGCTGACCACATGGTTAGAAAAGCAACCTCAGAATGTTTGGAGGACTATACCTGCTGGGATAAGGCTGCTGGTGGAAAGTGGCCAGGGACAAATCTGGAGAGGGAGGCAATATATCAGGCTTTGGGCTACTTGTTCTCATGTTTCTCCTGCCGTTTAACCTTCATAGCAGCTTAGAGAAGAGCTGTTAAGGTCTTTATTTCACTAGTGGGCAAACTGAGGCTCAGAAAAGGTGAGTGAGTTTCTGAAGATCACACAGTTAGTGATTTAATCCAGGTTCCTCTGTGCTTTTTTTTTTACCTCCACCATGCTGCCTATAAATTCGAAATACACTTTGAGGGACTTGAGCCTAGATATTTCAAAAATAACATTAGCTCAAGAATGAGGGCAGCGCATGTTATAGATGAGATATTGCTAAACATCCGGGAAGACAGATAACCGGGCAGTGGTGAAGGATCAAGGCCCAGCGGGCGTGTGCAGCATGAAAGCGGCCATTAATCAGACCTGCTCGCTTAAGAGGACCCTGCGTTTTGACTTTGAAGGCAGCCAAAGAAAGGTCAAATGTATGTTTTTTGAATCCTCTAGCAAGCAGAGCTCTTTGGAATTCTTTGCATTCTGCAACATGATAATTAATAATTCTAACTCTGAATTCCTTGGTTCAGATCTTTAAGCAGGAAATTGAAAATAGTACATCTTCCACAAAATACAAATGACAGCCTAATAACCTTGTGAGTTATGGTTTCTTTTACCTTTAGTTCCCCATGTCAATGTATTTTTCCCCAAATGGGTTCCCCCACTGTGTATGTAAGCATATAACTACTTCAAATACAATAACTACTACTACTACTACTAATCATAATAATAATGTCAATAATACTCAATATCTTTTGAGTGCACCTGGATCTAAGTGCTCAACCTACAGAAACCTCTATTACTTATAACAACCATATCAAGAAGGTGGTGTTTTTTAACTTCCTGTTCTGTCATCAGAAAAATAAGGTTTCAAGATGTTACTAGATTAGCTCCAGGTTGCACAGCTAGAAGAAGGAGAACCTGAGCTTTGCACTCAGACTGCCCATGTCCCAGAGTCTGTCATCTGACAGCCTAGCTGTCAGTCTGTGTTAGTATTGAAATGGTGGGGGTGGGGAGAGCAGTATTTGCTGCTAAGGTAATTCTTCATTTTCTTTCCTCTGTTCTTTTTCTCTTTTCAACTCTCTTCCATTATTTCTACCCTGTCTCCTTTCTTCCCCACTTTTTAAAACTCCCCAACAGTTTTCTCCCATTGGTTGAAGCTGGCCTCACCACTCAGGCACCTGACGCTATGTCAGAATCCCGGAGCCTGGAATTCTCAGTGTCCATTTCCTAATTCACTTTCTCTTGGGCAAGTCATCTAACTTCTCTCCTTGCAGTGTCCCCATTCATCAAAAGATGAAGATATCTTTACAGATTATCTTTTAAGGTTCTTGGGAAGCACTTTTTTAAAAAAAGCACAAAATGTGTTACAAGTCTGAGAAATTGCTCAGGTTTCAAGACAGGTGGGAAGTGGAGAAGCCCTCTCCGGGCTCTGACCTACCCACATTACCCAGCTAGGACCACTGCAGCTTGCATGCATGCCTCACTCAGGGTTTAGCATCTAATTCCATGTGGTTACATACAAAAAGAAGGATGCTTTTCCCTGGGAAAATTTGCTGAAATTTATTTCATAAAAGCCACCACTCTCATTCAGGGTTAATATAGCTGTGTTGGCACCAATATGACAGTGCAGCTGGCAACCTTCTGACCGTCTCACTCTGGCTTTCTCCTCAGCTGCTTTTCACAGACAGCACTTTCCAGCTCCCATTTCTTGGTGCTCCTATAATTGCTGAGCACCAAAGTTTGAATTGCTCTCAGAGTTTTGGTTGAAAAGATATTACTTGACAGTTGCCTTAGCTTTTACATCATAGGAGTTCTCACCTAACTTCCTGAAGTTAGCTTTTTTGAAGTTTGCTTTTTTTGAAAGCCACTTTTTGTCCTACCTAGGAGTCTCCATGCTTCTATAACTCTCTCTCGCTCTCTCTCTCTCTCTCTCTCTTGCTCTCTCTTTCTCTCTCTTCTTAGGTTTTTGTCTTAATCCCTCATCTTTTTCTTTGAAATTGATTCCAGTACTCTTCCATCTCTCAAACTCTGGCATCTTCTTAGGGAAGGCAGATGGCAAAGTGTTTCAATATTTGAGAAGAAAATGCTGCACACTCTGGGAATTACACTGGAGAGAAAGAGGCTGACAGATTAAAGAGGAACTAACCTTTATTGAGCACTTATTATGTGTGAGCACTGTGCCTGGCACTTTACTTCCACTATCCCATTTAATCCTGGTAATACCTGTATGACATAGATTCTTTTATTGACCTAGTCATACAAATAGGGGAGTTGATGCTGGAGGAGATGAAGTAAATTTTCAAATTCAGTCATACTGGTAGTTATTTCGCAATATATAAATGCATCGAGTCAACACGTTGTACACCTTAAACATACACAATATTACATGTCAGTTCTATCTGAATAAAGCTGGAAATAAATTAATCAACTTAATAAGGGCTGGAACTGAGACTGGCCCCTAGGTCTCTGTTACCAGATTCATGTGCTTAACTGCTCACAAAGTTCTGTGTGGAAGAATTCTCTAGGCACCAGGTTATTTGGATAATATGTCTGTCATTTACCACACACACACACACACACACACACACACACACACACACACACAGCCTTCGTATACAAAGTCAAGGCTGAATATTCCTCACTCCCAAGTTCTTAGCAGTTTCCTGTTGAATTGCTATTTCTTTTATATGATTCTTCCATGTATACATTGCAGAGATTTTAAACTCATAAAAACAGACTCATTCAACATTTGTACTCTGACTTCTTAGGAAAATGCCAACCACTCTTATTCTGAATGAAATTGAAATTGTGGAAAAATAAGATAGTATTGGCGGTCCTAAATCCTTCCTAAGACTGGTAGTCACCTGGTGAGAAAGGCCGAGCAGAGTGGCTCTTCTGTGAAATTGCCAAAAGCCTGGGTTTGTAAAACACTAGTTATAGTCACTGATCCTCCTTCCTCACAGCAGATCCTCCAGAGAGCCAAAGCCATTTCCCACCTACCCAGGAGTCTCCAGGCCTCTACACCTTTACACATACTGTCCCTGTCCTGTGACTCAAACATCCTTGGCCCCAATCTGCCTGGTTATTATTGTTCTGATTCAGCTGAGGCCTTGGCTCTTCTGAGGGGCTGTTCTTGACTTTCCAGGCAGAAACAATCCTTTCCTATTGTCTACTTCCTACTGCCCTCGTGCAGGCAGTATTGCTGGGATCTGTGAGGTACCTCATGATCTGCACACTCTCCTCCCTCCTCAGGGCCCTTGCACTTGCTGTAACTTCTGCCTGGAACACTCTTTTATTTGATATCTGCCCAACTCACTCATTCTCCTTTACTCAGTGAGGTTTTCATGATCCCCCTGTTTAAAATATAATTTTTGTTGATTTCAGAGAAGGAAGAGGGAGAGAGAGATAGAAACATCAATAATGAGAGAGAATCATTGATTGGCTGCCTCCCGCACACCCCCCACTGGAGATCGAGCCCACGACCCAGGCATTTGCCCTGACTGGAATCAAACCCTG
The DNA here is from genome assembly GCF_000412655.1 of Myotis brandtii. Lineage (NCBI taxonomy): Eukaryota > Metazoa > Chordata > Mammalia > Chiroptera > Vespertilionidae > Myotis > Myotis brandtii. Next base: position 1,813,981 of record NW_005361201.1, read on the forward strand.
ACCTCCTGGTTCATAGGTGACGTTCAACCACTGAGCCATGCTGGCCAGGTCACGATCCTCCTGTTTAATTACAATCTCCCCCACTGGCACAGACCCTGTCCTCTGCTCTGCTGTGTCTTTTGTCATATAGCTTGTTATCATCTAACTTACACATTGATTTTTTTTATTTCATATTTTCCCAGTAGAATATAAACCGATACCTTGAAATATTTTTAGCTGTTTTGCATGAGCCTTGGTTCTCAGAATAATCCTTGATAGAGAAGCTGCTCAATAACCATTTGCTGAATGACTAAGTAAATGACTGCCTGTCTTTGCTCAGCTTGGGTACTGTTGAGGTTTGGGTCTGAATAATTCTTTTCTGGGGGGCTGTTCTATGCACGTAGGATGTTTAGCAGCATCATTGGTGTCAGTATACTGGTAGCACTCCCACGGCTGAAACAACTAAAAATGACTGCAGACATTGCCAAATGTCCCCTGAGGGGGAATTGTCTTCAGGGAGAGTCACACTGTATTAGTCTCTCAGATCCTGGAGAACAGGGATCATGTCATATTAAGAGTATCAACATAGTAGACGCTTGATAAATTTTATTTAATCTTTTTTTAAATCCTCATCTGAGGATATGTTCTTATTTATTTCAGAGAAAGAGAAAGTGGAGGGAGAGAGAGAGAAACATTGATCGGTTGCCTCCTGTACATGCCCCAACTTGGGATTGAACCCACAACCTAGGTATGTTCCTTGACCGGGAATTGAACTCACAACTTTTGGTGTATGGGACGATGCTCCAGCCAAATGAGCCACCCTACCAGGACAATGCTTGATAAATATTTAAAGCTGATTGATCTGACTTGATAACTACATGCCATGTATTTATCTCAGACTTCATGATACAGTTTTATAGACAAGACTGTCTTATCAAACTTGATATTTTCTCTATATAATCTGGCAATAAATATGTGTTTAGTATCACCAGCATTCAAGATGATATAGAGGAATGGAGAGTTTGAAAAAAAAATAACCCTGGTCCTCGAGAATCTCATAATTAGAGAAGCATGTATACAGGCCAAAAATAATGCAAAAGGACACATTATCTCTCTCCTCAACCTGAATCAACCCTATTGAGTTCATCTGTAACAGTGATTATCTATACAGGCCTACCTACACAGTAAGTATTTCAACTTTGCAGCTACAGCCACAGCAAATGGCCATTTTCCTATCGGTCTTTCTTGAGCTAAGACCGACATCTCCATTTGAAGATAACAAGATTAAAGTGACTCTGTGCCCCATCCTATCACAGAATGTTATGGAGTAGAAAACTATGGCAACTACCAAGAATGTGTGAAATAAATGCACAGTTTAAACTGCAGGTTTAGTGGGTTAGGAAAGCAAGTCATTGGATCATAGCTGCATTCTATAAATAATATAGAATGCAATACACTGCAATGCAATACAATTCAATACAATACAATGGAAGTCAATACAATGGAAAATATCAGAATGCATTACATGTACTAAGAATAAGGTTTATATTTCTGGATGTCTATGAGTGTATGTGAAGGTTTCTGATTGAACATTTTTTACTATTCAGTGTAGTAAAAAAGACATTAGCTAAGCACTGTCTTCAGCTAACTAGAATAATGAACAGAAGAAAAGAGAAGTTTCTGGACAGATATCCAGGCATTACACTATTGTGCTTTAAGGTAACTAATAACTCCAGGAAGTGGATGGAGATGGGGAGATGGAGAGGGTGGTTCACAGATTCTTAAATGTCCCTGCTTCCCTGCATGGCCCACTGCATTGTCTTCTACATTCAGTCTCCAACATTGATAAACTCCTGTTCATTTTCCTCCTCTATTCAGTGCCTTTGCACAGGACAAAACCTTGACCTGAACTGTCCCATTTCCTGTGCTTCTCTGCCTGACAAAAATCCTATCCATTCTTCCAGGCCTAACTCAAATGCCAGCATTGTTGCAAAGCGTTGCCTCAGTCCACTGGGCACAATTAATCATGTTTTCCCCCATATGCTCGCAGCACTTTATTCATACTGCTACAATGGCATTTACCACATTTCATTATGCTTGGTTTTGGACATGCCACTCTCTGCTACTCAATTGTGAGCTTCTTAGGGATGGAGACAGTGTCATGCCTAGTTGTAGGCTTCTTAGTCCCCAGCACATTGTCGGCATACAGTGGGTGGCCAAGCCCTAAAGGGAGATGTCTCAACGATGTGGTTGCAACTCTGAGTTTGAAACCCAGGAAGCCACTTAGTGACCTGGGATAACTTATTTAACTTCTCGAAGCCATCTTTCTCTTTTGACAATGAGGACGACACAAATGAATAATGCACGGAGTTACTGTAAGGGTGAAATGGAGTATTCTGTCTATACAGCACTTAAAGGGCCTTTGATAAATGGAATCACCATTACTACTGTTGTTGTTGTTGTTGTTACTGTTGGAAAGTAGAGTGGAAATGGCTAGTAGAGCCAGCCATAAGGTGATTTGGGGGTGGGGGGTAATGATTAAATATTAAACTATGCACTATATTTTCTGCTTAAGACCAGAATGGAGATATGAAAAGTGATCATTGCAGACATCTGGATGTTTGGTTTTGTATACCAGACTAACCATCTGGATGCTTTTCTCTGACTTTTTCTCTATATTTTAAACTGTGTTTGGGGCGAGAATTTAAGGGGTGGTGGAAAAGGGATTAAAATCACATAGTTTTGCTCCTGAAGCTACTCAGTAGACTTAATTGTGTAAAGTTCTAACAGTTTCTCAGCCTCAACACTTTTGACATTTTAAGCCAGGCAATTCTTTGTTATGCAGGGCTGTCCTGTGCATTGTAAGATGTTTAGCAACATCCCGGTCCTCTGCCCACCAAATGCCAGTAACACACTGACCCCACACGCCTCTTGTGACAATCAAAATATTTGAGGCAACTATGGTAAATATATTCTGAACGAGGTGAGCAATAAACCAAAAAGCAAACATGGAGGAGATGCTTCTATTATTGACAGAGCTGGAGGGGGAAACATAAGTTTAAGTCTATCAACCAAGCTAGTTTGCTAAGAATGAACACAGAATGAAGACCAATCCCATGGAAGACGGGAAACTTGATGCCATCTGAAGTCAAGAAGTGGGGTGGGCATGGAGTTTTGCTAGGCATGACCAAATTGTAAATATCTTCTCCTCCCTTGGGATTTTGGGTGCACATAATCAAATTAATTATGATCTTTGGTTCATGACACCCTGTAACTATGCATAGTGAACAGCGTTTATTTACATCCTGAGAGTTATTTTAACAATGTAATTCACACCTGATACCTCAGTGTCCAAAATAAACTAGAAATGTTCATCATATGGCACTTCCCAGCCCATCCTCCTGCTTTTCCCATCTGACTCGCATCAGCCTGATATAGATTTTTCCAGAGTTATCAATAGAAGAATCTCCTCTACCTCCCCAGTGGCAGAATGAGCAAAGCTGGCAGAGAGGTCAGAAATGATCTGAAGGAAAATGCTTCCTCAAGGAAAGCAGTATGTAAAGCAGGATTTCCTTCTTACCGATGGCTGAAATATGTATGTTTCTTATTTTATCAGGTTACAGGGTGTCCCTTGGAACTAAACACATGCCAGTAAATCTTTGAGAAGATCATGCAAAGTGTTTAGACTTGAAGGGCTATTACTTTTTGTTAGTATAAAACTATTCTTGTCCAGTTGAGCACATGATGGGAATACTGGGCATCCACACCCTTGACATGTGCAAACCCACCTTCTCATTTTGTTTCCCTTAACCTCCGAGTGTCATTTCTCATGCTGAGAAAATTTGAATATAAAAAAGTAGTCTTTCTGTGAATTATCTCTCCCTTAATTTTGAGTTCTGTGATTTTATTTTCTTACACAATGCAAAGAGTCCTTTCAGAAATAGAAATCAAGCCATTTTAGAGTTGACCCCATCCATTATCTCCCTGGGGTGTAAGTTAATAACCAATGGCAGATTCAGGTTTGTAATCTTATTGTGTATCTACAATCTGTTCAAGCCATACTTGGGAATCTGGAAATTGGTTGACAAGGGAGCAACATACCAGGATGCCTGAGTTTTCCTGAGTCTACAGAGGGGCCAAGTTCCATTGGAAGCCCCATGACACTGTGAAGGCCATCAAGTCCAAGAAGGAGTGGTAATGTGCCCTCACTGAACTAGTAGAATAAGTTCCATAGCACAGGGATCTTTGCTGTCTGACTCACCACTGCATCTGCAGAATCTAGAACATAAACTAGTGCACAGTGATATTGTTATTCGGAAAAGCAGAGTCCTATTGAGAAATAACAATAATCATATGTAGCTTTTGAGCACGTTCCACTGGCAGTGCCTGTGCCTGGGTCATTTCCGTTCGTAATTTAATTTAACCTGCACAGCCTGGGTGTTATACTTATTATCGTTACTGTTTTGCTTTTGAGAAAACTTAGGTCCAGAGAGGTGAAATAATTTGCTGTAGGTCACAGACCTATTACATACAGAGCAAGGATTTGGACCAGGTAGTTTCTACCACCCCATCTCCTCATATGCTAGAAAGAAATGCAGTGGGGACTTGTTTGGGTCATGCCATCTGCCAAGTAATGCTGTGCAAATTACAGGTGCTCAGAGTATCAGAGTCCTTTTCTTTGAACTGCTAGGTTCCTAAATGACCAATAAGAACCTACCCAGATACACATGATCTATCCACAAGCTTTAGACTCAGATACAACAGTATACTTAGATGTTTTATGAGGTATCCAAAAGAAATGTGCGTTGACTTGATTTCCCCACAGTAGTTTAAATTTGCAATGACATGCTTCTTCTTCTCCTTACTTCTTCTTCTTCTTCTTCTTCTTCTTCTTCTTCTTCTTCTTCTTCTTCTTCTTCTTCTTCTTCTTCTTCTTTTGGTATCATTTTTGAAATTACTTTGTTGTTTTATGTAAGGTGCATGTAGGCAATGAATTTTTTCTTTACTTGAGATCCATTCCATTAAAAATAGTATATGCCTAGATTAGGTGAAATATCACTAGGCTCATACCGTAACGGAGGTTAGATTACAAGTGCATGAACTTGAACAGCTCCCTACCTACCCTTTTTAATGTCACATGTGCAATACTGAGAAGAAGAGAGACAGAGAGAGATATAGAAACATCAATGATGAGAGAGAATCATTGATCGGCTGCCTCCTGCACGTCCCACACTGGGGATAGAGCCTGCAACCCAAGGCATGTGCCCTTGACCAGCATCGAACCTGGGACCCTTCAGACCACAGGCCGATGGTCTATCCACTGAGTCAAATCAGCTAGGGTGATACATTGTTGTTTTTTTAAACTTGTATTCAGTTCCCTTAGCCCTTATGAAGCTATTCAAAAAAGGAAGAAGCCTGCCTATGTGAATATTAGATTGCAGATAAACCTGCATTGTACTACCTGTGTAGCCTTAGAGGCAACTTGATTTTTGAGCCCCTACTTCACGGTGTGTACAATGGAAACAGTAACATATCTCTGATAGCTCCAGGATAAGGGCCACAACTGCCTTCATTAGAAACTAAAGCAAGCATCAATCACAAGGTCATAGCAACTTATCTTGGTGAAAATGGACACCTTCAGGCTGGGTTTAATTATCTGAGTATTAGATGGAAAATTTATTCTGGGTCCATGATGCACAGTCATAATAGCATTGCTATCATTATAATTAGTTTTATTTCAAAAAGCACATTATAACACTATGCACCAAACACAATTTAAAGTCACTAGCAAATGTTAACTCATTTCATCCTCGTAACACCCCATTTATTAGGTATGTTCTTTTTTTAAATTTTTATTTTATTGTTTAAAGTATTACAAATAGTAGGACATATGTCTCCTTTTTCCCCCCATTGACCTTCCCTGGTCTCCCCTACCGCACCCCTGGCACATGCCCTCAACCCCCACCCCAGTGTCTTGCATCCATTGGTTATGCTTATATGCATGCATACAAGTCCTTCAGTTGATCTCTTACCTCCCCTCCACCCTCCTCAACCTTCCCGCTGTAGTTTGACAGTTTGTTCAATGCTTCTTTGCCTCTGTATCTATTTTTGTTCATCAATTTATAATGTTGTTTATATTCCACAAATGAGTGAGATCATGGGGTATTTTTTTTTCTCCAACTGGCTTATTTCACTTAGCATAATGCTCACAAGTTCCATCCATGCTGTTGCAAATGGTAAGAATTCCTTCTTTTTTCCAAAAGTGTAGTATTCCATTGTGTAGATGTACCACAGTTTTCTAATCCACTCATCTGCTGATGGGCATTTAGGCTGTTTCCAAACCTTAGCTATGGTGAATTGTGCTGCTATGAACATAGGGGTGTACATTGTCACATCTTTACATTCATAGGACATCACAGGCATCTCATGCTTTCTTCAAAAACCTCCTATCATCGTTTCTGTTTAAGGGTTGCATAAATCAAGAGCACACATGTATCATGAAACAACACCAAGTCTCCTAACAAGTTCTACAATCTGTGTGTGCACACGTGTGTGAGTATGCATGTTTGAATGTATGCTCACACACAAATCTAGATCAAGTGCTGCTTTGACTGCATTACTGAAGAAACCCATGCTGAACTTCCTGCTTCCAAACCTCTGTCTTCTTTTGGTGCCACTTGAAACTTTCCTTTATAGCTTTCTGTCACTTTTAGCTTCAAAAACACTTTACTGTTTACTGTTCTCTTATTAACTTTGATATGGAGCTACACTTTTGAAAGGTCCATCACCAGAGCCCACAAGGTGTAATTTTGGGGGCAATACAGTGTGTGTGTGTGTGTGTGTGTGTGTGTGTGTGTGTGTGTACATAGGCTCATGGTAGTTAAATGCTGGAAAGAGGAAATGGTATTCGAATACTAAGGTACCCATTATCTATCCGTTGGCAGGAGCAAAGGAACTCACAATTAATTGCTAAGCTCCAAAATGTTAAATCATATAGTAGATATTAAATGATGTGAAAAATGACAATATTGTGAGAATTTCTGTGTCTTTGAACTAGCGTTCAACTACCTAAAGATGTTCAGTGGCTTTTTTGAAGTTAAACCCATATTATTTATGTAATGATGGCAAAATATAACCATGACATTTTTCCAGGCTGACATTTTCTAACTGCAATTAAAAATAAAATAATTTCTCACCTCGCTCTTCTGTGAATAAAAGAAACCCTGGGTTAACAAGTTGCAATCGTCTTCCTTAATGAGACATTTTGCAGTGGTAGTACACTAAATTATCAGTTATCCAGCAAGGTTGCATAGTAAGTTGTTCTGGATGGAAGTGCTGCAGAGTTGTTGGAGGAAGAGTTTTTCGGTCAGAACAACCTGCAGAATATAAGTTAATTCATTAGGCAAATATGTTTTGAGTATCTACCATGCACTCAGCTACTAATGCTTTGTATGCACAATGGGGTGCAAAAAAAGAAGCATGTGACCTATCCTTATGGGCCGTACAATCCCAACGGGTGAGACAGGAAATGATAAGCATTCATACATAAATAAACAATAATACTTAATACTACCAACGAGAGGTGTATGGAGCTGTGCATGGAGCTATGCTATGCTATTCGGGTGTGTAATGAGGGGAACTTACCCATTGTGGGAAGGCTAGCAGGGGAGCACTGGGAGGGAGTTGCATAACTCTGCAATGCTTGTCAAAAGGCTTAACAAACTCCGCACTCTCTAAAACTGTATTTTCACATTGAGCCCTTTTCCCTAAAGGGATAATTTGGGGTGTACTAAACATTCTAGCTATACTGGAAAGGCATCACTTTTGGTACAGAAATATTGGAAACATCTTAAATTTTGTTAAAAAATAAGTGGTTGGCCCTAGCCAGTTTGGCTCAGCGGATAGAGCGTCGGCCTGCGGACTCAGGGGTCCCAGGTTCGATTCTGGTCAGGGGCATGTACCTTGGTTGCGGGCACGTCCCCAGTGGGGAGTGTGCAGGAGGCAGCTGATCAATGTTTCTCTCTCATCGATGTTTCTAGCTCTCTATCCCTCTCCCTTTCTCTCTGTGAAAAATCAATAAAAAATATATTTAAAAAAAGTTCCTACCATGAGGATTAAATAAAAATAATTCTTTTAAAAAATAAGTGGTTGAATTTATTATGTTATCAAAATTATATCTGTCCACCTATTTTAAAGCTGATGTAAAAATGTTTTTATTGTAATAAATATGTTTAGACAAAAAAAAAGGGGGTTACAAAATGAGTATTTAAAATGCCTGGCTTTGCTTTTATCCCAATCCTATTCTTTCTAGTTACTAGGTCTATCCTATTTGATTTCAAATATGTCAATAATAAGTCACAATAGCAACAGTAATAGCTGCTCATACTAGTTACCATTTAGCACATTTCAGCCCAGTGCTAAACACTTTACCTCCATTACCACAACTGACGTTATGTAAATCAGTGAAGTAAGTATTATTTCTTTTCATGGCCAAAACTTTTAAATATGTCAGCACAACTATGTATTCCCTATGCAACAAAGAAGGAATGATTTCAATGCTTATGCCATTTACCATGAGTTTTCTTATTCCCATTTTATCTAATAGAAATTCCTCATTCTTTTGCAACAGCATTCTGCGAAGAGGGCTGCAGGTATGGTGGAACATGCGTGGCGCCTAACAAATGTGTCTGTCCTTCTGGATTCACAGGAAGCCACTGTGAGAAAGGTAACCTTAGCCCTTTTGGGGGAGTGGAGTGGGGCGAGAGTTTCAGAGAGAAGGGAAACTCTTTTTCTAGTAGTATAGTATTGTGGGTTGACTTGATGCATTATGTCTCGCTGGGGGATGTAGCTCCCCGAAATGGATACGTTTGATTATTGTATAATTGGCTTCCTCCCTCTGAAAATAGAGCTTCATTTGTCCTCCCTTTAATGTTTCTAATAGAGCAAGATTGAGTCTTTCTCTGTCATAGTTTGGAGTGTGCCTTTTTAGTGCTAATGAGAGATAAAGCCTGAAGAACTGACCTGCCCCAATTATCAGCTATTCGGGGTAGCATCACACAGGACTATTGGAGTTAACAGTCTGCTGTGCCCACAGAATCTAGATTAGAGCCACATGCTCCTTGAATTAAAACACATTAAATAACTCTGGCAGCAGGTTTATTGGTGTGCTTGGGATTTGGTTCTAATACTGGTTTATTAGGAGCATTATTATTCCTGGTCCTGATAATAGAAGCCAGTTTAGTGTTTGTAAGATTCTATTATGAGCATCCTTCTATTTGCAATAAATGTAGTGTTTACACTTGATGCTATTTGGTGAAATCAGCTGTCTTATTAATTGGAGACATCTTTCCACCTGGGTACAAATTAAATTGACGGGCAATGCCAGTGTGCCACTGTATACATGTATATCAATGCAAGCGAGAATGCTTGTCATGCGAAATTGAATATTTCTGTGTATTTCCCCATAAGTTTTATTGGCCTAAAATTACCGTATTGTGTTTTTTCCTGAGTCTGAGATATCACACTTGACACTTCTTATAGTACAGCATAAAAATATGGAAATGTGATGATGTAGTCATTATGTCTGTTATTCAATGAGAGAGAGGATGGCTTAAATGCCAATTTTTGAAGCAAAGCTCCGGTTTCCTCTCCTTCATGTAAAAGGATTTCTGAAATTAGATAATACATTTTTAAATGATCCTAGTTATTTTACCCCAACTTGTTCTATGTGTTACTTTGCACTGCCTGTATAAGGCAGCCAATCCTTTCAAAAACAGTTCAAAATGTAACATGTAAATTATTCAACAAGGAAGACAACAAAAAATATGTGCACTGTTGTTTCCATATTTTATGATATTATCAATGAAGCAAATTTCATTTATGAAATAAAAATTAATTGGTTTGTTTTTTAAAAAGACACATAAAAGAGCCAAGTACTGCCTCTGAGCAGCATGAGAATTACCACATGGAGCTGGAGAATTCTTGCCAAAAGCAAAGAAACTTAATGGTAACTTAGAACACATGCCCTCAGTGCAGTGCATTGGATTTTAATTAGGTTCTCTAAAGTGAAAAAACAAATACATGTAAAGGTTTCTCATTATGTCCTCTAGCACTGCTGTGCTTCCCTAAAGTGAGTATACAGGAATTAATGGGGACAAAAATGGTGATGATGATAGTGTTGATAATAATGGGTACTACCAGTAATGATACACCATTTATTATGTATTAATTATGTGTCAGGTCTTTTAAATAAATATTTTAATATATTAAGAATAAACAACAAAGATAAATACTATTACTCCTATTTTATAAATAGCAAAATAAAGCTTAGCCAAGCGAAGTAACTTTTGCAATGCTACAGTCAGTATTAGAACTGAGAATAAAATTCCAATTGTATTTCACAAAGCCTGCATTATAAACCCTTCCCTGAGTTTCTCAAAGTAATACATGGACTTCCTGTTAGAACCCAGATTCCTGGGCCACCAACCTAGACCTGGTCAATCAGAATATCTCGGGGAGGGTCCATGAAGCTAAACTTTCACCAAGCACCTCTGGTTGCTTGTTATAAATCAGTTATTGATATATTAGTGTGATATTTAACCAGATAATCTAATCTAATGTTCTTATTCTTTTTACATTATAAAGAATTGAAGTAGAACATTGACTTTAGACTTGGGGATGAATTGGTGGCAGCCTAGGAAAAATTAATTATCATTTCTTATGACTTGTTGATTTGACTATATCTTCTTCTCTGCTCAGTACGAGGTTGGTTGAATTAATGCTTACATTCTGTTTTATTACCTGAAACAAGAAACATTAGAAATAAAGGAGAAAGTCAAGGTCAGAGGGAAAGGCAAAACAGAGATAGGCAGGACATGAGTTCGCATGTAAAAGTTAAAGTTAAGATTGAGCATTGCATAATCTTGAATTCTTGCAAAGTTGTTTTAAGGTAAAATTAAAATAAAATAACAAGGTCTCTTTGCATGTGATACTATCTCCCATCAGTATGAAAACCATTCCATTTACTATTGGCCAAGACTATTATTTTTTTTCTTTATTGATTAAGGTATTACATATGTGTCCTTATCACCCCATTTCCTCCCACTCATGACCTCACCCCCCCGTTGTCTGTGTCCATTGGTTAGGCTTATATGCATGCATACAAGTCCTTTGGTTGGTCTCTCCCCCTCACTCCCACCCTCCCCTACCTTCTCTCTGAGGTTTCACAGTTTGATTGATGCTTCTCTGTCTCTGGATCTGTTTTTGTTCATCAGTTTATGTTGTTCATTATATTCCATAAATGAGTGAGATCATGTGATATTTACCTTTCTCTGACTGGCTTATTTTGCTTAGCATAATGCTCTCAGTTCCATCCATGCTGTTGCAAATGATAAGAATTCCTTCTTTTTTACTGCAGCATAGTATTCCATTGGGCAGATCTACCACAGGTTTTTAATCCACTCACCTGCTGATGCGCACTTAGGCTGTTTCCAAATCTTAGCTATGGTAAATTGTGCTGCTATGAACATAGGGGTGCATATATCCTTTCTGATTGGTGTTTTTTGTTTCTTAGAAGTGGGATCACTGGGTCAATTGGGAGTTCCATTTTTAATTTTTTGAGGAAACTCCATACTGTTCTCCACAGTGGTCAATATTATTTTTAATTAAATTTATTGTGGTGACATTAATAGGATCATGTACGTTTCAAGTGAACATTTCTGTGATACATGACCTGTATATTGCATTGTGTTCCCACCACCTGAAGTCACATCATCTTCCATCACCATATATTTGGCCCTCTTTACCCTTTACTACCTCTACCTTCTTCTCTTTGGTAACTACCATACTGTTGTCTGTGTCTATGAGTTTCAGTTTTATATCTGACATATGAGTGAAATATTGGCTTTTTCTGACTGACTTGTTTCACTTAGCATAATATTCTCAAGGTCCATCTATGTTGTCGTAAATGGCAGTATGTCATCTTCACCAATATTATAATTGTATGAAATTTTTTGTGGAGAGGATAAAATACATATATTTCAGTCCATTGTGTGCAAGGGATCTAGAAAAATTATAGGACAAATACTGAAAATGTATTCCATATCTTGTTTGAATTATTTTATCATGTAGATCATTAGCAGTGAGCATTAAGTAATGCTATTTGCCATAGACTAGTCATGCTAGATGCTTTGAGACTTAGGGCACAAAGGAAAAATGCAAGTGCATTGTAACTGTCTATGGCATGATCACACTAAATCTCTGATTTGCTTTGTTTTAATTTCAAGACTAACTAAGTGGTCCCTTTTGAGCCATACAGAATCTGCTTATATTTAATCTTAAAAATATTTCCCTTGGTTCCCCTAGTTACTGGTTTTATTTATTACTTGTGATATTTAGCCTTTCAGAATTCAAGTACCGTTAGTTAAATTATTGAAATCATTTGTTAAAGAAAATGCTTATCTGGAGTTAAAAATCCCGCTTGTGTTTGCCATATAACTCAAAGATGAACAATACCATTTATTTTATGGTGATGAGATTTTAGTAAACTTAAACTTTTCATAACCCCATTCAAGATAAGAAAACATATGTTTCTGAATAACATCTTATGTTGAGTCTTTTTACCCTTTGTTCTGTCTCTGTTCCCTTAGCTTTGATTTCATTTCACATTTAATATCAAGATGTATAATGAGAGAGATGAATGAGAAATAAGTAAGAAAAATGGTTTTGCTACTCTTTAGAAAAGGGCTGCTGGCAAAAGCTCTCTTCTTAGCCTAAGAGAACTGAAAGGATATCATGTCACACTGAGATACATAGCCAACCATCACACAAAATGAAACAACACAAAGTCTTCCGAGAGACTTTCCAAGTGTAAAATCAAGTAGCTACACTAAATCCATAAGTATGTTACCTGCCATAAAACAGCAGAACATCATCCTCTGAAATGTGAATCACACTGTTTACTACTTGGCATTAAGCAAATTTGCAAGCAACATTAAGTAGAAATTAAATGTAAGGTATTAGACTATGTCTAGTTAGGGGTTTCTTAATGCTTAGCAGCATCAATGGACTCTACCCACTAGATAGCATTAGTACTCCAACCCCCAGTCATGATGATCAAAAATGTCTCCTGACATTGCCAAATGTCTCCTGGGAGGCAGAATCTACCTTTTGGCAATGCCGGGTCTAGATGTAGCATTTTAAACATTTTTAAAATGTGTGTGTGTGTACACAGACATATATTAGGCAAATGTATTTCAGTGTATTTGATGACATGCACATTATAAGCACTTTTGGTAGACAAGTATTTTTAAAGCATCTCTTGAACATTCTTAGAAGTGCTTATTACTATATTTAGAGAATTCTTAACCAGTCAAGAGCCAGGGACTGGCTAATATCCATATATGCTGTATGGGGAACATTTTCTTATGGGACAAGATTGATGTAGAAGCTGGGCCTGTTCTATGTCCTCACCCTCTTGTTGTTGGAGTAAACATGGATGTTTCAACCTCACCCAAGGACAATGTGACTCTAACCCTTGCGTTCTCCTGAAAGAAGAAGAAAATCCTTTATTATTACTTTGTTAGAATAATTTTTTTCAATGTATGTAGTAAGATGATAATTTTTTTGCTGTAAATTGCTTTCTTTAATATAAGACTTCTCAATTAGTCACTTTTATTAGTAGTTTCAACTGCATATAAATCAAGATGGTTATTTGTGGTGGTATAGATCAGACAGCTAATTTTACTGCATTTTCCTATTTGTATATTACATGAGATATAAATTGTGTAAATACAATTGTATAGACATCAGGTACCTATAACCAGTGCCTTGTAAATCAGACAGTGAGAGTTGAATAGTTGGATAAAATTAGTCAAGCTATAAGCTAGACTATAGTGTCTAGCTTAAAAAATAGTTTAAAAACATGCTGATATTATAAAAATAACAGACCTTGACTTTTCCCCCATTGGTTTCCAAAATGGGTTCATTTTGGAATGTAAATATTATTTAATAAATGCACATAACCATTGAACTTCTCACAGTTCCCAAGGCTTTGTAAAGTGTATTAAATATCTGGTCAAAAATATTCTGGGAAATTAATAATAGCAATAAGTTTAACAGCATTATGCATTCTCAATATGGCTTCCAGTAGTTATTTTTTCTATTTTGATTACCTGAATTTTCTATTTTTTTCTACAGTAAATAGAGTATAAATGATTTGTAATAAGAAGTGATACTTTTTAAAGCTTAAAATTATGAGGACATAAAAGATGTCATGAAAAGGACTTTCTTTTTAAAAGTTCCTGAGGATTGTCCTAACTGGTTTGGCTCGGTGGATGAAGTGTCAGTCTGCGGATTGGGGAGTCCCGGGTTTGATTCCGCTCAAGGGCAGTATCTTGGTTGCGGGCACAACCCCAGTAGGGGATGTGCAAGAGGCAGCCGATGGATGTTTCTCTCTCATCGATGTTTCTAACCCTCTATCCCTCTTCCTTCTTTTCTGTAAAAAATCAATAAAATATATTTTTAAAAAAAGTTCCTGAGGATCTTTTAACTTTTCTTAAAAGGAAATGACTTTTTACAAGTTAATTTATTCTATTCTTTCTTCTGTGCCTCAGGGACTTGCAGATATGTAGACAGAGGGTAATAGTTTGCCCTATGCATATTATTCACCCATCACGTGCAAAGAATGGTCAGAAACAAATACTTCTATCTTCTTCCAATTTTTAAATATTGCCTCATTTTCAGATAACTCTACTGGCATGCATCTATTTGCAGTTTCTCTGCTCATCCTTGTTTCAGGGAAAAAGAAATAAGAGCCTTTAAGAAGGTAGATAATAGCTCCATTCTATTAATGGGAAATATTCTCCTGCTTTCTCCCCACCCATCACAGCACTGTGGGGAAGGCATCTGGGAAGAGGATGAGTGCCCATGTGCCTCTTCAACATCTTGGCAGTCTGCAGATTTATTTAACTTTTCTCAACAGGATCTTTCTGGTTGTCTGGCACAAGCAAATGGCAGCTTCTATTATTAACATTGCTGTTGTTGCTGTTGTGCAACTGATAGATCCCAGAAAAGAGTAAGCAATGCTTTTGTGGCATCATTTAAAAAGGGAAATATGAGGATGTGAGGTCTGAGTTGCTCATGCAGTTGAAGCCACCAAAAAGGAAGGGACACAGATGTTCTTTTAAAATGTTATCCAAGTTATATGGATGTGAATTTGTGTGAGGAGCTATGCCCTGCACGGGACCTTTGCAGGGATATAGAAGGAAGAGGAGAGGCATTGTGCTGGAGCATGAGAGGAGCTCACACTCACAGACACAAAGAACATCTCATCTTTAGAGCAGCTCAGCAATGAGTTCAGCTGTGGAACCTAGAGGGCCTTGTTCAGGACCCCCTCCCTCTCCTCAGTTCTACCCACTCAACTTTCTCCTTTAAGCTGTGATGGAGAAACTGAGCTAAAGACCTAATACACTTTCCCATGCTCCAAAATGGAGTTGCCACTTAACTCTCAGAGCTACTTGGAACTATTTAAAAGCCCTGTTCCTTTTTTTCTAATTAATTTTTTAAATGTTTCAATTACAGTTGACATACAAGATATTAGTTTCAGATGCACAGTAATTCGATTTTTATGTAACGTATGAAGTGATCACCTTAATGGTCTAGTACCCATCTGACACCATACAGGTATTACAATCTTATTAACCAAACTCCCTATGCTGTACTTTATATCCCTGTGGCTATTTTTATAACTGGCAATTTGTACTTTGTAATCCCTTCACCATTTTTAGCTACCCCACCCCACCTCCTTTAATCTGGCAACCATCAAACTTATGAGGACTTGTGTAAGTGTTTAGTAAGCCAATCACTAGTGGAAATGGGATTCCAACCCATGTATGACTGAATCCAAACTTATATACCTTCCAATACCAGTTGCCTCTTGATCACATTACCTGTTTAAATCCAAATTTAAACCTTCCAATACCAGTTGCCTCTTGATCACATTACCTGTGTACATGGCAAATTAAACCTAACAGATTATGGGGGAGGCCAAATAAATGATGCTCTCCTGTGAGTAATGAGCCATACTTTTCTACTTGATTATGGACATTATTTTTATCTTCCTTTCAATATCTTTATTGTGCCTAAGGCAGGAATAAAGTGTAAAAACCTAGGGTTTAAGAGCACAATCTTTGAAGCCATACTAGCTTAGTTTGAGTTGGAGTTCCACTGTTTATTGGAATCTGTGATATTGAATGAGATATATGCAATGTTTCTAAGCTTCAGTTTGCCACTAAAAATGGGTATCAGTATTACCTACATCATAATATTGTTGTGAAATTGAATGATATAGTCTAATTAAATTACTTGGTAGAGTGTGTAGCACACAGTAGGTATCTAGAGATGATATCTATTTTGGAATCCTCAATTTACTGGCTGGTAAAATTGAGACTCAAATAATATGCTGCTTTAGTAAGTATATCATATTGAGGATGGAGGAGAGAAATTCCATTCAGAAGAATGCCATTAAGAAGAATAGTATAGAAATGTTGTGTATTTCCAGTAGCTTTGTCAGCATGCCTATCCAGAAAGCAAGGCGAGGAAAGCCATTTTTTAAATAGATTGGCTTTCCCTGTCGAACACAGGAAATCTATTAGGGATTACCTTGTCTAGTTAGCAATGCAGAAAATAATTCCCGAATATTTAGATAACGAGAAGTTCTTCCTTCCCATCAGGCAAGCTCCTACTGTTGAACTGTGAAAGTCAGGATTTGGTTCGTACCCTCATTTTTAATTTTATACCCTGGGGAATGCAGACATCACTGTAACTTGCAGCACAATGGCTAAACAGAAAGGAAACCCATGTTTCTGTGAAAATATGAATAATTAGAGCCTGGAAATGATAAACTTTCCCTAGTAACTGTTGTCCAAGAAATCTTTGTATCCAAGAATATGGACTGCACTGTTAATCATGTGGGAAAAGACTAATTGAAGACAGTAGACTGAAGGAGAAGGAATATAACTCTTCCGATTTGCATCATTCTCTCCTAATAGGATCCACTGATTAGAAAAGGTAGTTGCCTGAAAATGTTCACGTGGGTCTAAAATATGATGAATCAAACATCAAGATCTATGCATTCATTTTGCAGTGGTTGATAACATAAGCAGCTTCTAGCTTGGTGGGCTAATGTGGTTTTTAAAGCATTCTCTAATTTAAAGAGAACTTGAAGTTACCTATGGGTGACAGCAATTTTAGCTTAGTAAATTGAGTCTGAGGGGAAATTCTGGGAGATTATTTCAGTAAAGAATATTTTTCGAAGAAAAAACCTTTCCGTACTTCCTCGGCGCTTACAAGATAAAGTCCAAATCTCAAGGTGTGATATTAAAGACCTCCGCGATGGGTCTCTGCCTACCTCTCCATCTTTATCTCCTCCTTTCCTTCACATACATTTCAAATTCCAGCCTGTTCTAAAGTACTTCTGTTCACTGAAACCCACCTTCATTTTTCCAATCTCTCAGCTTTTGTTTGTAATGTTCATAAAAGACTTATATATTGATTACAAATATGTGACATTAATTCAAAAATAATAGAAAATATTGGTCATTGAGGATCTCCATTAATCTAGAATGCTCCTGACCTTCCCCCTCTCAAATCACTTCTCTTGTAGTCTTCCTCGTTCCAGTTGATGGCAAAATCTGTCCTTTCACATTTTCTGGATGGAGATCTTGATATCCTTGACTTCTCCTTTCTTTTAGATCTCACACCCAAATCCTTGCTCTACCTTCTAAATATATCTAGAATTCACACATCTTCATCTGATTTCCACCACTACTCCTCTTGCCCAAGACATCCTCATCTGTAATCCAGATTAGTGTAAAAACCTTCTAACTCATCTCCCTTTCACTCCTGTGCAACTATAGCCTCTTCACAACATAACAGTCAAAGGAACATTGTTTAAAAATAAGTTAGACTCAGTCACTTTTCTGCTTCAAATTATCCATGCTCCCTATTGTCAATCAGTAAAAGCTAGTCACTGCAATGGCCTATAAGTCTCTCCATGCTCTGCCCCCCCTTTCCTATTACTTCTCTGCCCTCACTAGTCCTTGTGCTCCCCCTCACTTGCATACCTTCCCTCCCAGTCGTAATGGTCTTTGTGATTGTCCTATGACATGCTAGTCATGTTTCCTTTACAGTTGGGTTTGCTTGGAATTTTCATGGTCAGTTCCCTCATGTCATGTAGGTTTCTGCTCAGATGTTATCTCCTCTGAGAGATCTTCACCCTTAACTAAATACATCTCCCCATTTTTGGCACTGTCTCATTGTCTTCAGAGCAATTATTCTCTGACACAATAATGTTTTTGTGTGTCTGTGGTCTGACTGCCTTGGCAGAATATAAACTCCATGAGGGCAAGGTGTTTTTGTGTTACTGCCACTGTATCTCCAGGGCCCAGAGAAGTGGCCCAAAAGTTGAATAAATAAATAATTTAATAAAAATCTCTTTTAATTTTTGGTTTAGTTTCCAAAGCCACACTACTGTCATCATGATACATCTTGGGAAGAATGAGCAAATTATTGCTGTCAATCACACACCTTCATCCCTGATATTTTTAGATCCTATGTAGTCAGAGTTATCCTTGACTTTTCATTCTCGCTCACTTTCCCATTTAATCAATCACCACAGTCTATTTTCTGCATCCTCCTGCCTAGTCTAAACCACTGGCAAATGTGTGGTGCTGGTTTTTTTTTTTTTTTGTGGTTTTGTGTGTGTGTGTGTGTGTGTGTGTGTGTGTGTGTGTTTTCTTGGAATGATGACAGAAGGCAAGTCTCTAGACCCCCTTACAAAAAAATGTTCTTTCTTCCTGCATTGCAGCCAATATAATACCTAAAAAGACAAATGCAATCAAATTATTTTCCTGCTGACAAATGTTAAATGGTTTCCAGTGCCCTTGGAATAAACTCCACTCTCTTTTCAGTAGTTATTGATGACTCTGAGCCTCTTCCTCATTCACTTATAATCAATGGTCCTCACACACTGAACTTTGTCAGATTTTTTCAAAGCAGCAATCTCCCTACTTCAGGCATCTGCCTGAGGTATTTTCTCCACCGGGAAGTCTTTCATTTTTCTTCCTCTACTTTCCTTCTTCCATCTCCACCCACCACCACATCCAGTCCCCATCTCCCTTTGTTCTCTCACATAGATCTTAAGCTTTTCTTCAGAACTATTTTTCAGGCTCCTTAATAAGGTTAAGTCCCCTCCCCTGTGTCCCGTCATATCAACCTGGTGTTCCCTTTCATAAAATGTATCACATTTAATTGTGGCATCCCTGTTTTTATCCCCTTCCTTCCTACCACCCATCCCTGTAGCATAGCCAACATATATGTTTAATTTCTATTCTCCCCAAAATACAAAATATTAACTTACATAACAGTTATTAACATACAGTATCTCCAAACCAAAATGGTATATGTCCTAACTATTTTTCTCCCATCTCTTTCCTTCTTGCTGGTCCTGTTGACCCCCATCCAAGTGTTAATGATCATTTATATAAATGACATTTTTATGAGAGTTGCATAACATGTTTCTGAATGTCAGATTCTTTAGCATCTACGAAGAAACTTTGATACATGCACTCACTAGATGGGTCATTTCAGGAGGATAAGCAACTCTTCCCTTCCTCTCACAGATAAGCCCTGGCCTGTCATAGCCCATCCCTGACACTGAGAAGCCTGCCCCCAAATGGCTCTTCCCTGGTTCTGAATTGCCAAGCAGTCCCTTTTTTATCAGATCACTTGTTAGGAAATGTTGAACTGTGAAATGCAACTGTAAGCACCTTTGATTTACTGTCAGCAAATTATTATGGCACTGTCTCTTACTAAAATGATGGCAAGCTTTATTTTTTCCAGGTGCTTGGTCTCCAGAGATGTGGAAATACCACAGTCACTGTGCATTTGCCCATTGACTTCATGTATTAGCATTTTGGAGATGTTTATATTTTTTTCCTACATATTTTCACCAGTGTCTCTTACAGAATCAATACTTCCCCAGTCTCTGAAAATTTTAGTAGGACTAATGAAGGAACTGTTTAAATTACTAGCAATTTTAATGCTTAGGCTAGACCCTAATTTAGGCTGGACCTTATTATTTAAACCTCTCAACTCAGAAGTCTGGGATCAATCAGCATCCTCCAACCCCATATTACTTGTCTGATTTCATCATATAATTTTATACCACTCCATTTGGCCATTTTTTTTCATGTATATAAGTGTAACTGAAGGTGTTTTTAGCTGGTGTTCTCTTTATGGAATTTTCTTCCTCCATATCTTCATGACTCATTTCTTTATTTCCTTTAGGGCTCCACTCAAATGTCACTTTGAAGTGAGACGTTTCCTACTGCTCTATTAAAATCGCAACCCCAAATCTTGCCCCAAATGATAGTACCTCAATTCTCTGTCTTTTTTTTCTTTCATTGCACTTATTGCCTTTTAAGACACTGAATATATTACTCCTCTATCTTGTTTATTGTCCCCCTTCCCTGAAGGTTGAGGTTTTTGTGCATGTTTGCTGTTATAGCTCCAGCCCTCAGCCTAGTGCCTAGAACTTAGTATTCACTCAAGAAATACTTATTGAGTGGTTGAATGATTTTCCTCATTTATTGAATAAGTTGAGAATGAGAACACACAGTAATATGCCCAAAGTTACAGGCCTAAGAAGTGCCAAAGTTGTGATTTGAACAGTTCTTTGTACCTCAAAGCTCAGGCTTAAAACACGGTCCTTTGCTGTCCTTCTCAAAAAGGCCAGACGACTAAAAGGGTTTTGACAATTGTCAGAGCTGATCTCTTGCATGTTATTTCCTCAGTTGACCTCTAAATTCTGAGTGTGCCACGATTATTCCTCTGTATTTCATTTATACCACACTCATCTTCTGAGAGACTAACTTTCCTTGTTATACTTTAGTTAATACGCCCTTTCTTGAAGGGGACCGTGTAACAGTAATATTTCATGTAGTACAAATTTTGAACACTTCTTTCCAGGCACTATATCATCACTCTTTGAATCTCTTAACAACTCCACAGGGGATATATTATCATCATTCTAGTTTTACAGATGAGGAAACTGAGGCTAAGAGATTTAAGAAACTTCATATTTATAACACTAATAAGAGGGACAGCTGGGAATTGAATTATTCTCTGGTGGTTTAAAATTTTATGCTTTAATTTTTTTCTTCATTATTATGTCATGCCACCCCCCAACCTCCCTCCTACAGGAGTAGTCATTTCTCTTGGCCCCAAGTCATTAATATAGAGGTTTAATTTTGAAAGTGCCAGAAGGATGCCATTGTAATACCCTTTTACCCATTGGGCATTCTCACAGGACGGTGGGGAACAATATAACCTCACAAGCTGGGTCAGCCACTTACCATGTGGCACTGTCCAAGTTATATAACTTTTCAATCTGCAGTTACTTCTCAACATTGTTGTAATAACTAGAGAAAGTCCAATTTGTACATAGCAGGTGATGATAAATTAGTAGATTGTAAAGAGACACAGTATACAGACTGTCATCTACAGCTTTTGTATTTGAGGGCAATGTTATTACTTCTAGCTGATATTTACGTTATAATCACAGACTCAAAGGCATTTTCTTTTTGAAGCATCTCAAGAAAGCATTGTGAAGTTAATTTTCATCTTACAGACAAAGAAATGTATTCATGTAGTTTAAAGTGACTTGTCCACATTTATAGAATTCGTAAGCATTGAGCTGGTATTCTAATATCTGAGTCTTTCAATTACACCTTTCCAATTTTTGAACTCAAAATGAAATAAAGGCAACGTGAGCCTCTCGGTGGTGATACCACCCCAACAGAGACTAATCTATACTAATAAAAGGTTAATATGTCAATTAGACTGGGAGACCTTCCAGAAGACCTCCGGATGTCCTTCTGGACAAAGCCATGGTGGTGGGGCCGAGGCAGAGGTGGTTAGGGGAGATCAGGCCAGGAGGGGAGGACAATTGGGGGTGATCAGGCCAGCAGGGGGGCAGTTGGGGGTGAGCAGGCCGACATGGGGGGGCAGTTGGGGGCAAGCAGGCTGGCAGGCAGAGTGGTTAGGGGCGATCAGGCGGGCAGGCAGGTGAGCAACATTCCTGGATTGTGAGAGGGATGTCCGAGGGATCCTAAATTGGAGAGGGTGCATGCCGGGCTGAGGGACACCCCCCATGCATGAATTTCACACACTTGGCCACTAGTCTATATATTTAAAAGCCTAAGTGACCATTATGACCAGTTGACTGAACAACCGGTTGATCGGTCACTATGACTCACACTGACCACCAGGGGTAGAATCTCAGTGAAGGAGCTGCCCCCTGGTGGTCAGTGCACTCCCACAGCTAACCTCCTGTGGTCCCTCCCCTGAGCCTGCCAGCTCTGATTGGCCCAATCACTGTCCAGGACAAGGGACCCCACCCGTACATGAATTCGTGCACCAGGCCTCTAGTAATTACATATTATCTCAAAATACACCCCCTACAAGTTAGTACATGACAGACCACATCCTCACAGAAGTGAAATTTTAGAAATCAGAAGGAAACCAGATCTCTGAACAGATGTTTGCAAGTAAGTATTATACAAACAATTTGGACGTTTCTGGAAAGATCTGAAGTCTGTTTTGTATATATCTGAAGATATTTCCCTGATTTAATGCTCAAACCTATTTTAGTGGCAAGTAAATACATTTTCATGAAGTGAACCATCTTGCTTACCTGTTAGTAGTTAGTAGCTCCCAAGTACTGGGCATTTGAGAGGAACCTTTGTTCTATTCCCCTGTCTATTAACATATCTATCACTAGTATTTTTGAGGTGGCTATGTTCCAGCCGCTATTGTAAGTACTTAAAGGAATTATAAGAGCGGTACTGTTATTATCTGTATTTTATAGGTGAGGAAACTGAGGCTTGAACAACTATTAGGTTTGAGACTGGAATTTGCTTTCACAGCACCATTGGCAGTTTCTGCTGTTTTCATAAGTTCTTAGCTATCCACCCTGTTTAAGGTATTCCTGAACAATAATTTCTTGAATTATGTATTTAAATCACCCTCCCTTTCTATCTTCAGTTGTGAAATATTTAGCAGAGTTATTATCAAGTCAGATCTTTGATTTGTAAATATCACATTTTGTCTCCTTTTATCTACGGGGGTATCTAGAGCCTTGGAATAATACTAACAGTGAATGAAAAGGGGAAAGCAGGAGCTCTGGAAAGCAAAAAAAGTAAAAGAGCTTTTATTGAAAGTTTGCAAGTAGGTAGAGAAGCATGCAAGACATGGTTCTACCCCTCAATGAATTTTTATAAACTAAAAGCATGTTTGAATAATAGAACATTATCTGTATCTCAGACTCCCCCTCTCCTGTCCTCTTCTAAGACCCCACCAAGACGAACCACTGTCCTGACTTCTAATACTGTGGCTCAGTTTGCCTGTTCGAGCATCATGCAAATGGAATCAAACCATAAGAACTCCTTCGTGTCTGTCTTCTTTTGTTCAACATTAGATTTGTGAGCTTTATCCACATTGTTGCTTGTATTTGTCATTTAAAAATTCTCCTTATGGAATAGTATTTCATTTTTGTAATATGACAAAATGTGTTGCTGGACATTTGAGTTTTTTCCAATTTGGGTTATTTTGCTACAATAAATATTCTTGTACACATCTTTGGGTGATCATATATAAGCATTTCTATTTGTATATGAAAGAATAGATTTGCTGGGTTTGTGT
Source organism: Myotis brandtii (assembly GCF_000412655.1). NCBI lineage: Eukaryota > Metazoa > Chordata > Mammalia > Chiroptera > Vespertilionidae > Myotis > Myotis brandtii. The sequence goes on from NW_005361201.1 coordinate 1,837,720, forward strand.
AGGTTCAGTTTTCATAGATACTGCCAAACAGTTTCCCAAAGTCATTGTACCTATTTATATTCCAAGAAGTAATAAGAATTACAGTTGCATCATAATTTTATCAGTACTTATTTACTGTCTGTCTTTTTCATTTTAACCATACTGCTGTTGTGATATTCTGTTGGGGTTTTATTTGCACTTTTCTGATGACTAATATAGTTGATCTTATGCTATATGTGTATAGTCCATTTCATTTTAGTGCTTTGTGAAGTGCCTAGTCACCTTCAGCCCTTTTAAGTATTGAGCCTATGTGTTCTTTCCAATGCATATAGCTTTAAAAGTCAAGTAGTTCTACATGACTAGTTATGAAAAGAACAACAACACTTCCCTGCTCCTATAGTACTCCGTTCCTGCTCTCCAGAGTCAGTCATTTACTTCCCCACATCTATAATAATAATAATAATAATAATAATATAATATTTCTTGATTTCTCCATTTTAGGTATTATCTATTAATCTCCAGGGAAGATCAATATTTAGTTGTTATTTTTACCTCTCACCCACGGCTCATGTGCACAGGCATAAGCACACATTTACACACATGAACACTTCCCATTTCTTTCTTTTTTTAAATATATTTTATTAAATTTTTTACAGAGAGGATAGGAGAGGGATAGAGAGTTAGAAACATCAATGAGAGAGAAACATCGATCAGCTGCCTCCTGCACACCCCCTACTGGTGATGTACCCGCAACCAAGGTACATGCCCTTGACTGGAATGGAACCTGGGACCCTTCAGTCCGCAGGCTGACACTCTATCAACTGAGCCAAACCCGTTAGGGCCATTTATTTCTTCTATTTTTCTTAGATCAATATTTTTGTTTGCCTTATTAAGTCTATGTAAGTGATATTTATAAATGAGCTATGGAGTTAGCTATTATTATTTCTCCGCTATTACACAAAAGCTTGCTTTCCCTGGATTTAACAATTTTCTCATTTTGTTATTGTTGCTCAGTTTTTTATTTCAACCCCAGATGTTCCTCAAATAATACCCCCCAATATTTTGAAGTGCTTTTTATTTTTTATAACTTTAACTTTATAAGGAAAGTTTTTCAAGACCCTTCTGACCTCCATTTTATGCTGGAAACTCTTTAGATCTACAACACAGCTGTTTTCTTTGGATCTTCTTTCAAATATAATATCTTTTTATTCAATTGCCCATTTCCTGAATACTGCCTATTTCTCCTTTATTTTGGATTAAATCCTACTTTTTACCGAGCAGATACTCCATTAGCTTCTTGAGAAAGTGTGTGTAGAAGAAATATTGTTCAAATGTTGCATTCTGAAGATGTTTTTACACTCCTTTTATATTTAATTGATAGTTTGGTTGGGTACAGAATCATAGGCTAACTAAAATTATTCTTCAGGATGTTGTAGGAATAACATGATTGTAATATTTTGTAATGTAAATTTTGAGAAATGCAGTGTCATTTTCTTCTTGGTCATTTGTATGCACCTACTTTACTTTTTCCGGAGCATTAAACCTCCTTTTTTAAACCATTGTGTTATAATATTTGATGATGTGGTACCTTTGTGAGGGTCTGTTATTAAAACACTTTTCTGCCCTAACCGGTTTGGCTCAGTGGATAGAGCATTGGCCTGCGGACTGAAAGGTTCCAGGTTCTATTCTGGTCAAGGGCATGTACCTTAGTTGCAGGCACATCCCCAGTGGGGGGTGTGCAGAAGGCAGCTGATCCATGTTTCTCTCTCATCGATGTTTCTAATTCTCTATCCCTCTCCCTTCCTCTCTGTAAAAAATCAATAAAATATATTTTTTTAAAAAACAAAAACACTGTTCTGGCCACATTGAAGAACCTTTCAATTTGGAATTTCCTGCTTTCATTTCTGGAATTAGAAAAAATCCTTGGATAATTTATTACCCTGCATGTTTTTATATCTTTTGATTTTTATTTCTTATTATTTGGCTGTCAGATCTATAGACTGGTCTTTTAGTTGTTTGATTACTTCTCCCTCATTTTTCATCTTTCCTTTTTTTTGGTTATTTTTCAGAATATTTAGAGATATTTTATCAATGTTTTCATCCTAAATTTTGTTATTCATTTCTGATATTCGATTTTATTATTGTTTTCTGAATATTCTTTTTTTATTTCCAGTTCTTATAGATAGTATATCTCTTTTTGATGTTTCTGTGTATAAAATAAGAATTTTTTAAAGTTTTCTTGTTGCTTAATAGAGTTCATTTTATCTAAGTTGATTTTTTTCTGCTACTTTGTTTTTGTCTTTGTTTTTTTGTCAAACATCTAAGTAGCCTTGGCTATCTATTCACTGTTATGACTGAGACCTCAAAACATTGGTTGAAAACCTAGTTTACCTAAGCGGGATGTTGATGTAAATGATTTTAGGTTCATTCTTTTGAGATATTCAGAGTTCTTGCAGAGAAGATTCTTCTAATCTAATGGAAGGAATTATTTAAATTTATGGAAGAATTAAACTTGTTTGCTAGCATTCTGAGAGAACCAGGTTGGGGGAGGGAGGAGTACAAAGTAAGGGTTTTCAAAATTCAGTATGTAAATGTTCACTTACCTTTCTTGTTTTTAGTATGGTTACTAGGCAGTCAACTGTCTTTTGGTTTTTAATGGTAGCTTCTGCTGAGAATAAACCTCCAGTCTTTGCAGGAGCAGGATAAAGGCAGGAGTTTGGCTGGGTTGAGAGAGCAGTTCTGAGGAATCTTAACTGCTTCTTTATCTAATTTCCAATTAGTTTTTCTTTTAGCCTCACTATTCCCCACAGTTCCAGAGATAGCTGATGCTGCCAATTCCTGAGTTCTGTGGTGTAAATCAAGTTGCTCCTTGTCTTTCTTCACTGTGGGCTATGAATCATTTTCTTTCATGTCTTCTGAGTGAGTTAACACTCATATATCTCTTTTCAAATTTCCAAAATTATGTTGCTCTTGTCTCCTCTCCAATGTGCTTTTTCTTTGAGGGCTTATGGCTTTATAATTGTCTTGAATATTATTCTATTAGCATTTGGTGGAGAAAGTAGAGGCAAATGTGAGTATTTAGTCTAGTGTTTTTAACTGGAAGCTATCCCCTCAGTTTAAAAATATCTTCTAACCCATAGATGAAAAGTCACAAGGAACCCTGGGTAACATGAAAATGTACATACAATAATAGTTGTATAATGGACTGTGAAATCAAATTACATAAAATGTATTTTTTTTAAAGAAAGATGATTGGAAGGAAGGATACAATTTTATTTTGTAATTATCCCATGACAATTACCCTTTATAAAAAATATTAGAATATATTTTCTGGGGGGAAAATAGACATTTCCCACTTGGAAATAGAGTATCTCTCTAATTTCAAAGCCCAATAGAGCATTATTTAAGATGTAACTATCTGAATTATTCCTTTACATTTGTAGGACATAATGGGAAATTGGGACTATAAATTGACATTCTCCCAAGAATAGTTAAGTCAGTTTAAAGACAAATCAAGAGCTATTTCACATGACTTTCATTTAAAATATAATTTCAAATGATTTGGAAGTGAGCCTTTCAATGACTTTGGAAATGATCAAGGGAATATAAATAACAAGAAAAGATAAAGGGAAATGTAGTACATAATTGGGGTTGTAGGACCATCTAGATACCACAGAGATGAGCACTGGCCTCAGACTTATTTAACAACTTCATTAATGATCTGGAAGAAGGAGGATTCAACAAGTTAATTAAGTCAACAGATGGTCCTTAGTGGAAGTTACAAATACCAGGGAGAACTGAGAAATAATATAGAAAGACCTGGGGGTCAAGAGCTTTGATAGCTCTGAGCACAGAAGAACAAAATTAAACTTGAGAAGGGTAATTACAATTGATACACTTTGTTCAATGAAAAAAATAGAAGTTAAACTGCAAACAATTAATGCTGATTAGAAAATAGTAAAGCTAAAAGAAATTTTGTATCGAATGAGTAAGTTATTTAAACAAGAACAGAGCTTGGTGGCTCTAGAAAAACATTCATTTTAAAACGCACTTTTAAGTATAATTGTATGCCTAATATTCACAAAACATTTAGTTACAGGCTGGCTTTACAAATACAAGTAAGAGTTACTCTAACTCTCAGATATACTTACATTCTAGTAAGGTAGAATGCATATATAATGGATCAATGCGGTCAAGATAAAGAAGTGATGAGGAGGATGATATGACATGGGAGGGACCACTGAGAATGGACACACTATGAAGTCGTTGAGTTTAACTTTCAAATGTGGACTCTTTGTGTTAATGTGATGGAAAGTTGAGAAGATTGGTGGGTAATTTTATATGCTGTCCCTGTAATACTCATGGTAGGAAGACTCTCAGATCTGGGTGTTGAAATAGCTTGTCTAATTTCAGTGGCAATGTCAACAGAATAGAATCCCACCAAGATCTGGGGGCTGGAGAGTAGCCTGGGTTAAGTTATATCACGAATGAAAATCATCTCTATGCAAAGACATGCGTAGAAAAGATGTTAAGCATTTATCAAGTACCTCACCTGTGTCAAGATTGTTCCAAGCACTTTACATAAATTAACTCCTTTAATTCTCACACTCACCCTACAGACTTAGACATTATTCTCATCCCCAATTTGCAATCAAGAAAACTGAAGCCTGAAAAATGTAAGAATTTCACCTAAGGTTAAATGTGCTAATAAGTATAGGGAAATTGGAATTCAAACCAAGGGATGCCTGCTTCTAAGATTTATATATGGTTCTCTTTTCAACTGTGTTATACCATCTCTCATAGAATATTAGCATAAATAATATATGCAGAACTCATGTGTGTATACATTTTGTCTGGTCTTCAGAGTTTTAGGTACTTGTTCTAAGCATTCTGCAACTCTCATTGGCAGAGCTGATCTTGTATATAAAGTGTGTGAGCAGAACTCCCTCTGTAATTTCTGACCCAAAATCATTTTAAAGGAAGAACGATTTGTACCTGAGTTAATTGATTATGTGTCTAGGGAGGGAAGATGCATTAACTAATTAACATGTAGCAGAAATTACATAATCAATGCCATTCCCTACTGTTGTCATCTAGATAGACTCCTAAGAGTCACCATGTTTTAAAATGTAAGTATTAATTAATATTTTAAGAGGTAATGCTTGTTAGAATATTCACATATTCTACAAGCTTAATTAAGGAGATCCATTAAAAGTCTATCTGTCCTTCAGGTATAAGTTTCCCTACTCAGAAGGAAAAATAATGACCAATTTCTTGTGTATAGGCTACTAGACCACCAAATTTATTTTATTTCCCCCATTATATTATTATTGGTATTATTATTATTTTATTGAGTGAATTTTTATCCTGCCCCCTCTTTGGCAGCCATCAGTTTGTCTTCTCTATATTTATGGGTCTGTTTATGCTTTGTTTTGCTTATTCATTTATTTTTTGTTTTTAAATTCCACAAATAAGAGATCATACATATAGTGTTTGTTTGTCTCTGACTTATTAGCATTATTAGCATTACTAGGTTCATTTATGTTGTTGCAAATGACAATATTTCATTCTTTTTTATTGTTCAATAATATCCCATTGTATACATGTACCACATCTTTATCCATTCATCTATTGAGGGACATCTATGTTTCTTCCATATCTTGGCTATTAATAGTAATGTTGCAATGCATATACGAGTGTATATGTTTTTTTGAATTATTTTTTTAGTGTTTTCATTATCTTCAGATAAATACCCAGAAGAGAAATGCCTGAAATGTATGGCAGCTCTACGTATTTTAATTTGTGGAGGAGTCTCTTTTTCATAATGTCTATACCCGGGTGATGCGGGTTTGTTTAGAGCTGATGAGGATACCTGCAGAATATAAGAGAAATTCAGTAGATTGCAGAGAATTAAGATACACTTTATGATTTAATTTGGAAGCAGTTAAAATGAGAAAGTTTCCCCATGAAAAGTGTATCAAAAAACACTAAAAAATGGGCAAATGGAAGGATAAACTGTAGGCAGCTTTACTGGAGAGTGAGCAAGATGTGAGGGGAAATCCCGAAGATTATCAGTGGGAAGAGATGTCTAGGGTGACTGATAGCTTTAGACTCTATGTCTGCCCTCTTTGAAACTAATCAGAATTCCTGAGGCTTCTGTATTTGTAATAAAGGTGAGGTGGTCTGAATTCAAAGTTAATCACATTTAGGAAAGTCAGGTGTCCCTTCTGGGAGAGATCAAGCAGTTTATGAAATGACTTTAGTGCACTGGTAACAAGACTATTCTTCCTAACTTTTGACTCTATATTTGGCTAGATAAAGCACATGGAAAGAAAACCTGGTTTTGGTCCCTGGGGCAAGGGACCTAAGATATTTTTCTTTCTAACTATTACTTAAATGACTCATTCAGTTTCTGGGGCTCACTTCACCCACTAAAATGGCATCAGGGATTGTGGAGAAATTTCTTCAGGCAGAGTATAGAATCCCTTCTATTATTATAGTAATAGTAATTTCGCCTTTACTTAACACTGTATGGGAGATACCACAGGTCACGTTACCACATAGAGCCAGCCTTGAAAAGCATGAAATATTAAGAGCACAATTCTACTTTTTGACATCAGTAGAAATTACATTGGCCTCTCTGAACATAACACCTGAATCGAAGTCTCAAAAAAATGAAACAGCCCGAAAAAATATTAAAAAAGAAACATCAATCCTCAAAATCAACCAAGTAGGAGAATTTATTGATTTAGGGGAAAAGAAAAACCAAACACTAGCTGAGAGGACATCTGACCTAGAGAGACCAGGTCAATTGGTACAGACTTCAAATGCCTTTTAGCCATGGTCTTCAGTTCCAGGACCATGCAGTTGCAAGTTATGGCAGAAGCAGTGTTCACCTGCACATACCTGATGATGAAACTTCCTTCATCACATAAATTGATTTTTTTTTGCCCCAATGCTTGTCATAGAAGCATTAGTAATTAAATGGATCATAACCTGTGAATTTGCTCATCACCTGTAGTGTTACCTTTTTCCTAAAGAGAGAAATCTATAGGAAAATGAAGCTTGCGAGAAGCAAATGTTGGGTGCGAATGTTTCCTAAAGCGATTTTCCAATGTCAGCTAAGGAAATGACCCCATTTATAGAATTGCTTAACTCATTCACACATACAAAATTATAAAATGATCTGTAATTCACCCAGAAAATAGGAATTGGTTTCAGAATGTTAGATACAAGAGCCTAAACAGACTTCATCCCAGTGAAACAACGGCTTCCTAAAGAAAGGACTAACAAAAGACAATGACCTGGCCTCTAGGGCCTCTAGGGCCTCATGTGAATTGCAGAATTCACATGTACTCATTTGGCCAATGGTTCCCAAATACTTGCTATGTACAGAAATGATTTAAAATAAATCCAGATCATGAGCTACCAGGGGAGATGAGAGCCACATAATAATTATTAATTCAGGTTTTTAAAATGATACATTCTGTAAGAGAGCCATAAAAAGCTTTGGTAGAATTTTAGATCAGAGATATTACTTCTGTTTGGGGGGAATAGAGGAGAGATCAAAAATGGCCATGCGTGACAGCATTTGGATGGAGCTTTAAAGAATGATTCAGACACATCCAACTCAAAGTGGAGAAGCAGCCTTCCAGACATAGAGAATGGCATGTACAAAATTTTTCGATGTGAAATTACAGAAACCGCTTGGGAAAGCTGAGCGATCTAGTTTGCAAGGGAGTTGGGATTATACTTTTGCATTTAGCTTAGATGCAGAAGGATGAGTCAACCATGTCTCTCTGTTGTTGCACACTGTCATGCTATCATTGTATGCTCTCTCTTGTTTATTTAATCCTTTCTCTCTCTCACTGCTCACTACTCTCCTGCCTCATTCCACCTCACAGACAATGATTTAATGTGTTTCTTTACATATATGTGTTCCTTTTCATGTGAATTTATTTGTTGGGTTTCTTTTTCTGTTTTGCACTTTTTACATTTTTAATTTATTTAAATGTTATAACGCTATACATTTTACTATGATTCTTTCCTTTTAAAAACTTAGCATCTTTATTTATATTTTGAGTAAAACCACAATTTAATCTATGGCTGTACCATTTAGAATGGATTAGTAAATATCCCTTTTATTAATTATCAAGAACAGGTTATTTTAAATGCTGTATGGATAACAAGAGCAAATACAATTATGCTTCAGCTCTGCTTTGAATTAGTTGCAAATCAGAGAGGAAGTTGGAGGGAGAGAGCAGGGATAGGGCTCTCCTGTTGGGCTCAAATAATTAGCATCTTTATATAAATTTAAAATTAAGATTGATTGCCCTAAAGTCCACTTACTCAGATTGGCAATGCTGCATGGTGCAGTATTCTAAGTGTGTATTCTAAGTGTGCTTCCATCAGGTTTTTCTTGTACATTTTCCCTCCGAAATAAACCCAGGCAGCTGCAATTCCCCTTGACCACAGCCTTTGTTATTAACAGCCCCTGCGCTGTCCCCTTGTGGACCCGTGTGAGAATCAACCTGGTTCACAGACACTGCACTCTTCTGTCTGTTACTGTGCGGTAATGTGTCCTCTGTGAAAGCTCTGATGCTGCTGATGGGAAATGATGGTGATGCTGTGATGGAAGGTAATGGTGATACTGATAATGGAGGTTGACCGAGACAGCGGTGCTAACTCAAGGAAAGAGCATTACTAGCGCCCTTAGTCTGGACAAGTTTCTTTCTCCTGGCCTACTGGTGTGAAATCTCACAGATGGAATATTATTTCTGTACACATTCCTGGTAGCCTACTCTGAGGTTCCATAGGACTTTAACACAACATCTAGCTCTGTGTGTCTCTTTCCTCCTCATTTTCACACTTCTTCAACTTTAATAAAACCCTCATTGGGGTCACATAATTTTTCCTAGCATCTCAAAATTGGGGATGAGCATCATTTTCTCTTGTTCAATCCCTACCGCATTCCCCATGCTGCACCCAGAGCTTGTTTTCTTATGAACTCATTCTAGTCTGTTTGTTGTGGTGGTGCTTGTTTGTCTGTTTTCTGGGAAAGGAACTCACTCCCACTAAAGCAGCACGTTTCATCAAATATTTATAGTCATTTCTACATTCAGGTAAAAATCTATCTTCATATAACTCAGCTTTTGTATAATTTAGCTGTTCGTCCTACTTTTCCATCTTGGAACCAATTAGGAAATTAACTCCTTCCATGTAACAGCTTCCCAGTAGCTAAGTGGCATATCTTAAATTTATTCTCACTTAACTTCCCTTTTGGATTAGACCTACGGCTCCAGGCTGTCACGTTCATATTGGGTCATAATTCTGCCATCCTGTGTCTTCACAGTCTGCCTCCCAGTTTCATTTTCTCTATAAAGTTTATAAACGTGTCATACCCTCTGTCTCTCTCTCCATTTTTTGAGTTGAGGGAAACTTTCATTTCTGCTCTGCCAAAATCAACCAGATTATAAAGCAAAATCATCATGTATTATGTCTTGTCTGTACCAAAAACACAGGAAAAAATGAAACTATCAGTTTCATTACTTGGTCACCTTTTAGCATCTACCTTCCTATATGATCGCACTGATTTCAGCTCTTCTCTATCTGGCTGTCCACTTGTTTCATAGTTAATGATTCCTGTCCACATCCCTGCCAGGGAGAAGCACTAAATGTAGAAGTCATAGAAAGAGAGAGAATGTAAGAGGAGAGGTGTGTGTGTGTGTGTGTGTGTGTGTGTGTGTGTGTGAGAGAGAGAGAGAGAGAGAGAGAAAGAGAGAGAGAGAGAGAGAGAGACTTTGAAAGGTCCTGTGTCAGTCATACAGAAAATAACACATTTCAGACCCCAGTAATGGCCACAGTGACAAATTTCACAGTGTGTCTTTGAATGTTGCAGAGTTATAGATAGGATATGGCAAAGAAAAGCACCTCATTCCATCTCTATGCCTTCCTTTCTACATTAAATTATACCACCCTTTCTGTAACATTGACAGTTCACGCTGAAAGACTCCTTGCTGTGAAGCAGTCTTAATAGAACATACAAGTGTCTTTTCAGTGCAAATGTAAAAATAAAAATTATTGGAATGATGATATAAATCTTCAGCCAGATGTCCTTAGGGGGAAACAAAATATTTTAAACAGTGTAAGTCACCTGTGAACCGGAAAGCTGTCCAGGATACAAGGTAAGAAACAGATCATTAAAAGGAGCAATTGGAAGACTTTGTTTCTTTGACAGATTTAAAAATGGCATCTTTTTTCCAAAATTCTTAAATGCAAAATGCTTACCTAGCAAACCAAGGCCTAAGTGAAGACTATGAAGGACTGTCACACTTGGGCATCTGGCATCCTACTGAAGTCAGCAATTTAGGCAGGTTATGCTCTGTCCCCTGTGGTGACATGACCCATACGGTGCAGACTGACCTGAAAACTTATTCTGAGTTCCTGCTGGAGGCAGGCTTCGTTCATAACCTCAGCATTGTCCCAAGGATGTGAGGCTGTAGCTGTCAGGGAAATATGCCTCACTGCACTTAAGGAAAGGGCTTGTAGCAAGTTTGAACTGTCAGAGAGAGCAAGGCAGGCTCCTTAGCACCTCTGATTTAAGGACATGAGGCAAGTTTGACCTTACAGCAGGCAATATACTAGAACAGAAATGTGAGATTCAAGTCCTACATCCTGGATGTACATCCGGTCTCCATCTGCCAATAACCTTGTGATATATGCAAACTCATATGAGCTTTTTAAACTTAAAGTACAAAAATGGGATAATAACTTGTACTTCACAAATTTGCAGTGATTAGTAAGTGCAACAATGCCTTGAACCATAATATAGTTTTAGATATAATTTCTATCCCTTTTTTGATTTAAATGTTTTGAACAGGAAAAGAGTTAGATTACCACTTAAATGTTAGAAAAGATGTTCAAATCTGATACCCTTTTTAAATATTTATACCTAGAATCTCAAAGAACATATGCAGGTACATATAATTCAATCTGTCTTCTCATCAGTCCTTCCAGTTGTCAAAAATTGGCCACTGTGATGCTTGGCTTCTCATCTGAGTTTCTCGGTGTCAATCATACTAAAATTTTTATACAGATGAGTTTGACAACTATACTCTAGAACAGTGTGTTTTTTTTTGTCTCTTCCCATACTTCTTGCAGTCTCCTTTCCTCATCCTCTTCCTACTTGGGGAAGACAGTAACCTTATAACATCATCTGCTGGAAAATATTTAAGACTTTAGGCAAGATATCCATCCACAATATTTGAATTTGACTAGTGATTACAATTTTGACATGAAATAGCAGTGTTCTGATGGTATAATCTCAGACAGTGTCACAAATGTATGTGGTGTAGGCCATGACCCAGGCATCTGGGTATTCCTAAAATGTAGCCTCTTCGCTCCATTACCAGGTTGCCAACTGTGCTCATCTGGGGGAAAATGGCAGAATTAAGAAGAATAATTGCAGCTACAGAGTACCCTAATCTAATGCACGATGGAAATCTGCATTCTTTTTTAGTTATTGTATTTTCAGTAATTCACCTTTTAATCTAGATGTATGTTCTTAGTACCTTGGTCTCTACCACTTACTAAAGAGTAAAAATATAGGCTTTATCTCCCATCATGTGAGGGATAGTTTAACTACAATTCTATAACATAAGAGAGCATCTGAAAGAAAGGTCTTCCTTAGTCTTCCATCAGCAGCACATGTATCTGAACTCCTCCCATTCACTTCTAAAGTCACCCTGAAATAGAGCTGAGCATTACAACTCTTGGTTGGAATTGGATAATGATGCAGAGGTGAGAGCAGCTAAGAGTTATCTGGACCTATTGATACTGGCTAATGTCTGAAGACTTGAGCAGTGACTCAGTTATCAATATCTACAGGGGAGTACTGACAGGATCAAGTAAGAGGTAGCTGACCTCCTGTGGGGGCCACTCTTTGCTGCTGAGATTATTCTACAAAGATTCAGGTGTACACAAAAAGCCGCATACTCTATTTTTATTATATTAATTTATAGTTCTTTTCTGAGCCCGCATTTCCTAGACGTGTGGGAATTCATTATTTACCATATTGAAGAGGGTTTCTTCCGAAAGTCTTAGGAAGTCTCAGGAGTAGGTGCTGCCACAGGGAGCTGCTTCCTCTGGCCAAGCCTTGGATCTGGGTTTGGAGCCACTCAGCATATCGTATAGTGTACAGTGGTCAGTGCTGGGATGCTCACTGACTACATTTTAACATTGGAGGCTTTACAAGTGACACAAATCCAACCTAACTTTCCTTACTCATAAACGGGAAATGTTTTCCATACTATTGAAAACTCCAAAGAAGATTCTGGTCTCGGGGCAGAGCAAGATAAAGGTGCTCAAACAATGAATGTGAATTATCTTTCTCCCATATATGTCTTCATCTGGACTAGTTTCATTATCAGCAGGCTCTTCATGGTGAAATGTTGGCTGCCTGCCACACAAGGCACCCATTCTCACATGCTGGTTATCCTAATAGCTCTTCCAACCAATGTGGTAACCTTCATCGGCTCTCATTGCACTGTTTGGACTAAGTGGTGTTGATAGGTTATTCTGCACAAATCACAGGGACTGAGGGAGAGAGAAGTCCCTAAACAAGTCAAGAATCTTATAGAAAGAACTAGAGGCACAATGCACGAAGATTCTTGCAACTATAGGCCTTCCTTCCCCTGGCTGCCGGCACCACCTTCATCCATCCAGAGCCACCTTTCTGCCTTCGCTCTGGACTGGAGCTGCCTTTCTGTCTTTGTGCGCTGCCCAGAGGCCTGAAGCGGCCAGGGTGGGGCAGAATGCCCGTGTCATCGCCATGGCGACAATGTAAGCATCCCTGGCCCGGCCACCGCCATCTTTGTTGCACAATCCAATGCACGAAGATTCTTGCAACAATAGGCCTTCCTTACCCTGGCTGCCAGCACCACCTTCACTCCGGCCAGAGCTGCCTTTCCGCCTTCGCTCCGGACTGGAGCTGCCTTTCCGCCTTTGTGCGCTGCCCAGAGGCCTGAAGCAGCTGGGGTGGGGCAGAATGCCTGCATCATCCCTGGCCCGGCCACCGCCATCTTTGTTGCACAATTTGCATATTCCCTCCTTATTGGCTGTGGGTGCCGCCATCTTTGTTGCAAAGTGATGGTAAATTTGCATATTCTGTCTTTATTAGATAGGCTAGGGAATAGATGGTGGCCATGCAAAAACAACCAGTATCTACCTGGACACTGAAAATGGAAGTCTTTCCAAAGCTGGGAGCCCAGTTTTTAGAGTTGTCTTTTACTGTTCAACTATCTTGCTAATTCCAGCTTTGTTTTTTTTTGGGGGGGGGGGTGTTGAGAAGGAGGGACATAGGCTTCCACTACCTGTGAAAGGCATCTTCCTCCCTCCTTTTATGGGTGTTGCAGAAAAGAGCTCTCTTCCTCTTGCTCTCACCTCTGCGATCAAAAGCACAGGGCTCCTCCCCCTGAAGACATGTTAGTTCCATCTCATTGTGGTACTTAGTTTCCACAAAAGGCATGTGACCTGCAAGACACTTTATTGTCAGGTCTGAAATATAGCAGGAGCCTGGCTACTCCTGGAAGGAATGAATGAAAAAATACAAGAAAGAGTCCACAAATAATATTTCCACACTTTTGCTTTATACTCACGTTATCCATTTCTTGATCCACAGTAGGTCACACATTCAGAATGGACTGGCTTATTGACTTAATTCTTGTCATTTTTCAAGTAGTTTTTCTCATATAGCATTTAGGGGGCAGATACTACAGTGCAAAGGCTTTGTCGGGAACTTTGGAGTATGTGGCCCATACTACAGCAATTAAAGTAAGACCAGATTTTCTTATTTAAAATTTCTTGTCCAGTTCTGCTTCACAGGCCCCTAGAAACTCTTGTACTAACTATCATTTTATAGGCAAATTTAAGACCAAACATACTGTGACTTGTTCAAAATGGTAGAATGCTTATAACTCCCCTCTCTTGGGGGCTTGCAGTGATGCCAGGCACTGGCATGATAGGGTGATACTTTTTACTACTAAGTCATCACAATAGCCTCATGTAAAATGGAAACAATAATGATGCAGATTAGAAATCTTAGGCACTCAAAATGTAGCTGGTATGCCCCAGAGTTGGGATTGATCTCTACCTGGGTCTCCTGAATCTCAGTCAGGGGACTTTCCTAGGTGGCCCAGATGATCTAGTCTCTGTCAATGTTTTTCAAATTCTGCTTCTTGGAGCATCAGGGTTTCAGAAGAGTCAGCTTACTACTCACTGGGGATGAGATGGGAGCCAATCAGCCAATACTGAGTCCTCCGCTCCCACTCCAGCCAGAGCTGCTCTGCCTTTTTCTGTTTTAGACAGAGCATGTTAAGCGAGCTTACATATGGAGTAAGGTTTTGCAGAAAGATCCAGGAAGAGGCCGAGTCTCTTGATCTCTAAGAGCTTCTGATGGCTGTGTCGTTCTACCCTGAGACCCTCGGGGCCTGCCAAGCTCCTCTTCGATCACACAAGCCACGTTGCTGCACCAGCCTTGCTTCTTCATGCCTTCCTCGTGACTAACACCATCACTCATTTTAATAGTGACTTGTTTAGTATCCCAACAATGACTATAATCGATGGCCCCAACCTAATTGTGTAAAGGATATAAGATTATCTTGTCTTTGGTTAGGTTTTTTTATACTTTTGTTTTTTAAAAGAAGATTCTAATTCTTGTGTGTGTGCTGTACTTATTATTTCAGACCTGTCATCATGTTCTGTACTAATGGAACATGAAGGTCTATGGCCTGAGGTAATTGAGGTCAGTGGAAATGTTTCCAGCGAAGATAATATGAGAAATTAGATTCTGGGCCATGAGAAAATTGGCCGAAACAAACTGTTCTCCCCATGTACTATTTGCTTCTGTAGAATTTTCATTACTACCTCTGCAGTATCAATTATCACCCTCTAAGCAGATGACTCACCAATCTGTGTTCCTGGGCCTAATCCTTTCCAAACTGCAGATCCACATGCTGCTTTGAAATTGGTTTCTCAATTTGTTGAACCCTTGAACTGGTCAAAAATGGACATAGTAACTTTTCTTGTTCTCAAGTAATTCCTTCTGCTAAAAATTTCTATTAATTTCCTTTCCACCATGCCCTTCTCCCCTCCCTGCCGCCCCCCCCCACACCTTTTTTTGCAAGTCTTCCAGGAATGAGGGACCTATAACCAAATTAAGTTCTGACACCTAAGAAGATACTTAGTGGGCCAGGATGGACCCTGAACACATGTTGAGCCAACTGGATTCTGTCTTCCAGGGATTCCAAAACAGAATGAGTGAGGAAGGTTGTACTGGCCACAGGAATTATATGGTCCTACTAGAGGCCCGGTGCATGAAATTCATGCACGGGTAGGGTCCCTAGGCCTCGCCAGCAATCAGGGCCAATCAGGGCCTTCTGGCTGCTGGCCGGAACCTTCCTTTGTTCCACGCCACCCCATGGTGGTCAGCGCATGTTATAGCAAGTGATCGAACTCCTGGTC
>NW_005361201.1:1853857-1855669 GCF_000412655.1 Myotis brandtii
ATATTGTTCTTAATATGTTTGCTCTCCTTAGTGCCATGTGTTTTAACCAAGGTCACCTCTCTGAGAAAGGTTGTTTCCCCAGGTGGGGATTTTTCCCCGAGGTTAGGGAGGGGATACAACCCCTTAATTAAGTGCCAGGCGGGTAGTTAAGCTACATAATCTTTACTCCCTGGAATGGAGATAAGAAACGCCCTAACCTTTGTAATAGAAATTGACAGGATTAAAATCGGCTGGTATAAATATAGATGTAACAAGACAATAAACATCAGATCCTGATCAGATCCTAACCAGAACTTCGCTGGAGGTCCCAACCAGAACTTTGGCTGGAGATCCTGGCTAGAGGTCCTGACTAGGCTGCTGATCAACTGAAGGCTGTCTCCGTGTCATTCCTTCTTCGCCGACTCCGTCCACACCTTTGGGGACCGCTGGACCCGCTGGGGTTGGACCCCAGCAGAAAGTAGTATGCATATAAATGGAGGAAATACAGTGCTTCGAGTACAATTGAGGATTACTGCAGAAGTGTTTGTAACAGGCAATTTTGAAAAAAAAACAGAACAAAACTCAAATACATCCTCTGTCTCATCCCGTCCCTGTCATTTGAGCAGGTAGATTCCTCCACAGTGACCAGGTCCAGTGTATCTGGGACCCCCAAATCAGTCCTAGCTCCCTGGAAAGGAAGCCAATCCAAATTTTTGAAGTTTGTGGGGGAAGGGTATGTGGTTAATGGGATCTTTTTTCAGCTGTGACTGGTGCAGAGCAAGGGGCTGCATACTACCGATTGGAGCATGTGGGAAGTATCCTACTTCTGAATATATAAAAAGTAAATGTCTTGTTACCAAAGTGGAGAAATTTATGGAACGGTTAATGACACAGAAGCTTCTTTTAGAAGATGCCCCTTCTCACTACTCCCAGACATGCCTCCCTCGGACTGAAGACAGGCAGGGTGGCCTTCTACTCACCAGATCTGCCTAGGACGCTGGTAGTACCAGAGATGGGGGTGTAAGAGTGCTTGCTCTTGAGGCTTTCAGCTCCAGAGGATGTCTGTTTGGAGGAGGGCTGGTAACAGATTTTGTTCTTTCCCAGCCTTCTACAGACAAACCATATTCCCAAGCAAAACAATCATTCTTCAAAACACACCCAAACGTTCACATCGGCCTCCAGACTGGAAGTGGGTCTTCTCCAAATCCCCAAGGAGAAGTGGCCTAGGGCAGGTCTGCTGCTCCTGATCAACAAACGTGACCTTTCCCCGCCACACCTCTCCGAGCCGGGCTCTAGGCGCCGCAAAGGGAGAGGTTTCGTGAACCTGCTTCCCACATACCTAGGCTAGGATACATCTCGTAGGAGGCAGCTTCAATGCCAGGGCGGTGGCGGCCAGGTCTTCTGGCGCCTCGCCTCCTGGGCTGCATTCCAATGTGTCCCAGCGCCCCAGCCTCGGCACGCCCCACAGTTGCCCCCACCACCAGTCGCCTCAGCGCAGGCCCCAGTATCCCGGGGTACAGCCCACCCAAGCCAGCTGCCTAGCAGCCCGGCCACCACGCCCACCGCCACTGGTAGCTCTCTGCTGCTGTTGCTTGGGCGCAGGACACTATGGGCGCCGCCATCTTTGTCGTGGAGTGATGGCTAATTTGCATATTACCCTTTTATTAGATTAGACTAGAGGCCCGGTGCACAAAAATTTGTGCACTCGGGGGGGAGAGGGGGTCCCTCAGCCTGGCCTGTGCCTGCTCGCAGTCTGGGACCCCTCGGGAGATAATGACCTGCTGGCTTAGGCCTGCTCCCGGGTGGCAGAGGGCAGGCCCAATCCCTAGGTGC
>NW_005361201.1:1856382-1867004 GCF_000412655.1 Myotis brandtii
TTGCTCCAGCTCCGTGGCTGCCAGCCGCCATCTTGGTTGGGTTAATTTGCATATAGTCACTCTGATTGGCTGGCGGGCATGGCTTGGGGGAAAGCGGAGGTGCGGTCAATTTGCATTTCTTTTTTATTAGATTAGATAAATGCTCTTAGAAGCAGAGTTGGTACTAGGAAAACTAAACTTATAAGCAAGCATTAATAAGAGTACTGTAAGCCAGTCTTCAGCAGGGAAAAGTAAATTCTTTAAAATATATCTTTATTGATTTCAGAAAGGAAGAGAGAGAGAGGGAGATAGAAACATCAATAATGAGGGAGAATCATTGATTGGCTGCCTTCTGCCCACCCCCTACTGGGGATCGAGCCCACAACCCAGTCATGTGCCCTGACTGGGAATTGAATGGTGACCTCCTGGTTCATAGATTGATGCTAAACCATGGGGCCACAATGGCCAGGCTGGAACAGTTCATTTTTGAGATTATCTAGCTCCTGGCAAGATCAGCACCACTTTCTGTCACTGGGTTGATTGAAGGTCCTCTATATGTTTTTAAATAATCATACTTTCCCTTAAATTTAAGTGAGGTTTTATATCTGGCAGCCAAATTATTCCCATATAAGGCACTTCTTTTCCTGAATTTTTAAATAATAATAATTACCACAAGAAGAAGATTATTGACTGATTACTTTTTTCCAGTTCTGGTACTACTTAGTACTTTATCTTCATTAACTTCTCAATTTCAAAACACCCTGATGTGAGCAGGATTATACTTTGTAAAGATGAAGAAATGAGGCTTAGGGAAACAAGCTTCTTGTCCAAGGTCATTTTAAACTATCTGATTTCAGAATTAGGCAATTATCCATCTCACTAAATTGTCTCCTTATTTCTGTTGATGCTACTTTTATCTATCGGGCTCAAAAGATGAATCTTTTTTAATTACTTATTTTGATCATTGACATCAAATAAATTCTCTGAATTCTCTGTTGAATTGAGAGAATTCTGTCTTTAGCTCAGGCTCCCAACACTTCTAGTCCACAGTGTTGCAGTGGCTGGTCTCTGTTTTCTGTGAAGGTCTCAGTCAATTTTTTTTTCTCTGAATTGTTTGCCAGATCATTATTACAAAGCCCAACTTTAATTACACGACTCTCTTCCTTAGCATTCTTCAGTGGATCTCATCACCTGCCAAGACTGATAATATACTTTCATACCAGCAGTCAATGCCTTATCCAGGATCTCCCCAAATTCCCTTTCCTACCTCATGTCTTATCCCTCTCATACATTCATCTCCCTCCTATAAAGGAAGCTACTCATTATTTCTCCAAAGAGTCCTTAAGCATTGCTGTTGGGTACTTTGTTTCTATTTTCCTATACCCCAAAGACCTCTCCTTTTCTTTACCAGTTCAGTTTCTATTTACTATCTATGGTCCATTTCAAATGCGGTCTCCTCCATAAAGTATTTTATGATTCTTCGCATTGGATACTCTCTCTCTCTCTCTCTCTCTCTCTCTCTCTCTCTCTTTCTCTTCTGGAACCCTTAGAATATGTTTCTTACATGCTTCTAATGTAGCTTCCTCCCCCCCCTTCCTTTTCTTGTATTACAGAGTTATTAATTGCACATAATAGGGTGGCAAGTATTTGGCATGTATACTATTATTGTGCCCATGATGGGCACCATGAGTTCACCACAGCTCTCTTTTATGAAATCCCAGGTAATAACTACCTCAGAATCCTTTCTAACATAACACTCCAGGAAGCCACTATCAGCATACACTCATGACAATGAGCACACAAAGAAGGAAAGAATTCGAGAAAAATGAATCAAAGTCAGGAAAAAACAGCACCATTCAAATGGGCTCTGAACTTTTAATTTTAGCACATGCAATAATTTCACTAAAAACTCATTTATGTTGAAAGTAATTTAAATAATTACACATTTCAGATGAATATTTTGTGTTTTGTTTTGTTTAGAAAAGAGCTTGACATTCAAATGGGCTCTGAACTTTTAATTTTAGGACATGCAATAATTTCACTAAGAACTCATTTGTGTTGAAAGTAATTTAAATAATTACACATTTCAGATGGAATATTTTGTGTTTTGTTTTGTTTAGAAAAGAGCTTGCTTGATGACTATTCTTTCTACATTTCATGGCATCCCCCTTCCTCTCTATGTGGGGCTGGTTTTGTTCTTCTGGTACGTTGGACATGTCGATTGTTCTTTCTCTTCCATTGCTCCATCCTGTAGATACAAGAAAACAAACCTGTGTGAGAGAACAAGATGATTAATGTCTGAGGTGCAGCGAGTATGCACTGCTTATGTCATTCATTTCATTTCCATTCCACAGTAAACTGGGAAACCTTCAGTTATTTTGGAAAGTGCATTGCCAACTGGGGAAATGCATTCTGAGTAAATTTCAGATTCCATCGGGTTTTGCTTTAAAACAGAGAGGAAGTGGGGTAGGGAGAGGAAAAGAGAGGAGAGAAAAGAGATAAATTTTTTCTCCACATTTTTTTTTTAATTCCTTTTCACATTTCCTTTTCTGGGCTCCATTCCAGCAGTATATTCACATGATTCAATAATTTACCACCTAATATAAATCAGATACCAGTCGCAGTTAAGTGTGATTTGTTATATGTGTAGATTTCTGTTTATGGTATCTTTATTGAGATTTTTAGCAATAAGATATAATATGTAATCTCTACCCATTTAAAAGCCTCATGCTGTTTGATCACAAAAATGATTTGCTTCTTCCTTATCTCAGTAGAGAGAATATTTGATACAAGTGTGCCTACCATGAAGTCCCCGTGGTGTTGTGTGCCTGGTGAGCTCCCCCCGCCCCCCCTTGCACAGGAGCATATGGCATGTGCTGATCTGTGGGATTACAGAAGCTATAGCTGGAAGCTGATCAAAGCAATGTAGTTATGGAGGGATTAGTTTAATACAAATAAAAAATTTCTGCTCCCCTTCAACCTACCCCCACTCCAACAGATGGCATATACTATGATATCTTTTGAAGAGAATATAACCTGGCCAATTTTTTTCCCTCTTGATATACCTAATGTGTTAGAGATAGCACCAATTTGAAAGTCAGATTATCCAAGTTCAAATACTGGTTTTCTCATGAATTAGTATCATAACCTCAGGGGTAATAGAGTACTTTTTGCTTTTCAATTTGCTCATCTGGAAGTGAAGAAAATAATATCTAATTTACAAGGTTGAGAGAATTAAATGCAATACTTGGAAAAAATGCCCAGGCATACTATCTGTCATATAGTAGGCATTTAGGAAAAAGTGTTGCTATCCTGCTATAAAGGGGAAGGATGGGGAAGAGGAAATGAGCACTCAGAGACGCTTTATAGTTTTATTGAGTTTTGTAAACCAGTTTGTGGGCTTTGCTCTGTTGTACGGTTCTCAGGAATTCCTTTTTTGCAACTATAACCTTGAGGAACGTTTATTTCCATGCAATGGCTTTAATGTTCACACATGTACATGAATATGCTCCTATCAATAACAATAAATAATGATGAACCTTAGTTGAGGTAGCAGAGAGTACAAATAGTGGAGTCTGGTGTTAAAATTTTATTTGGGTTCTCTAACATCACTGAAACTAGGGCAAGGTGGGGGAAGCACTCAATTGAGATGCAAAATTCAAGAGGTTGCCAAAAACCTCAGTAATGAAGGAAATAATATTCTAATGCAGTTTTAAAATTGAAATTAATATAAAAAAATCTATGAACAAATTACCAGGTTTCTAAAAAAGAGAGCATGTAACAGAAGTGGGATTCAGGTACAGTAAGTGAGATGGGTTGGAAAATGCTGGTATGAAGGTCAATGAAAGTATGAAGTTTATAAACTACTTCCTTTTGGAGATTTTAAATGTTGGTTCGGAGATTTTGGAGAAGAAGCAGTTTGACAAACTTGACTTAATGACTTTGACTATCAATATAATGTGAGGCTTATCTTATATTGATGTTCTTTTTTATCCCATTGGTTTTCAATAACAGGAATATGTGGCCATCTAGATTTTCTTGTGTGAGGAACCTTAACCAGAGGCCATAGTGGGAGAGGGAAACTTAATGGTAACTAATTTTCTAGTACAATGTTAGCAAGTTTGCATTTTTCACATTCAAGGAAAGTATTAATTTATATTGTCAAAACAGTTTGGTTGATGGAAAATAATAGCAGCTTTTTCATGTAGTTACTTATTTTCTGTGAGTTTATAGTTATCAAAAATTATGTTCAGTCTGTCCAGTGGTTGAGCCTTGGCCTATGAACCAGTCGGGGGCACATACCCAGGTTGCTGGCTTGATCCGCAGTGGAGGGTGTGCAGGAGGCAGTTGATCAATGATTCTCTCTCATCATTGAAGTTTCTATTTCTCTCTCTCTCTCCCTTCCTCTCTGAAATTAATAAAAACATTTTTTTAAATTGTGTTTGAGAGAAAGAAGTTTTCCTCTTCTAAATCTAGGTATTAGAAACTTGTTAATTTTGTTTGGGTTGTATTCTGTAAATTTGTAGATAAATAGAAATTAATGTTATTGTTAATAAATAATAAGTTATCATTTCTGAGTGCCTATGCTATACCAATCAAGGAACCAAATGCATTTCATCTTTATGTGCTTTAATGCTCAGATGAGCTCCACAACATGGGTCATATACAAGTAAAGAAACTGAGGTCCTGAGAAGTTGAGTTCAAGATCACCCAGTCAGTCAGTGACAGGTAGGATTTGAGCCCAGGTTGCACCTAATTCTGATGTTCATGTGTATTAAGTAAGGGAAGGATTGAGTCTTGAGAATCTCTAATTTTTATTTAGAGGCAAATGAGTTCACAGAAAATGAAGTATCAGGAAGAAAAATGGTATCAACCTCAGAAAGGTTTAACTTCTTTGAAAAGCTTCCAGACATAGAAAAAACAGAAGTAACCTTCTAGAAACACAGTGGATGGAATATGACCCTTTTCAGTGTGACTCCTGATGAGAGGGTGTGTGACATGGGGGAGGAAGGCCATGTAGGGCCAGACCAGAGGCCTGAGTGAACAGTGTTTGGGTCTGGTTCTGTGTCTTCCCCCGAGTCTCACCTGCCCTACCTGCATGAGCCTGGCTATTGCTTCTGTGTCACTTTGCAACCTTTAGCCAACCATGAGGTTTCACAGGTGTGGGAAGTAAATCTCTAGTTCTGCAGACCTACTGGGCAGTGGTCCTGGCCGCTGATCATGGTACACTCTCCCTGCTCTCCCATGTGTATGGAATGTAGTATTCTGGATAATCTAGTATAATTGGCTAATAAAAATGTGGGCAGTAACAACACACATGAGAAACGTTATTAAATCCAATAAGACTGATTGCCAATTCAGAGGGCACCTCCAACCCTTTCAGTGGCTCCTTGTCACTGTTTTAAGGATGAGTATCACCATTTGACAGCTGTTCAGGATTGCTGTGCCGTCTGTCATTCCCAGAGATGAGATAGGAGAGACACCCTGACCCACGATGATACGCGGTGGCTGGGGGTGGAATGGATGTGGTAATGGGCTTTCAGCAGCTATCCCAAGGTCAATCAGAGAAGCTTCACTTTTATGGTTCCATGCATTAGGCTCCTATATAAGGTTAGATTTGAAGAAAAAAAATCACTGCTTATGAAGAGAAGCTTAAATAAATCTCTAATCAAATCCATTACCTAGGGACTCACCCTGGGTTACTAACTCCACTAAATGGGAACCTGAATCTTCTGACTTCTGGCTTCAGGTTTCCTCCCTACTGCGGCCTGGATGTGTCTGCATACCTGTCCAAGGTACCTGAACGGCCTTCTCACCCATCCTCCTCAAACCTTAGTTGTTTGTCATCTATGAGGAATCGCAGGGCAATTGCTCTGATGTAGGAAAAAACAAAAAACAAAAACATTTTTGAGGCTATGGCAAGATAGCAACACTTATTTCCTCTCATGACCTGTCACAATTTGAATCAGTCCCTCTGGAGGCAAAATGCAGGACATATTTCATCAGCTGTCAGGAGGTAGGGGGCCTCAGTGGGGACATGGGAAAGGCATTTTGGTTTATGTTCCTCTTATGGAGGCAGTAACAGTATGATCAAGGCTTGTGTTGCTCATGATGGTAGTAAAATCTTTACAGCCCTTCATTTAATGACAAGCTGGTCTTTCTGAAGCCTTGCTACACAAACCTACACAGAATTAGAGATTAGGGAAAAAGAAATTCATGAACTTGAGCAACCGTGGTGCTCATCCACAGAGACTAATTAATGTGTTTAATGAGCTTGAAGCAGGTGGAAGATGCGTGAGAGTTCTGTGCCACTGGCTCTGGCGAAGGGTCTCTGGAAATCAAGCTAATTTGAATATTTTTATGGAGGAAGGGTGGGTGAAAGGGTGGTGGGTCAAGGAAGCAAGAACTGGTGGGAATAGTGTATGCAGAGCGTTTTTTGTTTGTTTGTTTTTTTTAACCTTTTTGATTCACACATACACTCACCACTTTGGGAAGTTGATGGGAGCTTATAAATAATACCCCCAGAACTATTTGTATACATGTTTGTGAATGAGAAAAAGATTTTGGTGACTGACCAAAGTCTATCCACTGACATTAGGCATCCATGGACCACAGCCTAAGAATCATGGATGCAGCAAAAGACAGACCCAGGTGTGATTGGCCTGAGATACCTTTCTCTTCTCCCAAGCTCTTTTTCTTTAATGAGAAAAATCTCCAGACAGTTTATAAATACACTGTTCCTTTCTTCCCATATATTGTTTTTCACTGCATCTTTTAGATGTTAAGGGGCATTTTATGGAGTGGGATTGGGGCTATATGGAAATGGGACGTTGGTTATCAGCCCTCTTGATATGGCTTACTTTGGGTGAGCGGACTCCACCGATCATTCTGGAATAGTTTCTATCTCTGTCAATGCACAGTTCTCCCCTCCCCTCCTGAGTTTCTAATGGACAACTGCATTTACTGGGAGCAGTTTCCATCTTCTCCTCTCCCTTGTTCAGCCTCAGAAGAGGCATTAAAGAATGAATGCCCCAAAGAAAGGCATCAGCAGGAAATGAAGAAAATCAGAGGGCTGAGGTAATCTCTAAAGTACCTCCCGAATCACACAGTTAACCATGCCAAGTCAGTGCCATTCACTCCTCGGGGCTGGGAGAACTCTCTGAAACTAGACTAAGCGGGAGCCCTGACAGAGGAAGCTGGATTTGCCAGATAAACTGTTATCCCTGAAAGCACAATTACAGTATCATTTCCTCCACCTTCCTTTGCCCTTGCTCTCAGCAATTTTATGGAAGGGAAGGCCAGAGCCATTAGAAAAAGACAGGTAAATGTGCCTTTGCTTGTCAGCTGTGTTCAGAGGCGCTCAGTCTGTGGCTGCCTTAAAGCCAGTTGCTCTGGAGGGGAACAAATTATTTAGACGGGATGGGATAGGTGCCGCTTTCCTGGATTTATACAGGATTGGAGGTTGATAACACCAGGCCATCTTGGGTTTTTTGTTTGTTTGTTTGTTTTTAGCAGATTGACAAGACTCTCTTCATGTTGAATCTGGGCATGTAGAGATTAAAAATGTAACGATGATACTGGATTTATTGATCTCTGTTTCTTGTGTTTGTTTGGCTCCGTATTCCTTTTCTTTCATTTTCTTCCCAATTTTTCTATATTTTACAACAATGGTCCAGGGCAGTCACTGTGTCACTACGATGTCCCTCCTTTTGATGACAACTGAGCACCCAGGCTGAGGCTTGTAAGCCCTTACTCTGTAAAAGAGGGTTGCCTAAACCTTTGCTTCCAGTTGCTTTACTGAAAAAAAGGTTAAGTAAAAGGAGACTGGTTGGAGGGGAGGGGTTTTTCTATTCTTTGTCACAAACACTTGGAACAAAAGTAGAAGCCATGGTGACATTTTAGTTGTCACTAATTAGGTTCCATCCACCAGGAACTGGTATTTCCACACTCCTTAAAATTCAGCATGCTCTCCAGACGCAGGAGAGATAGGGAAGGAGGAAAGGAAGCCTTTTAGTAAACCAACTTCTGATGCAGTGTGCCTGCAAAGAAATTATGTCTCTTGCAACAATTGAGCTATGCAATGTTTTGGTCTCCTGGAGGCCCTGTTGCTACAACACTCCGGGGAGCCAATATATTCCTTCAGAGAGAAAATAAAACTCCATGCGAGGTGTTTCCAAGTGCATGCTGATTCTCTGCTGAAGACCAAGATTATTGTCTGCTTTCTGCCCCCACCCCTTGACTGTAGTTTTTCTGTGTATTTCAGGCTTGGGAGTCAGTTCAAAAAAGTCAGAGCTTAAAATGGGTACTCATTGCCGGGTAATATGCTAAAATGAGTATTGCCTTGGATAGGATAGTTTAGTGTTTCTGACTCTGGGGCGAGGCCACTTGCCAACTAATTAGTGGCTGGTTTCACAAATGGTGGCCACTATGGGCATTCACTTCCCCTTCAAATGTCACTCTGCCTCTGTGCCTATACTCCCTGCATTAATGGGTCATTTGCAAAGAAAAATGAAGAGAAAAGGGGGGATGAAATTGACTCTTGATTGTAAATATCTCCTTTAAATTTCACATAATCAGGCCAGAATTCTTTGAAGAAAGTTGAGATGAGAGCAAGATAAATGGATTTCCTATCTTCCCAGCTTTAAACTGGAAGATGTTAATTTAATGCGGTGATTTTTACAATGGGGAATTGGCTCTTCAATCATATATCTAAACTGGGGACTAGTGACAGGAAATGGCACTGGAAGCAACTTGTGGGTGACTTGACTCATTGATCTTCACCTGCTGGGACACATTTGGAGTAAATTCTAAGTCCTTTGTTTTCTTTCAATATTTAGTTGCGTCCCAACAACAGTTGGGTAAATTGCATTTTAGTTCATTTATATTCTGTCTCATATTTCATATTGGTGATATATTTAATTTACATAATCCTCACAAAAATTATGAGCTTATCTCTTTTTATGGATCAGGAAAATAAGGCAGTAAGAAATTATATAATTTCCAAAGAGTCATAGCTGGTAAGTGGCAGGGTGAGGACACAAATCCAGGCAGCATGGCTCCAAGTCCATATACCTCAACAGGATGACATACTGCCTCTTACTATTGAAAGAGTTAATATGTGTAAAGGACTTAGAACAGAGCCTATAATGTAGGATATGTTATATGAGTATTTTCTATTTCTGCAGGTTCTTCTTATTTTTCTCCCTCCCTCCCCCCCCAACCCTTCCCCACCTCCTTATTTTCTCTTCCTTCTTCTTCTACTTCTTCCTCCTTTTCTCTTTCTCCTCCTCCTCCCCCTAATGCCCCATCACTATATAATAATTATTACTATATTTATTTTAACAATGTGGTATATCAGATACAATTGTCCATTAAATAAGTTGCTGTATTTAGTACCTTCTTTGTGACATTTACTCAGAAATTACTGAGAGGTTCCCATTTATTATTGAAAGTTTCACATTTTCTCATGTATTTGGTGATTTTTACATTAGCAATGTTCATGGTTTTTACAAAACTCAGAATCCTTCTTTAAGGAGCTTCCATAACCAAAAGAGGATAATATGCTCACCTCTCAAACATGACTGTTCAGATAATAAATTATCTGATGTTCCTATTAGAGTTGTTCTAAATCAGACTTTTACCACATTGCATTCCTATGTTAAGCCTTTTAAAGTTGAATAAAAGAGTTGATGGGTTAGGAATGCTTGATTAGTTATCTCAGGATTCCATCATTACCCAGGGCAACTGCATCTGACCCTTTGATTTCTAACCAGATTCAGACCCAATTCCTAAATGCCCCCTCCACTCCTTCTTTGTCGCACCTCACATAGAATACCTTATTTTCTCTGAAACAACAAAACAAAGCATGTCTGTCCTCTCCAAACCCCTGCTGTTCAACTATGCCTTCTCCTAGGAGTTTTCTTCTTTCTAATCACTGTTCATTTAGTGGCCTGCTATCTCTCTAACACTATGCTGATTTTTTGCATACATTTCCTCAGTTAATCCTCCCAATTTTGGATGAGCTAGGCATTGTTATTTTCATACTGATGAGATATACTGATATCTTTCTTCACTCTAACCAGTTGGTTGGTCTTTAATGTATTCAACAGACATTTATTAAGCATCTACCTATGTTGGGAGGTATGCTAAATATACAAGAGGGAACAAAATAGTCAGGGTTTCTGCTCCTGGGGAAGAATGTGAAGAGCATGAAGCGATCATGCAAATGAATATGTTATTAACACTTAGGAAAGTGAAGTAGATGGACACTATAGGGAGCTATGGAAGGAATAGCCTTTGAAACCAAGTAGCCAGTTTCACTGGGATCCCTCACAAGATGGCTGCCTACGACCAGGCCAGCAGGGGGGGTTAGTGAGGGATGACCAAATGACTGAACAGCAGGCTGCGTAGGGTGACCAGGCCAGCAGGTGGGCCGTGAGGGGCAACCAGGCCAGCATGGGGGACAGTTGAGGGTGACCAGACCGGCAGGGGGGGTTAGGGGTGACCAGGCTGGCAGGGGGGTGCAGTTGGGGGCAACCAGGCTGGCAGAGGGGGGCAGTTGGGGATGACCAGGCAGGCAGGCAGGTGAGCAATTAGGAGCCAGTGGTCCAGGATTATCAGAGGGATGTATGACTGCCGGTTTA
>NW_005361201.1:1867291-1884045 GCF_000412655.1 Myotis brandtii
GTAAATATATAAACAACTAGCTTTCCTTTATTACTTTACAAAAGAGAGGCACTTTGATATGTGTTTTTGTACTTAATTCAGACTTAATAATTGAAGTTTACCTGCAGGCTCTCATCCTGAGGCCAGCTTTCCATGGTAAATGTGAGCAGTATATCTGTTCACAAAAATCATAAAACGTTTGACACACTTTAGAGGAAGTAAAATAAGTTTGATTCTCCTAGCCTATATGGTCCATAAAGGCAGATGCTGTGTCTTTATGTATGCATAGTAGGTATTCAGTGGCCTTTAAATAAATGATGTTTACATAAATAAATTCATGAATAAAGATGTAGTAGAATTTATGTCTTTTCTGGTCAGTGTCATGCAATTCAGTTCAATTCAGTTCAGTTCAATAAATATTGAATTGCAGCATGTACTGAGTTTAATACCGTAGATTACAAGGATGGATAAGAAACCATCAGCTTCTCTCAAGGGATTTAGTCTGGGACAGGGACACCAATTGTAAGTAGGCAGCTTTCAGACTATATTTGCTAAATCCTGTAGTTGATATCAGAGACCCAAGTCTCACTGCCTTATTAATGGAAAGGGAGAATCTTTTCATCAGGATAAGGGCTCTTCTGAGCAAGAAAATCAGTGAGGATCCAGGGCTGCAAAGTGAAAAACAGTACCTTCTTCCCCGAAGTAGATTATATTATTGTTTAAAATTTTTGTTTAGTCTTTTTTTGGGGGTGGGGGGAGTGCGGGGAGGGCTTTCCTTCCAGGTTGCTAAACTATTCCTTATTGGGTTTCTCTCCATGGCAGAAGTATATGCCCACCCTGATGGTATCCAACTGGGCCATATGACTTGATTTAGCCAATGGAATATAAATGAGAGGAACTTGTGTTACCTCTGATTAGAAGCTTGAAAACCCATTGCATGGTTCAGCTATCTCTTTTTTTCTCTCTCTGCCATGAGGATGGCATGTCCAAAATATAGGTTGTTCGTTCTGTCTGGATTCCAGAGTGAAAAGGGTTAGAGCAGAGCTGTGGCCACTTGAACACACATGTACAGTGAGTGAGAATTAAACCACGGCTGTAGAAACAGAGGTATTATTAGAGTTGTTTATTACTGTAGCATGTCTAGCCTGAGATAACCAATATAATTCCCAAAAGCAGACAGAGAATATTCCCACCCATTCTTCTTCTTAATGACCCCTGCTCACACTGGCCTCTTCCAGGAAGTCTGGATGAGTGAAGAGGATTGAGGTACAGGTGGACAGTATGTGCCCCTGGTTACATCACACTGTAATATAATACCTTTGACCAAGGCCCTCATACTTGGAGAGCTTATCTTACTACCAAAAAGTATAAAATAGAGGCAGCAAATCCTGGTAAAGGTAAAAGCAATTGAGAGAAAGGGTCTTTATGAAGAAAAAGCTCCAAATGATTTCTTATAATCTTGCAAAACCAATTTTGAGAGTTCTGAAATTGCCACATAAAATTAGGGGGAAAATCTTACCAGCTAAGTTTTTCTATCAGTTGTCATGGAATCCATCGCCTTTTTTTTCTTCTTTATAATGCTGAGATAAATATTAACCTGGGTGTTAGTAGAGAGAAACTGCTATGTTGCAGAGGAAGAGCCTTTGATGGGTCACAGAAATAGAGTCCCAATTAGTCATGAATTCAGTTTTTCTCATACATCTTTGCAGCTACCATTGTCATCAAAGGCATGTGCTGAAATTCTCTCAGAAACCTGACACTTCTCTGAATATTCTCTGTTGCTGGTCCCAAGGAAGAAGTTTTCCCTGAAGCAGTTAGTCTGATGCATGTATTTATAATGTGACTCCAGAATATAACTTTACCTAAGTACTGGGGTGGGGGGGGTCTACACTCAGGTTGTAACTTTGATGAAGACAAAAACTGAAAGATGTAAGTAAGAGTACACATAAGTGATAGCAAATATACAATTTTAGAAGATGATAAAGACCAGTCAGCCTAGGAGAAATTCTTTCATCACATACAGATCACATCACAATTAAAAAATGTCTCTCATTCCTGATACTTATGTGCTTATATGAACCTCTTTCTCATTGCTTTGACTTTGGACATGCAATTCCTATTGATACCACAAGCTACCTCTGAAGATGAAGATCAAGCATGGGCTGAACAGAGGATTGGATGAAAACTTGTCTGAGGAGCAATTAGATGCCCAGGTTCCCTCCCCTCCCTTTTGCAGACAAAGACTATATCTTTTTTCTCCCATCAGAATATGAACTTTTTCTCTTAGGAGAAATTGTACCAGAAAAACATCTTACACAGGATGACCAGGCACAGCAATGGGTAAGGTGAAGTTGTAGAAGGAGAATCAAAGGAAACCTCCAAAATTACAGCATTCCCACTCCGTTTCCTCTCCTATTTGCTACTCAAAATGATGATTAGAGAATCCCTCTCTAAAAACACTGACAACCCCAAAAGAAAAGCCCCTTTGGTATACTAGAATTTTAATTCTTGCAACAGAGTAGCCAGGAAAGTCTAAAAGATGAAAGGTAGAGACAAAACAATCAAAATGGATAAAGGAAACCCACAGAGAATGAGAAAATAGGAGAAGAAAACACCAAGGGAAAGTCTGTGATATTTGCAGAAAGGGAAAAAGACTTTGCCTTTCTGAAACAATACCATGGTGCTATAAAACAAAACATCCAAAATAAAAAGGTTTGGAAATTAGAGAAGTGTGATAGAAATACAAAAGTTTATTACACTAGTTAAAAGGTCAAGTTGAGGATATCTGAAGAACAGAGAATAAAAGCCAAAAAGAAAAAGATAAGAAGGAAATAAAGGAGAACAAATAAACACATTTGAGAACATGTTCAGAAGGTTAATTCTGCAAAATAGAAATTTCAGAAAGAAAGCATAATAAATTAGAAAACCACTTTCAAAGATTTAATGAATAAAATTTTCCAGAGCTCACAGACATGAGTTGCCATACATGAATAACTCACTAGATATCTAGGTACAATTTTTTAAAAATCACATTATTGTAAAATTTTAAACAGCAGAGGAAAGGGGAGGGGTCTAAATGATTCCAGAAGAGAAGGGAAAACAGGCCATATATCAAGGATATAGAATCTGAATGGCATGGACTTCCCACCCCTGGAATTGGAAACTGGAAGACAATAGAAGAAGGTGTCCAAAATCTTAAGGGGATTAGAGTCTATAATTCTATAGCCAGCTAAACATCAGTAAGTTATGAAGATTATTGTAGACAGACTAATGTTCCCCAAGGATATCCATGTCCTAATTCTCTGAACCTATAAATAGGCTACTTTCCATAGCAAAAGGGAATTTGCACATGTTATTAAATTAAGGATTTTAAGATGAGGAGAAATTATCCTGGATTATCAGGTTGAGCCTAATGTAATCACAGCATTCTTATAAGAGGGAGGCAGGAGGCTCAGAGTGAGATAAGGAGATTTGAACACGGAAGGAAGGAAAGGCTTGAGTGATGTCATTGCCAGAAGGGGGCAGTGAACCCAGGAATGCAGGTGGCCTTTAGCTGGAAAAGGGAAGGCAATGGATCCTCCCCTAGAGCTTCCAGAGGGGGCACAGTCCCCTCAGATATTTTAGATTTCTGATCTCTTAGCACCATAAGATGATAAATTTGTGTTGTTTAAGTCTGTGGTCATTTGCTACAGAAGCAACTGGAAACTAATACAAAGATAAAGACA
This sequence comes from Myotis brandtii, assembly GCF_000412655.1. Taxonomy (NCBI): domain Eukaryota; kingdom Metazoa; phylum Chordata; class Mammalia; order Chiroptera; family Vespertilionidae; genus Myotis; species Myotis brandtii. The sequence continues at coordinate 1,870,996 of NW_005361201.1, forward strand.
CTTTTGAGGGAAGTTATTTAGAGTCTACATTTCTGCAGCTACTTAAATATTACTCTGTTATGAAGATAAAGACAAGTATAGGTGTTGATGCCAGTTCCCCAAAATGCTTCCATGCTTGCTTTCTTAGGAAGCTACTGGAGATGTGCTCCTCCAAACTGAGGCTGGGAATCCTGGAATATGTGGGAATTTGGCAAAGTGAGCATCTATATGCAGGAGAAAAATTTTAAAGGATGGGATACATAATTATAAGATCAACTTGGGCCAACCATAGACAGTGTTTCCATATTCATAATATAAGCACTGAATATTGGCAGACAAAATTTGTAATAACTATGTTGGGGCATGCAAGTAGCAGAGAGCACAAGGTGACCTCATCTTCCAAACAAGGAAGTCAATTTAAAAAATTAAACATTAGAAAAATCACGAAATGGGAATTAAAAGCAAGCTATCTCTACTAGCTCTCGGAGAGGGTGGAGAAAGCCTCAAGTTCCGGAGCTTTCCCAAGTCCGGCCCAACCTTTGCTCCAGCGATCATGGCTGCCGAGGAAGTGGTGGCAATGGGCGCCGACCCGAGCGAGCTGGAGAGAGGGCTGCTGAACGAGATTTTCACATCGCCTCTCAACCTGCTGCTGCTTGGCTTCTGCATCTTCCTGCGGCGACAGCGACGACGACGACGACGACGACGACGAGCCGCCCCCGCTGCCCCGCCTTAAGCGGCGCGACTTCACCCCTGCCGAGCTGCGATGCTTTGACGGCGTCCAGGACCCGCGCATACTCATGGCCATCAACGGCAAGGTGTTCGAAGAAAACAAAATGAAGTGCTTTGGTCAGTTAATAAAATGGTTTTACCCCCCAAAAAAAGCAAGCTATCTCTAAATATGGGCAAATATGGGCATAAATAACAGTAGACACAGCTAAAGGGGAAGAATATGCTTGCCTTTGGAAACTGTAAGTCAGAAGTAAGAAAGACTTGATACTTTTAAACCCTGTTTATAGATTATGTAGGCCGAGAAATACACAAAAAGAAATAGAATGAGATGAGATAGGATAGGAGAAAACCCTTTTTCACTAGTAGAGTCCATTTCTATTTTTGTTTTATTCTTTATTGTTTAAAGTATTACATAGATCTCATTTTCCCCCTATTGACCTCTCTCCAGCCACCCCCACGCCCCAGCACATGCCCTTACGCCCCTAGTGTGTGTGTCCATTGGATATGCTTATATGCATGCATACAAGTCCTTTGGTTGCTCTCTTACCAAACCCCCTCCACTGCCTTCCTTCTAAAGTTTGATGGTCTCTTCGATGCTTCTCTGTCTCTGGATCTATTGTTGTTCATCAGTTTATGATGTTCATTATATTCCAAAAATGAGTGAGATCATGTGATATTTATCTTTCTCTGACTGGCTTATAGTATTTTGCTTAGCATAATGCTTTTCATGTCCATCCATGCTGTTGCGAATGGTAAGAGTTCTTTCTTTTTTTACAGTAGCATAGTATTCCATTGTGTAGATGTACCACATATTTCTATTTTTTAAAAAAATAATTCTACTTTTCCTTGAAATTGAGTTTTCCATTGGATGCCACACATCATAATGTTATGTCCATGGGACTGTTCCCTGCACTGGTCCCTGAGCTCTGCTTCTGTAGTACCAGCACAGTGACAGCAGTGGCACATATCTACTTGGGCTGAGTTCTGGGTCCCATTCATCAACTTATCCCAGAATCTAGTAAAAGTTCAAGGCAGGCAATATGTAGTGGTTGAATAAATGAAATTCTGGCTAAAAAATGAATGAATGCATAACCATTATTGTTATTTTATGAGCATCATAAATCACAGGTTAATATGAGAAAGAAGATACTTTGAAAGATTTTGCATGAAAATTGAGTATTTGAAACATATTTGAGGAAATGTGTTTATATCTATACAGGCACATACATTGTTTCACCTTCAAAACTTTTAAGTGTATTATATAATTATGTACACTTTTAACAATGTCCCTTCATACTGCATTGAGTAGGTTGAGTCCACAGCTGAATCACTATGGTCATCTCAGTCAGTCTCTAACCACGATATGCATCACACTACCAGCTATCTGGAGTTGACTTCCCTGTCTTCAGTTGTGATACATTCCTCATAACAATTGCCAAGTGGCAGTGATATGAAACTGTCTATGACGATTACAGCTATTTTAGTCTATTAGAGCAATTATAAAATACTTTAAAAATAATTTATATTTACCCCCTCTCCCAGTGATTAGTATTACCAAGCCATTGGATACCAAGACAGAGCAAAGGCATCCTGGACTTGGTTCTGAAAACCTAGAATCAAATTCCATCTTTATAAATCTCTTATTAACTTCTGTGAGTGTATTTGTCAATTATTGTTGCAATAGTCTATGTAATAATTCCAAAAGAAAAAAACAACCACAAAAAACAGTGGCTTACAATAGCAAACATTTCTTTTCTTCTGGCTAGCAGGATGGCTAGGGCTCTGTTGGGTTCATCAAAAAAATTGGCTGGAATTAACTTCAGGTACTGATTGGCCTTAGATATATTCCAGATATCTATTCATTCCCTTTGAACTTTCAGCTATTGGACATGTTCTTACCCATGGTGGTGGCGGAATCACAGAGCTAAGCCAACTCTGCAAGAATATTTAAATCCTTTGCTTGTGTTTTAGTCTCTAATCTTTTATTGGGCAGAGCATGTAGCCAAGTCCAACATCAATGGGGTATATATCAGTCAGGATTGAATTAGATAACTGAGCTATTATAAGTATTATGGCAATAAGGGTTTTAGTATAATAAATTGATCTTATACCCATGTGGAAAGAGCTGGTCAATTAAGGTTTAGTAAAGTGGTAGATAGGAGTCAGAAGAAGTGGGGGCAGGGAGAGAAAAAAGGGGGGAGTGGTAGTTACCCTGATGAATTTGACCTGGTTTATGCTTTCAAGAAGCTGGGTGCTGAAGCTAGGTAGAAAAGCCTGAGGTACCTACAATCAAAAGTAGAACTGTTGTCTTGAAGATAAAATGATATAGATTTTCAGTGAACAGATAGGGTATTTCAAGCAATTGGCTTTGGAAAAACTTTCTAGTTTAAATTTACTTGAGAAAGAAGGAAGGGAGCGTTAATAGAGGGCTAGTATTATATTCTGAGCTCCAGGGAAAACCTGTAGGGGAATATCTTTTGTCCTCTGTTTTCCTAGGGTCCTTAGTAGAGCCAGAGCTAAGGTCTTTTATGGAGAGTATCATTAATGCAAATAGTTTCCTGGCAAAGGAGTGAAACAGAAGTGTGTTTTTCATGGCATTCCTAACCAATTTAAGTACTCTGAACTCATTAATTCATTTTAGGAATTTCTGATCAAGTTATTATTTTTATTCTAGGCAAAGGCTTTGGATTCAGTTACTGCTTTTTAAACATTTTACAAATAGTAATTTTTTACTCCCCTCCAACTTTCTTATTTATTTTTGTCTGATAGAATGTTTCAGATAGAAAAGCAAGAATTGTCCTGATTTACTTAAAAGGAAAACCTCCGCGAGGCATTTATATTCACAAGATTTAAGGCTTAGGAACCTTCTATTTTCTTAAAGGAACTCTAATGACCTCCCTTCCTAGCTGACCTGCCACTGTTGAGAAGAGACTTGGTGATCTCTGGGGGAAAGTGCTGAGGAAGGAAGCGAGAGAAGAAAAATGTGTCTATTTCACAAATGATAAAATATGGCCCAAAGGTTATTAAAGCACATGCACTTGATCTAGGAGTTCTGAGAGGTGTGAAAGGTAGCAGCACCAGTGACTTGCTTGGCTGTGATCATCTGTGAAAAATCTATGGATGATCACATGGGGCCTCTAGACCGGCTAAGCATTGCTACTGGCATTTTGTATGTGGGTAATAAGAGCCTCATGGCCACTTCCATAATAAGCCTCTATGTTGCCGTGTCTGATTCATAGCCAACACTAGGTCCCAGACCAATTCATTTTGTTGCTCTGGTCCTATTATTCCTAATGACATTGAATTTTTAAAGCACTGATGTGGATTCCACTTTTGCATTCACAAGTAGTGTTTTTCATTTGCTCGTGCAGGAAAGAAATTGGTTTAACAATTTGATTGCTTTGTTCACTGAAATAGTGATTTAAAAACACTTAATATTAAACTGAAAAGTCAAAAATGTTTTAAAACATCTTTAAGACAATTAGATAAAACTCTTGGGCTTAAATATTAAAGTAACACTGACAAGTTGGAAGGAATGAAAGATGATTCATATGTCTTAACTGATTTCCAATCCAGTGCTTGAATCTGAGTCTCTTATTTTAGCTATTAAAGTGATAAAGGGGAAATTTTTTTATTTTATTAGAACTGGCATATGAATGTGGAAGCTAGTGTGTTGTAGGCATGGAAACCATGGCAGGCAAAGGGGCTTTGATCCTGTATTGACAGTATATAACCCAATTTCAGTGCAATGCCCAGCAAAAGTATGACTTGCTATTCCAAGCAAGTTTGATATTCCAAACCCTCACATTCTGAACTGCTGCATCTTTGAAATTCAAATACCAGATAATTTATAAATCCCTTTGTTCTTTTTCTTCTTTGTTTATTTATATTTCATTGTTGGCACTATGTCCCCCTTTCTCCTCCTTTGCCCACCTGCACCCAGCCCTGCAACCCCCTTCCCTGGCCTTCACCACTCTGTTGTCTGTGTCCATGGGTTATGCATATATGTGCTTTGGCTACTCTCTTCACCTTCTTAGAGGAGGAACATATACTATGATGTACTCTCCCTTGTCAGACTGGATTTATGACAAAGCCTTTGCATATATTTTTTTAATATATTTTATTGATTTTTTACAGAGAGGAAGGGAGAGAGATAGAGAGTTAGAAACATCGATGAGAGAGAAACATCGATCAGCCGCCTCCTGCATACCCCCCACTGGGGATGTGCCCACAACCAAGGCACATGCCCTTGACCGGAATCGAACCTGGGACCCTTGAGTCCGCAGGCTGATGCTCTATCCACTGAGCCAAACCAGTCAGGGCACCTTTGCATATTTAATAGTAAGAAGAGGCAGTATCTGTCTGTAAGATAAATTGACCAGCCTGGGATATGGGTTCACAAGATTTCAGAGAGTCTCTTTGCCAGGAACCCTAAAACCTCAGAGGGGTACCTCCTCTTTAGAGGCAGGAAGGATTCTAGGACTTACCTACCTTGATCCTTTGATTTGTTGATCTGAAAAATGATAAGAATAACATCTGTCTACCTTAAAGAGTGGGAGTGCAGATGAAATAAAATAGCAGCCTTCTATGCAGTGCTTGGAACATCTCAGACACTTGTCACATGCTCCCCTTCCATCCATTTCCACAGGTATTAGGCCTGCTTTGTGGTATCTGGCAGATAACATAAGTCCATGAAGCAAGTGCATGTGAGACAAAGATGTTACGCTTTTGGTATCACAACTAAACATAACACCTGCCTTGTTATGCTTCCTGTTAAAATAATCTCTGACCAACCTATCCAACTAAGAGCTTACTTGAAATCCAACACTTTTGACCATTCTTTCATCTCTTTGGTTATTCTCCTATATTTTGACATTTTGAGGGTAGTTTAAAGTTGTATTTGTTTTGACTAAAGATGCTTCTTATATGATTTTAATCAAATATATACATTTTATAGCATTTTATGAATAATGAGAATGTCTTGAATTCTTGTGAACATCGTGTTCTACTTTATGTAAATCAGAAAACTGAGGACTCTTAACCACTTTGTCTAAAAACCTCTACAACCAGCAGACAGCAGTGTGCTATACATTTCTTGAGTGTAAGGACCATCCAGGCTTCAGGCCTTTCTGCTATGCCTATTTACTAAATGATTCTCTCGTCTTGAAGTACCCTGGTTGGTTGGTTTTAACTACTGTGAAAGCAGATGCTCTCATGTGGTCCCTAAAGATACCTGTGCAAATAGAAAGCACTATGCTCATTTCTAGCAATAGACACTACCCATTTTTGTCAATCTCTTCTTATTTCGCACTGTTTAGCTGCCTTACACACTGATGAATAAAGCAATAATTAGAGCACAAAGCTGGGCATTCTTGGGAAAGAAAAAATGTGATATAATGTTTTCCTTCAAGGAGCTTTCATTTTTCCAAAGAGAGGCATGACAAAAATAAAGGAGAATAGAGAGCAGGGAAAGAACATTGTTAGTGTCTGGAACATAGTAGGTGGGAAAATGTTTATTGATTCACTGGTAACGTGTCTTGGAAGCTGAAGAATTTGTGTGTCAAGAAAGAGTCACTCAGACAGTGTGGCTCAGTGGTTGATTGTCAACCTATAAACAAGGAGGTCATGGGTTCGATTCCCGGTCAGGGCACATGCCCAGGTTGTGGTCTGGATCCCTATTTTGAGGCATGCGGGAGGCAGCCAATCAATGATTCTATCTTATCATTGATGTTTCTGTCTTTCTCTCCCTCTCTCTTCCTCTCTGAAATCAATGAAAAATATATTTTAAAAAAGGAAAAAAAATAAAGAGGAGTGATAGGCAGCATCCAGAACTGCACAATCAAAGAGGTTGAGAAGGAGAAAAAGGTCCTGGGATCTGGGAAGACCAATGATGTTGGTGCCCTTAAGAGTCTTGGGGTCCCATGACTATTCGCCTTCCTAAGAAGTCTGCAGCTCTTTCATTTCTTGTAGACCAGAGTTATGTTAAAGGCTTTCCCTCTGACAGTCACATTAACCTGAATGAATGTTGAAGTCTGTAAAGTTTATGAAAAGCAGGATTATAGGTGTTATTTATTCTTAGTTCACAACTCCACAGAGCCTGCTGTGTTTTTGCAAATATTCCAAACTCCTTTATTGTTAAATCTTTTTCTTCTTACACCCACATCTTGCCTACTAGTATTATTTCCAAACCAACATTGAACAGGCTCTATTCTCCAAAATACAGTTTTCCCAAACCAAACTTTGACTCATGTTGTTTCTTCTTTCTCAAATGTTCTCCCTGGTTTGCCTTTCAGAAAATTGCCTATCTTTGAAACCTCTATATTTATAATGTTTTTCAAGACAACCCTGAACCACCATACCATCACTCAATTTTTTTTGGGGGGGGTGTACCACTCACTTGTCACTTGGCATACTTTGTTATGTTCTGAATTGTCTTTCAATCTGTTTTATCCCCCCAGCTGTATTGCATAGTACTCTGGAGTCAGGATGCTGCCTTGTACTTTGTATTTTCACAGTATTCTGCACTGATATTATATGCACAATCATTGAAGTCCGTGTGATGTTGTAACTTTTGCTTTAGACAAATCTGGATTTAAATAATAACTCTCAAGCCACAGTTTTCCAGCTATAAAATTGGGATAAAAATACCTGCTTTACAGAGCAGCTATGAAAATGCAAATAATGTATAATAAAAGTTTGGTAATTTAGTTTCTTTATAAATTTAGTTATCTTGCCTTGTCAGTTGTTTGATTGATCAGATCTGGCATCAGTAGGCAATACATCTTCAAGATGTTTCATTAATGTCTTGGCTAAACAGATAGCCCTGTATTCAATTTATTTTGACATTGTTTTTTTATTGGATACACAATGGAAACTTGATTAAAAAGAGCCTGAGTTAATGTAATGCATATTTAACCAGTAATTTTACTTTGCTACTTTTATCACCCCTTAGATATTTTAATGATGCACATAAATAATTTAATTTAAATAACTAGCAAAACAAAGAATATGTACAGATTCCTATTACATAAGTTCATCTTCAGGTTCTTTACTCTGACCTAAGTCATCAGAAAAGACTTATTTTGTTTCACTTACTAAACTGGAGGAGAAAATACATTGGTTTTTAAAATGATTTACAGTTTCACCTTGTCACTTTGTTTACTTGGTTAATATCTATTTATTCTTCAGGTGTCAATTAAAATAAATATATGATCAGAAGCTTGTTCTGATTGCCTAGGGTTGTGATTCACAGCCTGGTATTAACCCTGGCCAAATACTTCCTGATTCCTCTGTATCCAACAATGGAGACTAAGATTCATGATTGCATGGTTCCTGTTCATCCCCATCAGGGATGGTCATCCACCACCTTGCACGATAACCCCCTCAGAGGAGCCACTCCATAAGCACTTGTTTGAAGGCAGTAAGTGATGGGTCAACAGGAAGGAAGCTGAACAACGTTAATTTTAATAAACATGAAAGTAAATTATTCAGGATCGTCCATTTGTGTCAAGTACTTCAATTAAATTTGGGGAGGGGCGTTTAAATATGGTCCCTCAAATGTGAAGCCTATTGACTTATTTTACCTAGATTAATTAAGCCCCTATTATGTGCATAGACCTCTGATAGGTTCAGTAGAATCATCGCATGTCTTCAGAGATCCATAATACTAATGTGCACTCACCACAGGATTGCAAGAAGCTGGTCTATAACAGAGCACTGGAGCTGAGGCACAACTTGACATTGACACCTCAGCATCAGGTATGTTGAGAGCTTGCCTAAGTGAGAGTCCAGGCCAACAATGTAAACAAAGTGGAAGTGGATGAGAACACTAATAATTGAAGACCCTTGTTGATTTAAAAACCATCCAAACTTGTAGAGAATTTTTTATGAGTTTATCTGAGACAAACTGACAACAATTGCTGGGAAGCAAAATCTCCGTAAATTGACAAAATGCTCTGGAGATTTGCAGTTTTGCATTCATTTTATACACTAGAGGCCCAGTGCATGAAAATTCGTGCACTCGGGGGGTCTCTCAGCCCAGCTTGCAGGCTCTCACAATCCAGGACCCCTCAGGTAGGGTCCAGTCCCATCACAGCATGGCTCTGGTTCCCTGGGCCTGTGCGCTGGGGGAGAGGGACCATGATTCCAAGATCGCAGCATGGCTCTGGTTCCCCAGAGCCTGCAGGCGAGGGAGGGACCAAGAGGCCAGTCTGATGGCAGCATGGCTCTGTTCCCACAGCTCCCTCCTGCTGCCGCACCACGGGCGGCTGGACCCAGACTGACTCCCGCCATGTTGGTCATCCATCTGGTCATTTAGGTTGTGACAGACCCTGGCTCTTTATATATTAGGATTACCATTAAAGGAGGAGACATAAAGGGAATTACATGGAATTCATTGGTGATAAATTAGGGAGGCAGGAGAAAACAAAGAGGGGAAATCCCTGAGATTGGATAAAGAGTAAAATGGAGAGACAAATACTTCTTTTACGTTAGTGGGTATAGGATAGTTAATTAATATTTGCAGCACATAAAGATGGGTTTTGGGGGACAAGATAACAGTGAGGGGGTCCCATGGTTTCCTGCTCTGGTGGGAGCTTATGTCCTGAGGGGTCTGGAAAAGGGAATTACTCTAACATTCCAAGGATATGTTATCTTCCATGCAAAAAGACAATAGACAGGTTCAGTTAATGTAAAGACTGACCTTTGTCAGGGAAGCTACAGGCCTACGATGTGACTCACTATTAGTTAGGAATGTCTATGTTGAGATCGTCCTATGCAGTTTCTTTTGGTCTCTGAGTTTGTAAGGCCTGCCATGCAGGCATCTCCTGCATTTGTCAGCGTTAGGATGTGGCCCCTTTTTTATTCACACTCTGAAGGGGAAATTGGCCACTATCAGTTTTACTCCTCCCTGTAAGCAGAAGTGCTTATCTTCTTTTTATTTATTTTCATTCTACACTTTTAGAGGGATGGCTAATGAATGATTTTCAGTGTTCATATTATTGAGTGTCTTCAGTTGTTTAGACATCATGGTGAGAAGCAAGACATGATAGTCTTGAAACTGAAGGATCGTTTGTCCTTTTTTTCCCCATTCAAAATGGAAATGGAAGGGTTTTCTGGTTCTTATTTCATTTAAAATGGAAGTTGTTTTTTTTTTCCCCCTGATTTTAAAATATGCTGCAGTTTTATTGTAGAATATGCAGATGATATGAAATCATAAAAGGAAAAAGTAATAATCACTGTTTGCTTCTCCAACTGGCAATAACCCACATTAATATTTTATGTATAATTACAGACATGTTCTATCTATATATGAACCTACACACTCCTCCCAACAGCACCCTTCCGATGCATATAAACTGATACACAGATCATGCTATGTAGAATTTCAAACCTTTTCCCTTCACAGAATATCATGAGCATATTTTTAGAGAACAGACCTACAATGTTGTCACCCTAAGCTGCTTCTTACTGTTGACCAGCAAAGGGAAACTTGGTGGTTCTCTAGCATAAGAACTGCCATGATCACTTATGTATTTTCTCTTTGCACATTTTTTGCACATCAGTCCTCAGATAAAATTTCTGGTATGCACAAGTTTAAGGGTATGCACAAGTTTAAGGGTCCTATTACACAAATTGTTCTCCAGAAGTGATATGTTCATTAATACTCCCATTAGCTGGGTAAGAGAATGGCATTTTATTACTTTACCAACATTGTCTATTGTCATTATGTTGAGTCTTTGTTAATGTGACATTTGAAATTAGATAAAAATAATGTTTCTAATTATAAAATGACCCATCCTGTTGATCTTAGAAAATTTGGTGATATCTGTTGATTATAGTTTCTTATATCTTCTTTTCATTTTGCTCACATTTTATTCTACCCAGTAAGTCTGTACAATATTTTCAATTTTTTAACCTGGTAATCTGTCTTAAAATCTTATCTTAAGAATTCCCCGTGTCATTATAATTTATTTATAATTATTATATTAAGTGTTGCATAAAATTGATCAAATAATGTACAAAGTTCATCTAGATACAGGGTGGGGCAAAATAAGTTTACAGCTGTTTGTGTGGAAAATAATACAATAACAAATAAATAATACAAGAATCAACTGTGTTTTGCATACTTACAACCATAAACCTGCTTTTGTCCTACCCTGTGTGTATATATTCTTTTTAACATGTGCATATGTTCTTTTTAACACTTTATTGAGGTCTAATTGACATAGAAAAAAATAGCACCTGTTTCAAGTTTACAATTTGATAAGTTTTATGTAGTTATGTACCCGCAAAACCATTACCAAAATCCCTGTGGGGAAAATATTGATCAATACTAAAGTTTCCTCATCTGTCTTTGTAATTTATTTTTCACTCTTCTCTGCCTTCCCTGCAACCAAACTACTTATCTGCTTTCACTCACTCTATATTAGTTTTTTATACTTTGCAATCAATGGATAATTATTTGAGGTGACTAGCGGTATATCGTGTGTGTGTGTGTGTGTGTGTGTGTGTGTGGTTGTAGTTTGTATTTCCCTAACTACTAATAATGTTTTGCATACTTCCATGTGGTTCTTTTCCATTCAAATGTATCTTATTGTGAATTTTCTGTTCAACTTTTCTACCCATTTAAAAAATTGGGCATCTTCCTTCTTTCCTTCCTTCCTCCCTTCCTTCCTTTCTTTCTTTTTTTAGAGGTTCTTATATATTTGTATAAAATTCCTTTTCTGATATATGCTTTGCAAATATTTTCTCCTAGTGCAGTGATGGCGAACCTTTTGAGCTCGGCGTGTCAGCATTTTGAAAAACCCTAACTTAACTCTGGTGCCGTGTCACATATAGAAATTTTTTGATATTTGCAGCCATAGTAAAACAAAGACTTATATTTTTGATATTTATTTTATATATTTAAATGCCATTTAACAAAGAAAAATCAACCAAAAAAATGAGTTCACGTGTCACCTCTGACACACATGTCATAGGTTCGCCATCACTGTCTAGTGTGTGGATGGTCTTTTCATTCTTTTAACAGTTTCTTTGAAGAGAAGTTTTTAATTTTAATAAAGTCCAAATTGTTCTTCTATGGATTGTGTTGCAGCTAACAAAAGTTTGGCTAAGCCATTTCACAAAGATTTTCTCCAATGTATTCCCCTGGAAATTTTAATGTTTTAATAGGTTTTATATTTATGTCCGTGGTACATTTTGAGTTAATTTTTTTTAAAGAGGAAAAGTATGGATCAAAGTTTGTTAGTTTTTCATTTTATTATTTGCATATGGACACCCATTATTCCATCATCATTTGTTGAAAAGATTTACCCTTTCTCTATGGAATTGCCTTAAGTCTATTTCTGGATTCTATTCTTTCCCATTGATCTATTGGTCTTTCTTTAAACCATCACCATGTGAACTTACCATTGTAGCTTGATAATAAATCCTAGAATAAGATAGAGTTAAACCTTCATCTTTTTCAAAATTATTTCATCCTTTTTAAAGCTATCAAAACATTTTCAATTTGCTTTTTTGGTGACCTGTTAACACTAATGAAAATGAATAGTTATGATACATCTGTAGCTTACTTCTGGAAGGTCAGAAAAAAGGTAGAAATTTATTTCTATACTATTATTGTTTACTTGATTTTTTAAAAATAAATTATTCATCCAAAAGTAAAAAGATTATTTTGACTTGATAGTATAATTTAAAATATATATACCATATGTGTCCTCTTTTTCCTTATAACTTTATTGTTATAACCCTGTGGGAAAAATCTGGGGGATGTCCAATGAATTTTCTGCAAAGCCTTAATGAAGAAGAAAACAAACAATAAAAAAAACACTGTTAATTTAAAAGGAAAAGACTTCTGGGCTCAGTCTGCAATATTTTAAAATGCTTCACAGTTGTGAACATTTATATTTATAGCTGTAGATAGAAATATTATTTATGCTATAAATGATATGTCTATGATGATAGTAATTGCAATCTGGATGAAATGAGAAATGATGGAGTTGTGTCTCAGAAATCCCAACAACTTTAAAAGTATAATGGAAAATAGAAAATGTTACTTTTGCACAAAGTCACTAAAGACCCAAATTCCCTCCTGAAACTCCATCATGTTCATTTCAAGTCTACCTGATGGGTTTGGAAAAAGGCTGTATGTTGACTCACTTATCTGGAAGAAAGCAAAATGTCTATACACAGGAAAAGAGAGGGTGGTACTGTATGCACTGTGGGTCACTTCTACATCTATCAGTGCTTATAAAATATTTTGAATAGTTCCTTTTTTTGGAATTCAATTTACAGCAATATTCCATGATATTTTATTTAGAATAGATTTATTACTGAAATGCA